>NC_068432.1:3732500-4037500 GCF_023373465.1 Oncorhynchus keta | reverse complement strand
GCGTAGCCAGGCCGGGCCCTGCCTCCCCAAGGCTTTTAGAGAGGAGGTGCAGTACAAACTGCATGGCAGCTGCCCCAATGAGAGAGCCCCTTTTGAGCCAATGTCCATCTCCATATGCCACCACGGGGTCATAGCTCAGCTTGCCTCCAGTCCCCTCATCCTGCACCCGGGTGTCTTGGAACCCACCACTAAATATGTTCCTTATGTCTGAGTTACGTGTATAAGGTTCCCAGTTGATGAGATACTGTTGTAGGATTGCTAAGTGCTTGGAGGGGGATGCAGTCAATGATAGACCAGCTTACAAACTCTGACAGCAAATAAACAAATAGCAGCTATACAGAATTTGTTGAATGGCCAAAGGAAAATTTGTTCTGACAAGTTGTGACTATATACAGTCTGTGTCTTTTCTTAAATTCTAATAGAAATATTGTCCAGTCTTATCACAGGGACAATATCTATCAGTTGCCATGGGGAAAGCAGCTTTTTGATAGGCAGAAGCCTCTCATTTGTATGTTTGGAGAGGTGGGGCGGGGCAGACGGAGAGTGTATGCGTGTGTCTCTGTGTATATGTGGGCACGTGTGTGTGGGCATGCATGTCTGTGTGTGTGTGTGTGTTCGAAAAAGAGAAAAGGGAGTGTAACATTCTTCGTCTTCATCGGATGAGGAGTAGGAAGGATCGGACCAAAACGCAGCGTGGTAAGTGTCCATGATTATTTATTATCACAGAACATGAGAATACAAAATAACAAAGTGAATGAAAGAAATGAAAATCGAAACAGTCCTGAAAGGTGAAAACACAAAAACAGGAAACAACTACCCACAAACACCAGGAGGGAAAAGGCTACCTAAGTATGGTTCTCAATGAGAGACAACGATAGACAACTGCCACTGATTGGGAACCATACCAGGCCAAACACATAAATAAGAAAACATAGAAAAACAACAGAATGCCCACCCCAACTCACGCCCCGACTAAACCGAAATAGAGACAAAAAAAAGGAACTACGGTCAGGGCGTGACAGGGAGGCGGTATTAATTTGTTAAATAGTTGATGCCTTGCTGTAAAACCTAAAAGCATATTTTCTCTGGCATCCTCTAGAGAGCTGCAGTATCAAAGGTTAGCCTCATGCAACTTGTCCTTCCTCAGGTTAATTGTTACTGGGGAAGAAAGTGTTTACCAGGCTTTTTAACCCGTGACCCTAACGTCCTGAAATTTTAACGGGGAATTATTCTGCCCAGAAAATCCTGGCTCGTGTAGAGATCACTCTCTAAAGGTATACATCTGTATCCATTAGAATTAATGCACTAGGTTGATACCTACTGCAGACAATTCAAGTTTACTGCCACACAAGTCATTCTCTGAGCCAGGTATTGCATCAATAAAGAATTGTATTCAATACTCTCCCAATTCCAGGAATACAACTATCGTACAGGAATACAATCATTCAGCCATGACTTTGCTGAGGACAATCAAATCGTAGTGAATCTAAATAGTAGGGAACACTGGATGTGTCTCTAACTGCATGTTCCTGGGGACAGAGTCAAGGTCACCCAGGGCAGGCCCCTAACACTATGTGACACATCCAGGCTTTTGGGTCTGACTGGACGTTTTTGGCATTGGCAAGTTAGAGCCTCCCTGCCTGCCTCCATCCCTGCCTTCCTGCATCCCTGCCCATCAACATACTTCCCTCTCCCCCTCCTTGCCTCCCTGCCTGTCTCCAATGTATCCCCTTCCGCATGGGCACACATGCCTCTCTGGCTTGTCATAGAATGTTTTGGGAGAACCCCCCCCCCCATGGTCCAGGTGCTGGGGAAATCATACATGCAATGCCTACTGGCAGCTGTTCCACTGGATAACACTACAGAATCACTGTACAGAGCAGCTGCTTGCATGCACTAACACATATTATAAACTGGGTGGTTCTAGCCCCGAATGCTGATTTGCAGACAGCCGTGGTATATCAGACCGAATACCATGGTTATGACAAAGTATTTCTTTATACTGCTTTAATAACATTGGTAACCAGTTTATTATGGCATTGAGGCACCTCTTTTGTTTGTGGTATATGGCCAATATACCACAGCTAAGGGCTGCATCCAGGCACTCCGCATTGCGTCGTGCTTAAGAACAGCCCTTAGCCGTGTGTGGCTTACTGTGTGGCTTACTGCTTAACTGTAGAGCCATGTGTGGGGAGGTGGGAGGAAAAAGAGCATTCAGAATAATGAACACAACAATAACTGGCGGGGAGAATCAGCTCTGCCAGGGTGACCGAGCAACTGATCTTCGTAATTAGGTAAGGGCACTGTCTCTCCTCCACAAAGTCATCCACGGTGGACATGTGCACTAGTCCCCCTCAGTAACAGGATGAGACTGGTTAACTGGGAGCAGGAACACAATGACAACCAAGTAACAGTACCAGCGCAGTCTGAACAGTCTGAACGGATACGGTGATGACCCTTCTATAGACGCTGGGGCCTCTGACCATGCTGTCCTCTCTCTGGGATGACCCAGTATGTGTCAATGTCTATAACCTGTGTGTGTGTGTGTCTGTTTTTCTTTGCGCTTTTGTGTGTGTGAGCGAGCGCACCTGAACATCAAATCAAATTTGATTCGTCACATACACATGTTTAGCAGATGTTATTGCAGGTGTAGCGAAATGGTTGTGATGAGAGCAAATGTAGGTGTGTCCTCCCCACATGTCAAGGAAGAGTTAACATCTGTCAGGCTGCCAGCAGCACCCCCCTGCCCTTGTGACTGTTCCCTGTATCCCTGTGCCCCAGTGGTGTGTGTGTGTGTGTGTGTGCAGCAATGAGAGGAGAAAGTGAGAACAGGAAATGTTCCATACCCAGGGGACAGAGACACACGGTAGCCCCTTGCCTTGACGTCCTTACTGGGCCTGACTGGAACATGACAAGTTGATTTGCACATCCTGCAAGAGAAATTACAAACCCACAAGCAAACACAAGCACGCACACACTCGTAAATGAATTTCCATTCAAAATCACATTTTCCTTAACGTCTAACGCTTACCATATACCCAAAACGTCACCCCCTAACCTTAACCCTAAACCTAACCCTAACCTTAACCCTTACCCTAATCCTAATTGTAACCCTAACCCCTAAGCTTAAAAAACCCTTTGTCCTCATGGGGAAGTGGGACATTTCCCCATGAGGGAGAATTTTCCTTGTTTTAGTATCCTTGTGGGGACTTTTAGGTCCCCACAAGGATAGAAGAACCAACCAACCCCCACACACACACACACACACACACACACACACACACACACACACACACACACACACACACACACACACACACACACACACACACACACACACACACACACACACACACACACACACACTATCACGGTACCGGCTGATAAGGAGCTGAAATAGTGTGATGAGATTGGGAATGGGGAGATGTCATCAGTGCTGTAAGCTGAAATGATTTCATCACTCACAGAGGGTTCTGGCAGCCATCACTCTGTCCCTCTCTGCTCCTAAACATCCCACAGTCTCAACTCTGCCATATTGCTTTAATTTATACTTTCTGTCCTTACAATCCATCGTTCCCTGAAAAGGCTGGCTGTATTGTTCGTGACAGTTTGTGAACTTGTTTGTGACCTTCTCTTGCATTGAGTTTATGGCAGTGAATCCATACAGGTGTCACTATTGACATCCCTTACCTCCCAGCCACGCATCCAATGAGTCAATAGCCTAATGGAGAGGTCAGTGACTCACCATGTGTCCCCAGCTCAGCTGTGGTTGCAGCAGAAATACCAGTCAAACACAGTGAAAATGTCATGGCTGGCTGGACCCCACTGGCATAGAATTCTTCTTTCTCTCCTCACCTCCTCTCATTGTCTGTTAGTGCCGATACACACGCGTTCAGATTATCTGGGAACATTCTTCGTGTCAGACAAGAGTGGCTGTCATCATGGATAGTCAAAGACAGATTGCATCCAGCACTTGTGAAGATAATAAAGACACGAGGAACATTGTAAGCTAACTGACTGCTCTTGGGAATAGGGGAGACGTGCTAGAATAGGTGACCAGATTTTTGGAAGAACAGATATTGGTTGTAACATAATCGTGACTTGCCACTGGGAGTCTCTTCTCTCTCTCTCTTGGACTCTCTTTCTTTCTGTACCACTCCAACTCTGTTATATTCTTCTTTTGTGTTGTGTATTTCTGCTCCCGCAGTTTTACCCATTTCTTTCTCTCTCTCTCTCGTCTCGGTTTTTCTCTTCTTATTTTTTTCTCTTCTCTTTTCGGTCACACTTTATTTGGATATTCCGGATAGTCCATCTATACTGTAGATACAGATACTACAGATACTATCAACAAACAATCTGTTGATAAGCAACTGCTTGCTAAGGTTAGGGTCAGGTTTAGAATAAGGGCTAGTGTAAGGGTTAAGGTTAGGGTTAAGATCAGGGTTAACGTTAGGGCGAGGGCTAGAGTAAGGGTTAAGGTTAGGGTTAAGATCAGGGTTAACGTTAGGGCGAGGGCTAGAGTAAGGGTTAAGGTCAGGGTTAAGATCAGGGTTAACGTTAGGGCGAGGGCTAGAGTAAGGGTTAAGGTTAGGGTTAAGATCAGGGTTAGCGTTAGGGCGAGGGCTAGGGTAAGGGTTAAGGTTAGGGTTAAGATCAGGGTTAGCGTTAGGGCGAGGGCTAGGGTAAGGGTTAAGGTTAGGGTTAAGATCAGGGTTAACGTTAGGGCGAGAGCTAGGGTAAGGGTTAAGGTCAGGGTTAAGATCAGGGTTAACGTTAGGGCGAGGGCTAGGGTAAGGGTTAAGGTCAGGGTTAAGATCAGGGTTAACGTTAGGGCGAGGGCTAGGGTAAGGGTTAAGGTCAGGGTTAAGATCAGGGTTAACGTTAGGGCGAGGGCTAGGGTAAGGGTTAAGGTCAGGGTTAAGATCAGGGTTAACGTTAGGGCGAGGGCTAGGGTAAGGGTTAAGGTCAGGGTTAAGATCAGGGTTAACGTTAGGGCGAGGGCTAGAGTAAGGGTTAAGGTTAGGGTTAAGATCAGGGTTAGCGTTAGGGCGAGGGCTAGGGTAAGGGTTAAGGTTAGGGTTAAGATCAGGGTTAGCGTTAGGGCGAGGGCTAGGGTAAGGGTTAAGGTTAGGGTTAAGATCAGGGTTAACGTTAGGCGAGAGCTAGGTAAGGGTTAAGGTCAGGGTTAAGATCAGGGTTAACGTTAGGGCGAGGGCTAGGGTAAGGGTTAAGGTCAGGGTTAAGATCAGGGTTAACGTTAGGGCGAGGGCTAGGGTAAGGGTTAAGGTCAGGGTGAGAGATCAGGTTAACGTTAGGTCGAGGGCTAGGGTAAGGGTTAAGGTCAGGGTTAAGATCAGGGTTAACGTTAGGACGAGGGCTAGGGTAAGGGTTAAGGTCAGGGTTAAGATCAGGGTTAACGTTAGGGCGAGGGCTAGGGTAAGGGTTAAGGTTAGGGTTAAGATCAGGGTTAACGTTAGGGCGAGGGCTAGGGTTATCCTAGGGTTATGGAAACATTTTTTCTCCTAGTTAGTTGAAATGTTACTGATAGTCTGTAAAGCATCTACAGATGGACTACCCAAATAAAGTCTCTCTCTCGCATACAAGACTCCCACTAGGCTGTGTTTAGGGTGATTTTCTGGTCTGCTGCTTACTATGAGTAGGGGTGCTGTGGAGACAGTGTGGAGGAAGATAGGGCCTTCCCAGACCCTACATCATCTCTGAGCAGGTGGAACACATATCACTCTGCTTCACTGTGGACCGTTTCAAGTCATTTACATATAACTAAACTGCTTCAGTCAACAGCACCAGTGGAGGCTCCTCAGATGAGAAAGAGGAGGACCATCCTCCTCAGTGAATTTCATGAAAATGTAAAAAGTAATCAATTTTAGATAAAACTTTACTAAATATAAATCACATCACCAAGTAATTGATTAAATACACTGTTTTGCAAAGGTCTTCAGTAGCATCATGGTGTAGCCGGAGGACAGCTAGCATCCGTCCTCCTGTACATTGACTACAGTACATTGACAGTACATACTAAACCATTTTCTCACCCCCTTCCATAGACTTACACAGTAATTATGACAACTTCCGGAGGAGGTCCTCCAACCTATCAGAGCTCTTGCAGCATGAACTGACATGTTGTACACCCAATCAAAGGATCAGAGAATGAATTTAGTACTGAAAGCATAAGCTACAGCTAGCTTATACAGCTAGTGCATACAATGTGGTAAGTAGTTGACTCAAAGAGAGAGAAAGAAAATAGTTGAACAGTTTTGAACAAATTAATTTATTCCTAAATGAAGGAGAAGCAAGAGATAAATACTTAGCTAGCAAATGCAGCAAGCGGGTTTACTAATGCGTTAGTTCTATTAGCTATGCGGACTATGACGTTACTTTAGCTAATATGGTGACAACGATGTAGACTGTGTAGCGGTTTGGCTTGGAAACGTTTTTTTCTCCTGGTGACATATAGCTGATGTGTTGTGCATTGAAGTCCACAAGCGAAGGGAAGAGGTGAAAGGAGGAGAGTGCATAACATAGATGAGAGAAGGAATACAACGTGGCTGCTATGGAACTATGATCTGTGTTTACGCCTGATCAGGGGTGTATTAATTCCACTGATTCTGTTGGAAAACATTTATTAAACAGAAGCAAACGGGGATAAAACATACCTGAATTTGGCCAATAGAAACTCTTGTTTGCAACTGTTGGACTAATGATTACACCCACTATCAGCTAGATGCAGGCAAGAGTGTGCAAGGCGTTATTGAATGTGTCTCTGCCTGTCACATCCAATTTGTCTCTCGACCTGTGTGCACCTACGTTGGGTGTAGATAATTTTTTGGTATCATGTAGTAGCCTAAACCTATCACTGTTACATTGAACTGGGTGATGGAATATGAATGACAGTCATCCAATATGCTGTAATAGAAATAAGGTCGTGCTCATGAAAGAACATCATCCTCCCTCATCTGAAACGGCACTGACCACCACTGGTGTGCCCGTTGTAAAGACCACAGAGAGACCTTTATAATACAAAATAATGAAAAGGCATGTTTCCAAGAGTTAGTCATTTGTAAGTAACTGAAAATACAAGGGAAATATAGTTGAAAAATGTAAAACTAAAGTTGGTCTAGTTGTTTTTTTTGTGTGTGGAAATTAGGCCAGAGGTTTGTAGGCTTATAGTCTAAAACTGCTATGAGCAACATGACCTTCAATAATCCTAAGAAAACAAGTTCTCAACATTTTTTAATTTACAGTTTCTTCCATCATACCTTTCCCCCAAAATACTTGATAGATAAAAGTCTCATGGCCTATTTGAGTTGTGAAGGAGAGGATAGCGAAGATCAGCTTACCTCTGACAGCCTCTCATTACGGTCTCTGATCAAACTGTGACACATGCTCAAGCTGAGAGCCAGGGCAGACAGACAAACACACACACATATCCAACCCTCCTCGCTGCAGCCAATTCTCTCCTCACAGAGGACCTAGAGGTCTAAGTGGGACAAGTCTATTACACCCCCCAAAAAAAAAATAAATAATCCACCATTTTGTTCCAGGATTTGGGGATGGCTGTAGTGTTGTTTCCTGACCATTTCAGAGACCATTAACTTTTCAACTGGTTATTGTTCACCCGTGGCCACCGGCCCACCACTCACATCACTTGAGGAAGAAACACAATTTAAGAGGTGAAGAAGACCCTGAGAAGTGGTCTTACAAAGGTTTTTTTTACAGATAAATCATCACCATCCACCCGGTGTCTTCTCAACCTGTTTCTCTTCCTGTATCATGGACTGAGACAACCTATTTCCCTGGAGAAATGGGATTCCTGAAACCCTTTTTGTTGTCATTGCTGGTGCAGACATATTGCCATCTGCAGCGCCAGCTTCTGTGAATCTGTCGCAGACTCCCATGGTGCTGTGTGTTAGTCTGTATTTACAGTAATACAAATGTGAGCTAATACTCTACTCATCCGCACACGCACTCTATGCAAATCGAACTGCAGAGAAAACCGGAAGAATTATTATCACTGAAATATCATGGTGAATTATTGTTATGTTTGTTTACTGTATGTGTCAATTATTCCCATAAGGGATGGGTTGCCAACTTGCAATTTGACATGAAAATACATGTAATTCATTCATTCATGCAGTGCTCAAGAAATTATTTCAGGCCAAAGTAGTGTACTTTAGCCTCTCGAGAGTTATAGGGCTAGTCACAAGTGGTTTTATCATACAAAGTCTCATTCCTAGAATGAGCAAGAAAATATACGGTGTATTGTTTTCCATCACGTTTGGTTAAAAAACTTATGATTATTTTGTCTGTGTTGATGCATTTGTAGGATTAGTGAACAGAGCAAAGGTTCTGTTTTACAAACGTGAATCATACCGCCTCAAAGGCAATTGCCTGAAGTCTTTCATATCCACAATAACAGCAGATATTAGCTCTCAACACAGGGAATATTGGACGTTTTTGAAAAGCTTCCAGAATGTATGGTTGTTGCTTCAACTATAATTTGCCCTGACATTGAGTGTGAAATGTAACAGCCCCTGGTAACAAGCCTCCATGCCTGCAATCAGCCCACAAAATAGCAGAAATTCGGGATCGATCCGCATTAGCGTTATCTCTCATGCTCCTGGCGCTATAACCAAGGTACAGGACAGCTCGAGTGATTCACATTCCGCGGCCGAGTGTGCTCTAGTCTCCAAAATATACATGAAAAGGGGGTACATTGCTGCGTGTAAACAATGCACCCGCCGCTCCAGCCAGGCAATTGGGATGTCTGCCCATTGTTTTTAGTATTCCCTCTCTGTTCGTGGACCAGGTTACCTCGACCCCACACGCCTTCTCCCTGTGACCCAGTCTTTTGGCTGTGGTGAATGGAAAGATCCCAAGGCTACACAGCTCTGATGACGGGTCCCAGTCCCACAAGGTTCAGTACAACAGGCTAACAACGTCCAGGTGTTGGAGAATATCTCATATCCACTTCACGGTGATGAAAGTACACTGAGATGGGATTGAAATAAAAAGGCACAATGCATTGAATTTCCACCCACCGATATAGATATGTCCTGAGAAGCAATGGAACCATGGCAACTAGGTCTGTACTTTGAAATTGAGAAAAGAAGTAGGGCAGTGCTTTGAATGCATAAATTGAAATCACTAAGGACTGTTTGAGTGATTTTAGCAACAAAATCCGTCCTAGTAGAAACCATCGCCGGCCTTAAAACAGGTCAACTATTGTATTGACAAAAAGTGTCTTCGGAGCTCATCAAAGGTTTCTATGATGTTTCTGCCAGTGAGCAGGAACACTCATACCACACTTAATCATCTGCCTCTTAATTGTTTACCAACTGCTGAGTAATTATGGAGCAATTACAAACTACTGAATCTGCATGGACGTCGGTGGCGATAAGTAGGACCCTAAAATGTCATAAATAAACACAATTAAAACTCCATCGCTCTCTGCTTCCTGTTTGCATGATTGTTGCTGGGTACTAATACATCCCAAACTGATAGTAAAGAGCACAGACAATAAGCTGTGATTGAATGTTAAGGACGTCCTAATCCTAGCTAGCTTGTCTCCATGGCAGTTCCCCAGTAAAGTGCCACAGCCTCCACACGGATCATTTGAACCTCATGGTGGAAGCACGCAGAGCTGAGTGTTTCAGAACACTCAGTGAGGTGGGTGATTGGTTCTGTGTGTTTGCTTCCACGCTAGTGAGAATGGCTGTGACATCTGGGCGAGGTTATCTATCAGGCTGTATATCCCTGCCTAATGGAATGCTAACGTGCAGACACACAGCTCAGAAATAAACTAGCCAAAAGGAAATCTGTGGAGAGTACTGTGGCCTGACACAAAATCCATAACCTTTGGTATTGGCCCAGGAGTTTGCGTACCAAAAAGTTGTTTGGTGACCAAATGTGTCCCCCAACAATAGAAGGTTCAGCCTAGACAATGCGTGTAATGGTTAGCTCACCTGAGACTTGCATAGTGAGCTTCCTGCTGTCTTCTTTTAAGTCTATTTTTTTGTTGTCCTACACACCTGGGGAACTTGGCACATGTTCCATTATTCAGGATAGTATACGGTGCATTCAATAAGTATTCAGACCCCTTGACTTTTCCCACATTTTGTTATGTTGCAGCCTTATTCTAAAATGTATTAAAATAGTTGTTTTACCCTCATCAGTCTGCACACAATACCCCACAATGACAAAGCAAAAACAGATTTTTAGAAATGTTTGCTAATTAATTTTTTTTTATTTAAATTTTTAAAAATCAACATCACATTTACATAAGTATTCATAAGTAGACCCTTTACTCAGTACTTTGTTGAAGCAGCTGTGGCAGCGATTACAGCCTTGAGTCTTCTTGGGTATGACGCTACAAGCTTGGCACAACTGTATTTGGGGAGTTTCTCCCATTCTTCTCTGAAGATCCTCTCAAGCTCTGTCAGGTTGCTTGGGGTGCGTTGCTGCATAGCTATTTTCATGTCTCTCCAGAGATGTTCGATCAGGTTCAAGTCCGGGCTCTGGCTGGGCCACGCAGGGACATTCAGAGACTTGTCCCGAAGCCACTCCTGCGTTGTCTTGGCTGTGTGCTTAGGGTCGTTGTCCTGTTGGAAGGTGAACTTTTGCCCCAGTCTGAGGTCCTGAGCGCTCTAGAGCAGGTTTTCATCATGGATCTCTCTGTACTTTGCTCCATTCATATTTCCCTCAATCCTCCCAGTCTCTGCCGTTGAAAAACATCCCCACAACATGATGCTGCCACCACCATGCTTCACCGTAGGGATGGTGCCTGGTTTCCCCCTAGACGTGACGCTTGGCATTCAGGCCAAGGAGAACACTCTTAGATTCATCAGACCAGAGAATCTGGTTTCTCATGGTCTGAGAGTCCTTTTAGCAAACTCCAAACAGGCTGTCATGTGCCTTTTACTGAAGAGTGGCTTCCGCCTAGCCACTCTAACATAAAGGCCTGATTGGTGGAGTGCTGCAGAGATGGTTGTCCTTCTGGAAGTTTCTCCCATATCCACAGAGGAACTCTGGGGCTTTGTCAGAGTGACCATCGGGTTCTTGGTCACCTTCCTGACCAATGCCATTCTCCCCCAATTACTCAGTTTTCCCGGGCAGCCAGCTCTAGGAAGAGTCTTGGTGGTTTCAAACGTCTTCCATTTAAGAATGATGAAGGCCACTGTGTTTTTGGGGACTTTCAATGCTTCAGAAATGTTTTGGTACCCTTCTCCAGATCTGTGCCTCGACACAATCCTGTCACGGAGCTCTACGGACAACTCCGTTGACCTCATGGCTTGGTTGTTGTGTTGACATGCACTGTCAACTGTGGGACCTTATATAGACAGTTGTGTGCCTTTACAAATCAGATCCAATCAATTGAATTTACCACAAGTGGACTCCAATGAATTAGCAGAAACATCTCGAGGATGATCAATGGAAATAGAATGGAGCTGAGCTCAATTTCGAGTCTCATAGCAATGAGTCGGAATACTTCTGTAAATAAGATATTTCAAAATGTCTAAAAAGCAGTTTTTCTTTGTCACTATGGGGAATTGTGCGTAGATTGATGGACATGTTTTAAAATCCATTTTAGAACAAGGCTGTAAAGTAACAAAACATTGAAAAGGGGAAGGGGTCTGAAAACTTTCCGCATGCACTGTATATTATTCAAAGTAAGTGCAATCAAAGGGCATCAAATTCCTGTTATGAAACCCCTCAGACTAGAGAGAGAAAAATACTGCACAAGGACTCACAAGAATCACCTCTTGAAAATACTCTATTTGGTGACTCTTAACATTATCTTCACTGGCAATGAATCCAAAAGTACAGTACAGACAGCACTCAAGACAATTGTTTTGTGCTGCACATGAAGAGTGCAGTGTGGCCCTCCCTGTTCTCCTACTGTACCAATAGGGCCTGCCAGGCCGTCTTATTGCTGCGAACACACCCTAGGCCCTCTCCTAACTGTACCTCTATTGGGGGAATCACAGGCTCCATCCGTCAGGTGTGTAGGGATCACAGTACTCAAGGTTGGCAGTTGACGTTGCATGTTGACTTTGAATTATACAAATCTCCCAAACAAAGAAAATGGATGGTATTAAAGTGTCATTTGATTGGCTGGAAGCTTTTTGGCTAAGCTGTTAGATCCCCTTGTCTGGCTGTATGGTGTAACTGCAAAACAAGGACCATTTGGGGTTCCAAAATAATGCAACATTTTGAGAGGAGACATTGTAAAGTATACTATAGAAACATTGCATAAAAATATTCCACTGGATTTTGTGAATGTTCATGTCCCTTCACAAGAAATGAAAAGAAATACCAGCTTTTACAGTATACAACTTCCCCCACAACTAGAACTTATAACAGAGTGCCCACCTGCATGTTGAGTGACATGAGTGATACACACTGTACTTATGATGTCAGAACAAAATACAGATTATGTACAGGTAATGTTCAATGTACAGTACATCTTGAAAGTTAGATGAATAAATTGTAAAGCGTGTCATACTTTTCCTTTCAGGTTGACAACTCCAAAATTCAGATGTACGGCTGTGGATTGAAAAGTGGTGCTGAACTGAGACAGATGGTATGACATTCATATGAGATCTGAGGGCCTGGGTGATTTAGAGCTGCATTGTAGAGTAACAAGAACACATAGGAAGGACAGGGGAAGGTGGGAAGTCATTACAATATACACTTCAGCTGCTTGGTCTGAGATATGCAAAACGTATTCTGTCTTCGGACTGTAAACATTATCGACTGGTGACCCTTGCATAGATATCTGACCCAGCATCAACAACAAATCTCATGGTGGATCGATCATAAGCAGACAATTGAATAGAATAGATCATTCAAATCAGTATTATCTGACATCTTTTAAAAGCGGTTGTATTTAATGTGTAATGACCATGTCCCTGCATAGCTCCCCTTATAAGACTTTATTTGTAGCAGATTACAACGACGTCAGGAGGATTTATTAACGACATGGAGTGATCCCCATAGCAGCTAGCTTCATCACCTCATCACCAAACTAAGGTGAGAAGAACGCGAGATCAATCCATCCCGTCTCCGCTGAGATTAAGTTGAGTCGGGTAGGGCGTTGGTACCACTTTCAAGACAAATAAATTAGAGCTGATTTGGATCAGACAAGTGTGATTGAACAAAGGGTTAAACATGCTGAGGGAATGTGGATGCGATCGATCCTGCGCCACCAAATGCGAATGAGATATGTGATTAAGGTTGACAGTGTAACCAGGTCCCTGACCTCTTCTAGAACCAGTCAGTCCCCTGGCCAGCTGCTGACCACAGGCTCTCTCCACTAGCCGAAAGCCGCTCAGGGTGTTAGCTATAAATAGGCAAAGGGGTAACTTGGGTTATTTTTAAGAATAACATTAGGAATCTTTAATTGGTGTGCAGAACAGACTGCAATCAGCAGGAGGCTGCAGACAGTTTGCCCTAAGTGTTTCTGAATACACATGCCCTCAGGTTGTCCACACAACCGTTATATTTATAACAATGATGTGAATTTGGAATGTGCCACAAAAAGTCTTTGTGTTGAGGAGAAATTAGGAATCTTGTAATTCCTTCTCTTAAAAACTATTGAGAGAAAGTATAACTCTTATTTAAGTTTTTCAAATGTGTCAGTTTCTCATCTGCAGCCTGAGTTTTAAATAGGAATGATGCAACATTGAGAAATTTGATTGAGTGGTTTGTTTTGTCACTGGGGGACCTTGTTCAGCCCATGCATTATCTCAGTCAATCATGGCAAGAGGGAAGGTTCCTGATTTTTTCCGTGGCTAAACCAACTAGACTCGTAATTTAACAACTGCATTCATATTTACAGATGGCATACTAGTTTGTTATTAAGGCAGATGAAAGTTCACATGTTTCTGAAAACATTTCTGTCAAAAAAAGCATTTTCATCAAAAATAAATGTTTACGCTCAATGCCTCTCCTGTGAAGTAGTGACGTGTGACATATGCTTCGTTTCCTGGCCAGTGAGGGGTCAAGCCTTGACACACCTACAATTTGTTTATTCATCAAACCCCAGCCCTTTCACACCACCGCCAGCGACTGCGCCCATGGTGAAAATAGCTAACATATTTCTGACACCCCCCCGAACCTTTAACGCTACCGTCAGCACCAATATTTAAGTTTATTAAACTATAGCCCAATATGTGATGTTGAGAGTGTCAGCTACAATGCATATCAAATCAAATGTAACTGGTCACATACACATGTTTAGCAGATGTTATTGCTGGTGTAGCAAAATGCTTGTGTTTCAGTGCAGTAATATCTAACAAGTAATATCTAACAATTTCACAGCAATACACACAATACACACAAATCTAAAGTAAAGGAATGGAATTAAGAATATATACATATTTGGACGAGCAATGTTGAAACAGTCAGATGAAAGCGCAAAATAGCTTCAGCGTGTAAATCAGCTAGAAAGATGTGTCGGCATCGAGTAATTGTCTCTGGCCCCTCCCAGATAGGGGGAGTGATGAGCTCTACAGCAGAGTCTCACAAATCAATTGCTGGTTGAAAACTGTTTTCTGCCCCTCCCAAAAGATAGAATTTGTAGATAATTGGTCCTCTTTCTGGGACTCACCCACAAACAGGAACAAGCCTGGCCTGCTGAGGAGTGACGGCCTCCATCCCAGCTGGATGGGTGCTCTCATCTTATCTACCAACATAGACAGGGCTCTAACTCCTCTAGCTACACAATGAAATAGGGTGCAATTGCAACAAATAATCTGCTCAGACCCCAAACAAGGAGCATCAAAAGTCATGCTATAAATTCACAGATAACACAAAGATTCCTTGATGCCCTTCCAGACTCCCTCTGCCTACCCAAGGACATCAGAGGACAAAAATCAGTTAACCACCTAACTGAGGAACTCAATTTAACCTTGCGCAATACCCTAGATGCAGTTGCACCCCTAAAAACTAAAACATTTCTCATAAGAAACTAGCTCCTTGGTATACAGAAAATACCCGAGCTCTGAAGCAAGCTTCCAGAAAATTGGAACGGAAATGGGGCCACACCAAACTGGAACTCTTCCGACTAGCTTGGAAAGACAGTACCGTGCAGTATCGAAGCGCCCTCACTGCTGCTTGATCATCCTATTTCTCCAATTTAATTGAGGAAAATAAGAACAATCCGAAATTCCTTTTTGATACTGTCGCAAAGCTAACTAAAAAGCAGCATTCCCCAAGTGAGGATGGCTTTCACTTCAGCAGGAATAAATTCATGAACTTCTTTGAGGAAAAGATAATGATTATTAGAAAGCAAATTACAGACTCCTCTTTAAATATGCGTATTCCTTCAAAGCTCATTTGTCCTGAATCTGCACAACTCTGCCAGGACCTAGGATCAAGAGAGACACTCAAGTGTTTTAGTACTGTATCTCTTGAAACAATGATGAAAATAATCATGGCCTCTAAACCTTCAAGCTGCATACTGGACACTATTTCAACTAAACTACTGAAAGAGCTGCTTTCTGTGCTTGGTCCTCCTATGTTGAACATAATAAACGGCTCTCTATCCACTGGATGTGTACCAAACTCACTAAAGGTGGCAGTACTAAAGCCTCCTTGAAAAAGCCAAACCTTGCCACAGAAAATAAAATAAAAACTATCGGCCTGTATTGAATCTTCCATTCCTCTCAAAATGTTTAGAAAAAGCTGTTGCGCAGCAACTCACTGCCTTCCTGAAGACAAACAATGTATACGAAATGCTTCAGTCTGGTTTTAGACCCCATCATAGCTCTGAGACTGCACTTGTGAAGGTGGTAAATGACATTTTAATGGCATCAGACCAAGGCTCTGCATCTGTCCTCGTGCTCCTAGACTTTAGTGCTGCTTTTGATACCATCGATCACCACATTCTTTTGGAGAGATTGACAACCCAAATTGGTCTACACGGACAAGTTCTGGCCTGGTTTAGATCTTATCTGTCAGAAAGATATCAATTTGTCTCTGTGAATGGTTTGTCCTCTGACAAATCAACTGTACATTTCGGTGTTCCTCAAGGTTCTGTTTTAGGACCACTTTTGTTTTCACTATATATTTTACCTCTTGGGGATGTCATTCGAAAACATAATGTTAACTTTCACTGCTATGCGGATGACACACAGCTGTACATTTCAATGAATTATGGTGAAGTCCCAAAATTGCCCTCGCTAGAAGTCTGTGTTTCAGATATAAGTGGAAGTGGATGGCTGCAAACTTTCTACTTTTAAACTCGGACAAAACAGAGATGCTTGTTCTAGGTCCAAAGGAACAAAGAGATCTTCTGTTGAATCTGACAATTAATCTTGATGGTTCTACAGTCGTCAAATAAAACTGTGAAGGACCTCGGCGTTACTCTGGACCCTGATCTCTCTTTTGACGAACATATCAAGACTGTTTCAAGGACAGCTTTATTCCATCTACGTAACATTGCAAAAATCAGAAACTTTCTTTCCAAAAATGATGCAGAAAAAATTAATCCATGCTTTTGTTACTTCTCGGTTAGACTACTGCAATGCTCTACCTTCTGGATACCCGGATAAAGCACTAAATAAACTTCAGTTAGTGCTAAATACGGCTGCTAGAATCGTGCCTAGAACCAAATAATTTGATCATATTACTCCAGTGCTAGCCTGGCTTCCTGTTAAGGCAAGGGCTGATTTCAAGGTTTTACTGCTAACATACAAAGCATTACATGGGCTTGATCCTACATATCTCTCTGATTTGGTCCTGCCGTACATACCTACACGTACGCTACGGTCACCAGACGCAGGCCTCCTAATTGTCCCTAGAATTTCTAAGCAAACAGCTGGAGGCAGGGCTTTCTCCAATAGAGCTCCATTTTTATGGAATGATCTGCCTACCCATGTGAGAGACACAGAATCGGTCTCAAACTTTAAGCCTTTACTGAAGACTCATCTCTTCAGTGGGTCATATAATACTATATGATTAAGTGTAGTTTGGCCCAGGAGTGTGAAGGTGAACGGAAAGGCTCTGGGGCAACGAACTGCCCTTGCTGTCTCTACCTGGCCGGTTCCCCTCTTTCCACTGGGATTCTCTGCCTCTAACCATATTACAGGGGCTGAGTCACTGGCTTACTGGTGCTCTTTCATGCCGTCCCTAGGTGGGGTGCATCACTTGAGTGGGTTGAGTCAATGATGTGATCTTCCTGTCTGGCGTGGCGGAGATCTTTGTGGGCTTTACTCAGCCTTGTCTGAGGATGGTAAGTTGGTGGTTGAAGCTTTCCCTCTTGTGGGGTGGGGGCTGTGGCAAAGTGGGTGGGGCTATATCCTTCCCGTTAGGCCCTGTCTGGGTTATCATCGGATGGGGCCACAGTGCCTCCTGACCCCTCCTGTCTCAGCCTCCAGTATTTATGCTGCAGTAGTTTATGTGTCGGGGGGCTAGGGTCAGTTTGTTATATCTGGAGTAATTCTCTTGTCTTATCCGGTGTGAATTTAAGTATGCTCTCTCTAATTCTCTCTTCCTCTCTTTCTTTCTCTCTCTCGGAGGACCTGAGCCCTAGGACCATGCCTCATGACTACCTGGCATGAAGACTCATTGCTGTCTCCAGTCCACCTGGCCGTGCTGCTGCTCCATTTTCAACTCTTCTGCCTGCGGCTATGGAATCCTGACCTGTTCACCGGACGTGCTACCTGTCCCAAACATGCTGTTTTCAACTCTCTAGAGACAGCAGGAGTGGTAGAGATACTCTTAATGAAACGGCTATGAAAAGCCAACTGACATTTACTCCTGAGGTGCTGACTTGCTACACCCTCGACAACTACTGTGATTATTATTATTTGACCATGCTGGTCATTTATGAACATTTGAACATCTTGGCCATGTTCTGTTATAATCTCCACCCGGCACAGCCAGAAGAGGACTGGCCACCCCTTATAGCCTGGTTCCTCTCTAGGTTTCTTCCTAGGTTTTGGCCTTTCTAGGGAGTTTTTCTTAGCCACCGTGCTTCTACACCTGCATTGCTTGCTGTTTGGGGTTTTAGGCTGGGTTTCTGTACAGAATTTTGAGATATCAGCTGATGTACAAAGGGCTATATAAATCTATTTGATTTGATTTTGATTTGATTTGCTAATAGAACGTGCCATTGGAACACAGGAGTGATAGTTGCTGATAATGGGCCTCTGTACGCCTATGTTGACATTCCAAAATAAAAACTTGTCTGTTTCCAGCTACAATAGTCATTTACAACATTAACAATGTCTACACTGTATTTCTGAAAAATGTTACTTTAGTGGACAAAAAATTTGCATTTCTTTAAAAAACAAGGACATTTCTATGTGACCCGAATCTTTTGAACGGTAGTGTAGGTATTCCTCTTGTCCAGATGCAATATGGCAGTGTGCAGTGTGTTGATTTATTGGGGGCGGTAAGCAAATTGAAGTGGGTCGAAGGTGTCAGGTAAGGTAGAGATGATATGTTCCTTGACTAGTCTCTCAAAGCACTTCATGATTTCAAAAATTAGTGTTACGGGGCGATAGTCATTTACTTCAGAACAGAAACAATGGTGGACATCTTGAAGCATGTGGGGACAGCAGACTGGGATAGGAGGAGATTGAATATGTCCGTAAACACTCCAGCCAACTTGTCTGCTCATGCTCTCAGGACTCGGCTCGGGATGCTGTCTGGGCCGGCAGCCTTACCAGGATTAACACGCTTAAATCTCTTACTCACGTCCGCCACGGAGAATGAGAGCCCACAGTCCTTGGTAGCTGGCAGCGTTTAGCTTATCCGGAAGCAAGACTTTGGTGTCTGCGACGTGGCTGGTTTTCCCTTCGTAGTCCGTGATTGTCTGTATACCCTGCCACCTGTGTCTCGTGTCGGAACCGTTGAATTGTGACTCCACCTTCTCTCTGTACTGATGTTTTGCCTGTATCCGTCTATTCAAAGTTGTTATTCTCAGAGGCTACCTGGAACAAATCCACGTCCATGTGATCAAAACAATCTTGAAGCATTTAATTCCGATTGGTAAGATCAGCATTGAATAGTCCGTAGCATGGATACTTCCTGTTTGAGTTACTGCCTATAGGAAGGGAGGAGCAAAATGGAGTTGTGATCAGATTTGCCGAATATGGGGCGGGGGAGGGCCTCATAGGCATTTCGAAAAGCTGAGTAGCAGTGGTCCAATGTTTTCTCAGAGCGAGTGCTCTCTCGTTTTCTTCAGATTAGCTTTGTTAAAATCCCCGGCAACAATAAATGCGCCCTCAGGATATGTGGTTTCCAGTTTGCATAAAGTCCAGTGTAATTCTTTGAGGGCCATCGTAGTATTGGCTTGAGGGGGAATATATAAGGCTGTGACTATAACCAAAGAGAATTCTCTTGGGAGGTAATATGGTCAGCATTTGATTGTGAGGTGTTCGAGGTTGTGTGAACAAAAGGACTTGAGTTTATGTATGTTATCACATCACACCATGAG
The DNA here is from genome assembly GCF_023373465.1 of Oncorhynchus keta. NCBI lineage: Eukaryota > Metazoa > Chordata > Actinopteri > Salmoniformes > Salmonidae > Oncorhynchus > Oncorhynchus keta. The sequence continues at coordinate 4,018,035 of NC_068432.1, read as the reverse complement.
TAATTAATCATGAAACATACGCCCTTCTTCTTCCCGAAGAGATCTTTATTCCTGTCTGCGTGATGAACTGAGAACCCAACTGGCTGTACGGACAGTATATCCTGAGAGAGCCATTTTTCTGTGAAACAGAGTATGTTACAATCCCTGATGTTTCTCTGGAAGGAGATCCTCACCCTGAGCTTGTCAACTTTATTGTCTAGAGACTGAACATTAGCGAGTAATATATTTGGAAGCGTTGGATGGTGTGCGTGTCTCCTGAGTTGGACTAGAAGTACCCTCTGGAATTCTCTTCTCTGCCGGCGGAGTTTTGGATCAGCTTCTGGAATCAATTAAATTGCCCTGGAGGGTACAAAGAAAGGATACAATTCGGGATTCGGGAAAGTTGTATTCCTGGTCGTAATGCTGGTGACTTATCGCCTCTCTGATATCCAAAAGCTATTTCCGGCTGTGTGTAATACAAACAAAAGAATTCTGGGCTAATAATATAAGAAATAATACACACAAAAAAATGAAATACTGCAAAGTTGCTTAGGAGCTAGAAGCACGGCTTCCCTATCTGTCAGTACCATCTTTCGCTTCTTACAGTATAAAGCATGGCAATGACCCTTTACCATTGGTTGGGAAATTGTGTAGGACAATATGTATACACTTCCCCCAGATCAGAATAACCCAGTTGCATTAAGCTAGTGCTGTAACTGCGGGAGGTGGGCTGGCAGGAGGAATGCATCCATCTCCAGCGGCCCTATAATTCATCCCTGTGTCCTGCCTCCAGACATTAGCAAGGATGCTAAAGAGTGAAAAACAAGGCAGCGTAAACACATGGAAGCTCCATGTACCTCGCCTCTCTCCACAGCTAGGTGGGCTGGTGCTGGTGGGTTGGAGGTCGTGTTTCTTTTCGCTGTAAGTCCATGGAGAAACTCTGTAACAACTCTGTAGCTGTGTACAGCCATGACAGTGAGGTCACGTCATGAGTGTGGCGAAGAGGCGTCAGTGGAAACATTCTCTGTCACAAGGCCAATGGTGTATTCCTCTCCATGGCAAAACTACAGTATCAGGGAGAGGACTGTATGAAAATTCATAAAACATTTATCCAAGCTGAAGTTTCAGTTCAACTTAAATCCTTAAGTCAGAAATGACCTTTACCAGACACAAATGGATGGATGCTGACCTTGTTTCCCAGTACAAATGTTTTGGCACAGGGGTCACTAAACATGCAGTCTGCCTGCAAATGTCCTCCTTATCATTTAATAGAAATGTTTAGCAATCTGATTACTCCCAGTCCTCATTTATTCTGAATCCATAGAGATGTGGAAATCTAAATGCATCAAGGTCAAAAAAATGACTGCATGCATCATCTTCACATCAGGTATAGAGAGGAGGACACACCGCAGATCGACTTATGTGATCCTCAACTATGAACAAAGCATCGAGGTAAATCACCACATCACACTGGGTGCACTTGAGGCAGCCATTTTGAGACAAAAGGTTAGTGTAATATTACAAAATAACCCTGGTGGCCTATTTAAAAGGCATGAGTGCTGTAGTGACTGTGATTGGGCCGTCTGAACATCTGTTGTTGTCTTAGCTGGTTTATATGCCATGTCTCATGGGAGGAGAGCATGTTTGTCTGACAGTAGAAACAAGTAGAAGTACTACATAGCCCAAACATCAACGCCAACCACAATCAATAATGCACAGTCGTGGCCAAAAGTTTTGAGAATGACACAAATATAAATTTTCACAAAGTCTGCTGCCTCAGTTTGTATGATGGCAATTTGCTTATACTCCAGAATGTTATGAAGAGAAATTAACTGAATCCCCCCCAAAAAACATTTCCACTGCATTTCAGCCCTGCCACAAAAGGACATGTTGACATCATGTCAGTGATTCTCTCATTAACACAGGTGTGAGTGTTGATGAGGACAAGGCTGGAGATCACTCTGTCATGCTGATTGAGTTTGAATAACAGATTGGAAGCTTCAAAAGGAGGGTGATGCTTGGAATAATTGCTCTTCCTCTGTCAACCATGGTTACCTGCAAGGAAACACGTGCCGTTATCATTGTTTTGCACAAAAAGGGCTTCACAGGCAAGGATATTGCTGCCAGTAAGATTTCACCTAAATCAACCATTTATCGGATCGTCAAGAACTTCAAAGAGAGCGGTTCAATTGTTGTGAAGAAGGCTTCAGGGTGCCCAAGAAAGTCCAGCAAGCGCCAGGACCGTCTCCTAAAGTTGATTCAGCTACGTGATCGGGGCACCACCAGTACAGAGCTTGCTCAGGAATGGCAGGAGGCAGGTGTGAGTGCATCTGCACGCACAGTTAGGCAAAGACTTTTGGAGGATGGCTTGGTGTCAAGAAGGGCAGCAAAAAAGCCACTTCTCTCAATGAAAAACATCAGGGACAGACGGATATTCGTTAAAAGGTACAGGGATTGGACTGCTGAGGACTGGGGTAAAGTCATTTTCTCTGATGAATCCCCTTTCCGATTGTTTAGGGCTACCATCAGTCCTGTGTCACGCAGGGTTGCTTCTCAGCCAAGGGAGTGGGCTCACTCACAATTTTGCCTAAGAACAAAGCCATGAATAAAGAATGGTACCAACACATCCTCCGAGAGCATCTTCTCCCAATCATCCAGTAAAAGTTTGGTGACGAACAATGGCTTTTCCAGCATGATGGAGTACCTAACCATAAGGCAAAAGTGATAACTAAGTGGCTCCGGGAACAAAACATCTACATTTTGGGTCCATGTCCAGGAAACTCCCCAGACCTTAATCCCATTGAGAACTTGTGGTCAATCCTCAAGAGGCAGGTGGACAAACAAAACCCCACAAATTCTGACAAACTCCAAGCATTGATTATGCAGAAGTTCATTGACAGCATGGCAGGGCAGATTGCATAGGTTTTGAAAAAGAAGGGTCAACACTGCAAATATCGACTCTTTGCATCAACTTCATGTAATTGTCAATAAAAGCCTTTGACACTTATGAAATGCTTGTAATTATACTTCAGTATTCCATATTAATGTCTGACAAAAATATCTAAAGACACTGAAGCAGCAAACTTTGTGAAAATTAACATTTGTGTCATTCTCAAAACTTTTGGCCACGACTGTACAACCCCCCCAGTAACAGAAATACAATTAAATTAAGAAGCACAGAAAGATCCTTGTTTGAAAAGCTGAGGGATATAGGCCTTTAGACACTGATAAATTATTCAACTTTCTTATTCTTATCAATGCTGAAGAACAACTAAGAAAAATGGGGAAAAAGAACAAGAAGAAAGACAAGTCTGAGCATATAATGTTCTCTGATATTTCGTATTCATACATGAGTAGAAAAACATACAAATTATGTAACATCTACAAATCAGTGATATTTTATGGACAATCTGGTGGACACATAGATATAATAAAAAATATTTAGTTGTGTATTTTATTCAAATAAGGGTTACAGGTACAAAAAAGAATCAAAGAAATGCATACAAAGGTAACCCAAACCCATTCCCCCCTCAGTCCCCACCTGCTCGTATCCTTCCATCTCCCAAACCTGAAGAAAGCATGTTTTCCACTCCTTTCCATCCCACCCAGCAACCAAGGTTGCTTATCAGTCCTCCCCTACCACCCTTTCCCCATGGGCCTGAAAGTGAAGAAAGTATCTGAAGTCTAAATCAAAACATATCATTGGTTTGTATGTGTGGGGCATTAGATGAGATTGTTCTTTACAGAGTCATGTATATTGTTCAGCACTCAATTGTTCCTTGACTAGCATGATTAATTCTCACTGTCGATAATTCTAATGTCATAACTGTCACACCCGATCTGTTTCAGCTGTCTTTGTGCTTGTCTCCACCCCCTCCAGGTGTCACTCATCTTTCTCATAATCCCCAGTGTATATATACCTGTGTTCTCTGTTTGTCTGTTGCCAGTTCGTCTTGTCAGTTCTTACCAGCGTGTTTCCTGTCTCCCTGCTTTCTCAAATTCTGTTTCCCCGGTTCTGACCATTCTGCCTGCCCTGACCCGGCCTGCCATTCTGTACCTGCCTGACTCTGACCCGTCTACGCACCTCTGCCTGTCCTGACCCCAAGACTGCCTGCTGTTCTGTACCTTATTGACTCTGACCTGGATGACGGACCTCTGCCTACCTTTGACCTATCTTTTGCCTGCCCCCTGTTTGGGTCAATAAACACCTGTGACTCTAGCTGTCTGCATCTGGGTCTTATTCTGAGTTCTGATAACTTTTAATAGTAACTATATCTGGTTAAATAAAATGTAATTTTGAGGTCCACACACAAAAATGGTTGTACCGTCCCCACTCCCCAGCAGGAGAAAACCAACAATCATTATAATTGTCACGTGTCTCCTTAAACAGTAGGTATTGTTATTTTATTCAGAACTATTCAGGACCAAACTGGACAAATCTGATTTATCTAGAGGAGAGAGGAGTAGTAATGTAAATCTAGCTGCCCTTAATCAGATGGCAACACAGCTCACAACTCTTGGAAGGAGAATGTCAAAAGATGACTCTGTTGTTGCACTCTAAAACCCTTCTTGAGCTTGCATGAATGTCTCTTATAACAACTCAATGCCACTCATAAAAAGTTGATACTGTCTGAGTGGTTCTAAACTGCCAAGGGTATGAGACCAAAAAACATACATCTGAAGAAAGATGTCATCATCCTCTCAGACACATTAACACATGTTCCACACGGCAGATCCCCTTGGTCTCAGAGAGGCGTCTCTGGCCACTCACACCCTCACACTCGGAGACTTAACATATCTATCAACTGGCTGGGACTTCTCAGGGGATTGTCACTCAGTACAACACTTTCTCCTTTGCTCCTTCTCTCACCCTCCCAGACTACATGCAAACAACACTTTATTAAGGATTTTGTGAAAATTGGTCCCAATATGGGTCCCTTCTGTTTGGGGAAAAGTGTGTAGAACATATTCCCCCCAAAATATCAAAGCCATGGGGCTCTATTTTCAGCTGGCGCTAAGGAGGCGCAAGTGTCAAATGCACGTTAGTTAGCAATTTTGTCAGGTAAAAACTGGCGCACTGGCCTTTTCCAGCCCCAACACCAGGTTCAGGCCTCTCGTCCGATTACAAAAGACATGCACCTCCAAGCTATTCACTTCAGTATAAACACAGATTTTTTTTGGACAATCTGCCTCGCACATTGGCAATGATACAATTGACTGGAGCCTGGTATTTATGTATAGACGTGTGAATGTTATGAGTAAAGACATTTAGGTCAACGTGTGCACACAAGTGCCATGGAACGAGAGAAGCAATATATTATATCATGCTTGTGACCCTATCCTATTTAGAAAACAGATATTTTTTTGTTTCATTTAATTAAAAACCAATCAAATTAATTAGAACGATTCACCGTCCATGGGTTGACAGTGAGAACGTACTGTACATGGCTCCAATGCAACACAATTTTGTCTGCTATTTCTGGAGAAGTGGAAATATGATCTGTAAGATGGTTCTGTGATGTTTATAAAACATTACATTTGCGAGCAGTATAACGCTGAGTGGACATTCCCCCAGTCTCTTCATATTGAATCTATATTCAGTTCCTGTGAAAAGTTTGGATGTGTGTAAAATCCTCCATATTCTAGGTGGCTCTATCTGTATTATAGCAAGTATTATATTATACTAATGATGTTGCCTGTAACTGTATTCAGACAAAGCCAATTTAAAAAAAGTTGTCGTTTCGTTTATATTAGAATTTGATTAGAATTATGCATTGTCTTTTTGGCCTCAATAGCCCAGTAAATGTAATCTTGCTTATTGACTACATTTGGCATGTTCATGTCCAGACTGCAGTTTACGGTAGGCCCTAGCCACTATATCAGTGTGAATGTTTAACCATGTATTTGATATTGAATTACAGTGCGGGAAAGTATTCAGACCCCTTCACCTTTTCCACATTTTTTTACGTTCCAGCCTAATTCTAAAATTGATCACATTATTTTTCACCTCATCATCCTACACACAGTACCCATAATGACAGTACCCATAATACCCACAGTACCCACAGTACCCATAGTGACAAAGTGAAAACAGGTTTTTAGAATACATTTTTAAAAAACAGCCCGGCTGCCCTATCTGTCAGTGCCACCTTTCTTTTCTTACAGTATAAAGCATGGCAATGCCCCTTTTCCATTGGTTGGGAAATTGTGTAGGACAATATGTATACGCTTCAAAAACTGAGTCAGAACACTGCTCTGTGATTTGTCCATTGCATCTCATTGTCTGTTCACTCAGCTCCATCAGTGCAATGCAAGGTCCTCCAGATCAGGATAACCCAGTTGCATTTAGCAAGTGTGATGACTCCAGGAGGTGGGCCGGCAGGAGGAAGGGTGTGTGTGGTGGAGTTGTGTTTGGAGGGAAGAAGTGGAAAAGAAACAAGAGCTTCCAGTGAAGATCTCTCTCATAAAACATGCAGCATCTGTTGTAGGCTGCCTGGTGTAGGATCTCCATATGAACCAGTTCTGTCAACGCAACGCTGAGCACTCATAATGCATCCATCTCCAGCAGCCCTGTAATTCATCCTTGTGTCCTGCCTCCAGACACTAGTAAGGATGTTAAAAGAGTGAAAAACCAGGCTGGGTAAATACACAGCATGTGCTGGAACATGTAAACTCCATGTACCTCTCCTCTCTCCACAGCTAGGTGGGCTGGTGCTGGTGGGTTGGGAGGTAGTGTTTCTCGTCACTTTAAGTCCATGGAGAGACTCAAATCAAATCAAATGTTATTTGTTACATGTCCCGAATACCTTACCGGGGAAATGCTTACTTACAAGCCCTTAACCAACAATGCAGTTCAAGAAATGCAGAGTCAAGAAAATATTTTCTAAATACACTAAAGTAATTTTTAAAATAAGTAACACAATAAAATAACAATAATGAGGCTATAATACAGGGGGTACAGGTTAGTCGAGGTAACTTGTACATGTAGGTACTGTAAGGGTAAAGTGACTATGCACGGAGCCTGTGGGGTCATTTGATTAATTGTTCAGCAGTTTTATAGCTTGGGGGTCGAATCTGTTATGGAGCCTTTTGGACCTTGACTTGGCACTCCGTTGCCATGTGGTAGCAGAGAGAACAATCTATGACTTGGGTGACTGGAGTCTTTGATAATTTTTTGGGCCTTCCTCTGACTCTATAATAAGCTGTGTACAGCCATGACAGTGAGGTCAAGTCATGAGTATGGCAAAAGGGCAAGAGGTGTCAGGGGAAGAGATCCCTGTCACAAGGCCAATGTTGCAATCCTCTCCATCGCAAGATGTAAATTCATAAAACATGTATCCAAGCTGAAGTTTCAGTTCAAATCAAATCCCTAACTCCGAAATGACTTTTACCAGATGCAAAGGGTTGGGCTGACCTCCTTTTCCAGTAGAAATGTGTTTGGAAAAGAAGAGCTGTAAGAAAAAAATAGCAAAGTCACAGAGTGCAGGAGAGTGGCACAATCAGTGAGGAAAAAAAATCGAACATACAAGTGGCTTGAATGGATCACAGGATTCTCAATCAGCCCCATGATTAATCATACTTAGTGGCATTTTACGTGTCTCTGGCCAGAGAATCTGTATCTCTGTCTCTGCAACTCCAAACTTTCTCTCTCTCAGCACTCCATTTTTTTTGTTGTGGAATTCAGGTGCTCGTCTTTCATTTGTATGGTAATGGCCACCTCAGCGCAGAGATAAAAGTTGTTTTTCAAGGGGAGAGAGGGAAAAACATTTTCAAGGTAAACTGAGCGTATAAATAAAGGAGTATATTTATGGATTCTGTGGCCATTATGTGAAATAATAGGCAGTGAGCTGAGGGAGGGGTGAGTGAGGCATCAGGTGAGGAACGTTTAAGCTAATAGAAACGCTTTTTTGGGGGGGGGGGGGGTGGAGTTTGTCCCTGGCTGGAGTCAAGGACATCACCTGAGACTCACTGCCTTTATCTACCCATTCCACTCCAAATCCACTTGAATAGAAATTGAACAAGAGTCCTGAACCCACAACTCTGTCATTGCCCAAGACTAATAACAAATGTTCCCACAACTTTAGAGAACGTTCTCTTTAGACCCATTCTGCCATTAACTAATGTTTTCATAGGAATGTTCCTTTGATGTTGCAAGAAATGTTTCCAAGAGATCAAATAGAACTTACCCAGAACGTGGTTACCATGTTCTCAGAATACACGATAGGATTGTTCCCGACATGTTTCATGGGAACGTTGCAAGAACATTCATGCGTCGAGTTTTCTGAGGGTTAGGAGAATATTCGATAAACGTCCCACCAAATATACACAAAATATGGCTGCCATGTTCTCAGAATATAAGATATTAACGTTCTAGAAACATTTCCTGAAAACTTTGCAAGAACATTCATGTGTACAATTTTCTGAGGGTTATGGGAATATTCCATCAATGTCCCACCGAACATACACAGAACATGGTTGCCATGTTCTCAGAAAGTAAAATATGAATGTTCTCGACAGGTTTCATTGGAACGTTGCAAAAACATTTGTCAAAAATTCATTAAATATCACGTCTTATTATTGTTGCCGAGCCAACGAGAGCCCTGATTGGTGAACCACTGATCCATTCAAAGCTTTTTGTCTGTTGGTAAGGTTAAGGATACTCACAGTGCATTTAAGATACAACATTTTCAATTGACATATTTGACGCACTTGATTACATTGTGCATGTTCAATTAATCGGTACTTATTATTCAACATGTTCTCGCCTGGGGTTTGAACTCAACTTCTTGTTTCACGGTACTCCAATCTTCCTCCTACGTCAACATGTCCATATACTGTAAGGTATCAGTTAATCTGACTATTCTCTCATCATTGATTTTTTAAAACTTATTTCAGCAATTTTAGGGTTTTCTGTATAGTTTTCTAATGTGGGTGGGGCATATTAACCTGTTTTATTGATACTCCTGAATCACAATGATCCATAAAACATTTTCTTGAGTGCACTTTAAACAGGGCTGAGATTTACTTTAAGGTGCATTTACTGTATTGATTAAACCTATCAAGTTGTTTCAGATCTACACAAGTGCCTAGCGAGGAGGGGTTATGGATTCTTAAGGGCAGGGCCTAACTATACTGGCCCAATAAGCACATGCCCTAGTGATATCCCTTATTGGGACATTGGTTAGGGAATTCTTCATTGGTGCTGGTGGCCTGGGATCGAGACCCGCTAGTGGAGTTACCCTACTGTCACATTCCTAGCAATACATGTTAATGTCATTATTTGGCAACAGTTACAACACACTTATCAGATCCAATTAAAATTAGTCTCATTGAAAGATAGGAATCTATAGGATTACCCCTTGAGCATGAAGGATGTACACATTTCCACTACCTCTCATATACTATATGTACAAAAGTATGTGGACACCCCTTCAAATTACTGGAATCGGCTATTTCCGCCACACCCGTTGTTGACAGGTGTATAACATCAAGCACACAGCCATGCAATCTCCATAGACAAACATTGACAGTAGAATGACCTTACTGACGAAGTCAGTGACTTTCAAAGTGGCACCATCATAGGATTCCACCTTTACAATAACGCACAAAAACTCAACTCCTTCTGTACACCCAACAAAGAAAACCTAAAAATAAAATGCAGACCGTATTACTTCCCAAGAGAATCCGTTCACCCACACCGCGTCTCACAAAGACATGGTGGTTGTAACCAAAAATCTCAAATTTGGACTCCAGACAAAAGGACACACTTCAACCGTTCTAATGTCCATTGCTCGTGTTTCTTGGCCCAAGCAAGTCTCTCTTTCTTATTGGTGTCCTTGAGTAGTGTTTTTTTGCAGCAATTGGACCATGAAGGCCTGATTCACACAGTCTCCTCCGGACAGTTGATGTTGAGATGTGTCTGTTACTTGAACTCTGTGAAGCATTTATTTGGAATAGTAACTCGAATTAACTTATCCCCTGCAGCAGAGGTAACTATGGCGCTTCCATTTCTGTGGCGGTCCTCATGAGAGCCAGTTTCATCATAGCGCTTGATGGTTTTTGCGACTGCACTTGAAGAAACTTTCAAAGTTCTTGAAATGTTCCGTATTGACTGACCTTCATGTCTTAAAGTAATGATGGACTGTCATTTCTCTTTGTTTATTTGAGCTGTTCTTGCCATGATATGGACTTGGTATTTTGCCAGAATATGGACTTGGTATTTTACCAAATAGAGCTATCTTCTGTATACCACCCCGCCTTTTCACAACACACCTGATTGGAACAAACACATTAAGAAGGAAAGAAATTCCACAAATTAACTTTTAAGACAGCACATCTATTAATTGAAATGCATTCCAGGTGGTCAAATCAAATTTGTCACATGCACCACACAGTGAAATTACAAGCCCTTATCCAACATGCAGTTTTAAGAAAAATACCTAAAAAAAAGGAAATACAAGTAACACATAATTAAAGAGCAGCAGTAAAATAACAATAGCGATGCTATTCGTCTTCGTCCTCCTCAGACGAGGAGTAAGAAATGTCAGACCAATGCGCGGCGTGGTAGGTGTCCATATGAATACTGAACACATGAACAAAAACAATAAAACGACAAAAACTAACAGTCCTGAACGGTGAAGCAAAACGCAGAACAGAAAATAATCACCCACAACTCAAAGGTGAAACCAGGCTACCTAGGTCTGGTTCTCAATCAGGGACAACGATTGACAGCTGTTTCTGATTGAGAACCATACCAGGCCAAACACAGAAATCCCAAATTATGGAAAAAAGAACATAGACTGCCCACCCCAACTCACACCCTGACCATACTAAAACAAAGACAATACAAAGGAACTAAGGTCAGAACGTGACAGTACGCCCCCCCCCCCACCTCAAATGTGCGGACTCCGGCCGCAAAACCTGAACCTATAGGGGAGGGTCTGGGTGGAAGTCTGTCTGCGGTGGCGGCTCTGGCGCGGGACGTGGACCCCACTCCACCATAGTCTTTGTCTGCCTCTTAACCTGCCTCCGTGGCCTCTTTAGAGCGACAAAACCTCGCTGCCGACCTCGGACTGGGGACCCTAGCCACGGGTCCCGAATGGAGAGGAGATTCCGGGCAGCACCGGATGGACGGGAGATTTCGGCAGCACCGGACAGGCGGGAGACTCCGGCAGCTCCGGAGTGAAGGGTGATTCCGGCAGCTCCGGAGTGAAGGGCGATTCCGGCAGCACCGGAGTAACGGACGGCTCCGGCAACTGACCAGCGGCTCTGGCAGCTCCTGACTGAGCGGCGGCTCCGGCAGCTTCTGACTGACCGGCGGCTCCGGCAGCTCCTGACTGGCGGGCTGCTCCGGCAGCTCCTGACTGGGGGGGAGGCTCTGGCTGGCAGCTCAGGACAGACGGGCGGCTCTGGCAGCTCAGGACAGACGGGTGGCTCTGGCAGCTCAGGACAGACGGGCGACTCTGGCAGCTCAGGACAGACGGGCGACTCTGGCAGCTCAGGACAGACGGGAGACTCTGGCAGCTCAGGGCAGATGGGAGCCGGAGAGACAGCCTGGTGCGGGGGGCTACCACCAGAGGCCTGGTGTGTGGAGGAGGCACCGGATAGACCGGACCGTGGAGGCGCACTGGAGGTCTCGAGCACCGAGCCTGCCCAACCCTACCTGGCTGGATGCTCCCCGTAGCCAGGCCAGTGCGGCGAGGTGGAATCGACTGCACTAGGCTGTGCTGGCGAACCGGGGACACCATGCGCAGGGCTGGTGCCATGTACCCCAGCCCGAGGAGAAGCACAGGAGACCAGATGCGCTGAGCCGGCTTCATGGCACCTGGCTAGATGCCCACTCTAGCATGGCCGATACGAGGCGCTGCAATGTAACGAACCGGGCTATGCCTGCGTACCGGGGACACCGTGCGCCTCACGGCATAACACGGTGCCTGCCCGGTCCACCTCTCTCCACGGTAAGCACGGGGAGTTGGCGCAGGTATCCTACCTGACTTAGCCACACTCCCCGTGTGCCCCCTCCAATAAATGTTTGGGGCTGCCTCTCGTCCCAGTCTCCTCATACCACCACCTCTCGGCTTTCGCTGCCTCCAGCTCTGTCTTGGGGCGACGATATTCTCCCGGCTGTACCCAGGGTCCCTTGCCATCCAAGATCTCCTCCCATGTCCAGGAGTCTGGAGATCGCTGCTGCTGCCCGTTACCACGTCCGTCCTGCCCGTCCTCCTCAGACAAGGAGTAAGAAATGTCAGACCAATGGGCAGGGTGGTAGGTGTCCATATTGTATTTAATACGAATACTGAACACATGAACAAAAACAATAAAATGACAAAAACTAACAGTCCTGAACGGTGAAGCATAACACAGAACAGAAAATAATCACCCACAACTCAAAGGTGAAGCCAGGCTACCTAAGTATGGTTCTCAATCAGGGACAATGATTGACAGCTGCCTCTGATTGAGAACCATACCAGGCCAAACACAGAAATCCCAAAATAACATAGACTGCCCTCCCCAACTCACGCCCTGGCCACACTAAAACAAAGACAAAACAAAGGAACTAAGGTCATAACGTGACAAACAGTCTATGACTGGGGTGGCTGGAGTCTTTGACACTTTTTAGGGCCTTCCTCTAAAACTGCCTGGTATAGAGGTCCAGGATGGCAGGAGGCTTGGCCCCAGTTATGTATTTGTCCGTACGCATTACCCTCTGTAGTGCCTTGTGGTCAGAGCCCAAGCAGAGTGATGCAACCAGTCAGGATTCTCTCGATGGTGCAGCTGTAGAACCTTTTGAGGATCTGAGGACCCATGCCAAATCTTTTCAGTCTCCTGAGGGGGAATAGGTTTTGTCGTGCCCTCTTCACGACTGTGTTGGTGTGCTTGGACCATGTTAGTTTGTTGGTGATGTGAACACCAAGAAACTTGAAGCTCTTAACCTGCTCCACTACAGCCCCGTCGATGAGAATGGGGGCGTGCTCGGTCCTCCTTTTGCTGTAGTCCTCATGATTACCTCATGAAGCTGGTTGAGATAATGCCAAGAGTGTGCAAAGCTTTCATCACGGCAAAGGGTAGCTATTTGAAGAATCTCAAATATAACACTTTTTTGTTTACTGCAAGATTCAATGTGTTATTTCACAGTTTTGATGTACTCACTATTATTCAACAATGTATAAAATAGTAAAAATAAAGAAAATCCCTGGAATGAGAATTTGTTTCTAAAATGTTCATTGGTACCTTATGTAATAATTATTTTTAAAAAAGAATACCATATTTCTCTTGATGTAGTGATTCTGAATGTAAAAAATGGTTCATCTCACCCCATTCTCCCCTAGTCATTCATTTTGATCTCAAATCCAGGCAGGCGAAAACCCTCCCATGTGAATTCTCTAAAACACCTGTGCTCCATCTGGAGGAGTCCATTGGCTGCACAGAACACACACAGAAGAGTGAGGCAGGATGATGAGGTAGAGCACTGATATGATATGACAAGTAACCCATAACCTGGCAGAGGAACACAAAGAGAGACAGCTGTCACACATCACAGGGGATGTGTACCAGTGTCTGCTGAGGCAGGGATACGCTCAGTGCTTTTACAGCTGTACCCACACTATTGAGACACTCTTGGGAACTCAGGCCTCTTTCTAGAGCTCCGATCGGAAGATCAGTGACGTTATCATAATTCAACCTTGTTCCCAGTTGTCTTGAAAGCACCATAAATCCAGAGAATTACAATGTTTTATGACAAAATTTGCCCAAGAAGGACCGCCGCAACACCTTCCTGTTCAAATGAGCACAGCACAACAAGGTGAGACCAACAATGTCTTGTATGCTGCTGTATAAATGATGTAATATGCCAGGGAGATATGTAGATAAGAAAGTAATACTAATTGTATGTTGTGTAGTAAGCTGTTAGTAGCCCATGTGCTTCACCCCAAGTTCCCTTTTCCCCCTCTTAATTCTGCCTACTGTTCTGAGTGGTGGTGCACATGTAGCCTATAGCCTGTTTTAGGATAATATAATTATTTAATATTGTTAGAGCTTTCACTGTCTGCTTATGTGCCCCCTTTATTTATCCTACGGTTCCGACTTGGTGTACAGGGAGAATACCGTAAAAGTGCTGAACAAAGAGTTATATTTACTACGTCCGTCCTAGGTCACTCATTAATGTCTTAATCAAAATTATGGATTGCCTCTCATCCGCTCGTCGTTTCCTTATGCAATAGTTTGTACATCTCACTTGTCAGTAGAAACCACATTTGTTTAATTAAGCAAGTCAGCCATATCAGCTATGTTTTTTTTTAAGGCAGTAAATGAGGCTGAATTAACTGTTTCGCTGCTGGACAAGGCTCTGCTGATAGCCAGGTGTAGCAGTGGTAAGGTGTTGGGATATCTTTATGTAGGCCCTAACAGTTTGTGGGCACTGTTTGCCACCATTATAGTGCAAATGTATTGTTTAGTGTTATGTTGTGTAGTGGCCTTGCTGATAATCATCTAACAAAAATACATTTTTGGTTTGGCCCACCAAGATTTACATGATTAAAATTGCAACTGACCCTATGCCATGATCTCTTTCTCCCCTCTCACTCCAGAAGAAATCCTGTGGCTAGTGATGTCTGGCCGCCTGACAACCTGCCCATACGAACCCGTCCCCTCTTCCCTTCTCCACATCATCTCTGGAGACCCACTCCTATTTCTCCCTTCCCTCATCAACGCACCACTGACCACTGGCTGCATCCCCTCTGACTTCAAGATGGCCAGATTCACTCCCCTCCTCATGAAATCAACAACACTCTGACGTCCAAAACTACAGACGAGTATCCTATCTTTCTTTTCTTTCCAAAACAATTGAGCTTGCTGTCCCTGACCAACTCTCTCGTTATCTCTCTCAGAACAATCTTCTTGACCAGTCAGGCTTCAAGGTGATTCACTCAACTGAGACCGCTCTCCTCTGTGTAGAGCTGACTTTCTTATCCTTCTGGATCTATCTACTGCTTTTACACCGTGAAACATCCGATCTTCCTCTCCACCCTCTCAGGGCTGGGCGTCTCAGGCTCTGCACACTCCTGGATTGCATCCTACCTCGCTGGTCCTCTAACCAGATGGCATAGATAGGATCTCTGTCTGCATCACAGGCTCTCTACTGGTGTCCCCCAGGGCTCAGTTCAAGGCCTTCTCCTCTTTTGTCTTTACTGGCATATCCTCACATGGTCTTTCCTATCATTGCTATGCCGTTGACAGTCAACTATTTGTATTTGTATTTATTATGTATACCCATTAGCTGCTGCCAAGGAAACTACTCTTCCTGGGGTCCAACAAAATTAAGGCAGCTTATACCATTTTAAAAACATGACAATACATTCACAGACTGTGTGCCCTCAGGCCCCTACTCCACCACTAGCACACATATACAGTACAAAATCCATGTGTACAGTTGAAGTCGGAAGTTTACATACACCTTAGCCAAAAATATTTAAACTCAGTTTTTCACAATTCCTGATATTTAATCCTAGTAGAAATTCCCGGTCAGTTAGGATCACCACTTTATTTTAAGAATGTGAAATATCAGAATAATAGCAGAAAGAATGATTTATTACCGCTTTTATTTCTTTCATCACATTCCCAGTGGGTCAGAAGTTTACATACACTCAATTATTATTTGGTAGCATTACCGTTAAATTGTTTAACTTGGGTCAAAGTTTTGGGTAGCCTTTCACAACATTCCCACAATAAATTGGGTGAATTTTGACCCATTCCTCCGGACAGAGATGGGGTAACCGAGTCAGGTTTGTAGGCCTCCTTGCTTTTTCAGATCTGCCCACACAATTTCTATAGGGTTGAGGTCAGGGCTTTGTGATGGCCACTCCAATACCTTCACTTTGTTGTCCTTAAGCCATTTTGCCACAACCTTGGAAGTATGCTTGGGGTCATTGTCCATTTGGAAGACCCATTTGCAATCAAGTTTAACTTCCTGACTGATGTCTTGAGATGTTGCTTCAATATATCCACATCATTTTCCTACCTCATGATGCCATCTATTTTGTGAAGTGCACCAGTCCCTCCTGCAGCAAAGCACCCCCACAGCGTGATGCTGCCACCCCTGTGCTTCACGGTTGGGATGGTGTTCTTCAGCTTGCAAGCCTCCCCCTTTTTCCTCCAAACATAACTATGGTCATTATGGCCAAACAATTCTGTTTTTGTTTCAGCAGACCAGAGGACATTTCTCCAAAAAGTACGATCTTTGTCCCCATGTGCAGTTGCAAACCGTAGTCTGGCTTTTTTATGGCGGTTTTGGAGCAGTGGCTTTGTCTTTGCTAAGCAGCCTATCAGGTTATGTTGATATAGGACTTGTTTTGCTGTGGATATAGATACTTTGTACTTGTTTCCTCCAGCATCTTCACAAGGTCCTTTGCTGTTCTGGGATTGATTTGCACTTTTCGCAATAAATTACGTTCATCTCTAGGAGACAGAATGCGTCTTCTTCCTGAGCGGTATGACGGCTGTGTGGTCCCATGGTGTTTATACTATTGTTTGTACAGATGAACGTGGTACCTTGAGGCATTTGGAAATTGCTCCCAAGGATGAACAAGACTTGTGGAGGCCTACAATTCTTTTTATTTTCCCATAATGTCAAGCAAAGAGGCACTGTTTGTGGTCGGCCTTGAAATACATCCACAGATACACCTCCAATTGTCTCAAATTACGTCTATTAGTCTATCAGAAGCTTCTAAAGCCATGACATAATTTTCTGTAGTTTTCCAATTTAGTGTATATAAACTTCTGACCCACTGGAATTGTGATACAATGAATTAGAAGTTAAAAAAGGCACAGTCAATTTAGTGTATATAAACTTCTGACCCACTGGAATTGTGATACAATGAATTAGAAGTGAAATAATCTGTCTGTAAACAATTGTTGGAAAAATTACTTGTGTCATGCACACAGTAGATGTCCTTACCGTTTTGCCAAAATTATAGTTTGCTAACAAGAAAATTGTGTGTATGCAGTGGTTGAGTGGTTGAAAAACAAGTTTTAATGACTCCATCCTAAGTGTATGTAAACTTCTGGATTGAACTATACATGTGTGTATAGTGCGTATGCTATTGTGTGTGTGTGTGTGTGTGTGTATGCATGTGTCTGTGTCCCCTACTCTTCTCCCTTCCCCCTTCTGACACCCAGGTGGCAACAGTCGTCTCTGCGTGCCTGGCAGACATCTCGGCTTGGATGTAGTCTCACCACCTCAAGATCAACCTTTACAAAACGGAACTGCTCTTCCTACCAGGAAAGGCCTGCCCGCTCCAAGACCTCTCCATCACAGTTGAGAACTCCACGGTGTCCCCCACCCCGAGTGCAAAGAATCTTGGTGTAATCCTGGATACAACACCCTGTCGTTCTCTGCAAACATCAAAGCTGTGAGTCCCTCCTGCAGGTTCATGCTCTACAACATCCGTAGAATAATACCTTTCCTCACACAGGAAGCGGAGCAGGTCCTAATTCAGGCACTTGTCATCTCTCTTGATTGATTGATCGAATATATTAGACAACTTAAAAAAAAAAAAATACATATATAAGGCCGTCTAGCCGGTGACACCTCCACATACAATTTAAGAAAATCATCAAGGATAACACAATAAAGCTTAAAAGCTTATTTCCATTGTGGTCCTTTTGAAGAGGGAAGGGGGAATGGCGAATGCAACAAGCTTGGGCGGCAATTGTAGTGGCAACAGTCAATGACAGACAAAATAACATGAGATAATTTGTACAATTCCCTTTCCTAATAAACAACTATGGACAGGTACATCTCCCTTGTCTCACATACCCTTAATATATAAAACAATCAATATCTAAGACAATCACAATAAGATGAACAACAGGCACCAAAAAGCAGACCATATGTGACTGACCGGCTCAAATCGGTCTTATGTAGCAACATTTTTTGTTGTGTAAAACATTGGATAAAAGTAGAGACTCAGAGCTACAAAATGGTATATCACACACTGCATATTTGAGGAACAATGGGAACGTAACTCTGCTTTGAATGTTGATAAACTTGTAAACTCACTTTTGAGAAAAGGGCCTTTAAATGTTTTGGTACCTACTAGAGAGCGCTCCTTTGTCTGCACCCACTCAGCATTGTTCACACCCTCTTAAGGCAGCCCCACCCATCTCTTTAAAGATTCACATGTGAGGTCATGTGCTAAACAGTGGGTAGTGTAGTAAAGATTAAGACTGAAAGTGGTAGAAGCCTACAATAAGGAAAAAATCCAGGTAAACAGAAAGTGTCCAGAAAAAAAACATTTTATAAATATTGGATGACGCTTACCCAAACACAGTTGTCTAAATGTATGGGTCATGTGAAAGAAATGCATTAACCCCCAGCCACATCCAGCTGTGGAAAAAGTACTAAATTGTCATACTTGAGTAAAAGTATAAATAATAAATAAATAAAAAATCCAGATGGCAGATGGCACAATTACTATTTTTGTATTTTTTGAAAAATTGAACATAGCCAGGGGCACACTCAAACCCTCAGATATCATTTACAAACAAAGCATTTGTGTTTGTGAGACTGCAAGATCAGATGCAGTAGGGATGTTCTCTTGATAAGTGTGTGAATTGGACAATTTTCCTGTCAAAATGTAACAAGCACTTTTTGGGTGTCAGGGAAAATGTATGGAGTAAAAAGTACATTATCTTCTTTCGGAATGTAGTGAAGTAAAAGTTGCCAAAAATATAAATAGTACAGTAATGTACAGATACACCCCACCCCCCCAAAAACATTTGTACTTTAAAGTATTTTTACTGAGTACTTTACTCCACTGCCCAAATGACTTCACACCAGGACATTAGCATACTTTACATACCGTTACACACGCACTTATCACATAGTATTCCATATATAGGTTAAGGCCATGCAACCTGAATTGAAACCTGAGTGAGGTGCACATGTACAGTACATAAACAGATGCATGCGCCATATATTTATGTGGTGGACACTCCATACGGTCACTTTATATTGTTGTGGCATGCCACAAAAACATGTTATGACCACACATATCAATATTAATTTTACATATCAATATTTAGCTAAATTTTGCTAAGTGGATGGTCTCTACAGAAGGTGTAAACGGTACAGACAAATGGTTACTTGCATAGTAACATTATCAGAAATAATGTCAATATAAAGAAAATAATATACAGTATATACAAGAACCATATCAATGATGATATCAGTGACAGACGAGGTAGTTATATGCATACAATCAGGGGTAAAGTGGCTGAGCAGCAGGATAAAAAAATAGTAGCAGGAACTTATGGCGTGTGTATTAGGAGGGAGTAATTTAAAATGAGGCACTGCAGATAGTGCTGATGACTGGTCCATCCAAACCACCCATGAACAAGGGAATCTATATTCGGAGAGCCTGTTTCTGTCCTGCCCTTGACTTTGGTGCAGGGCATGTGATGTCCATAGCCTCTTTGTCACAAAGCTCCCTGATCTTCTCAAAATGATACGTTTGCATAGCTGTGTCCAGTCCAGGTGGTGCGTGTTCAGGCAGACCATCTATGGGAGGAAGGATGTCAGCGTTGTGCAGCAGCTGAAACCTGTTCCTGACAGTCAGAACACTCTTTGGCAACAACAACCCCAGGCTCCAGAGCATTGAAGCTGTTTAACAGGGAATTACAACAACAAAAAAATCAGAAGACATTACTACCCTGCACAACATCAATTCACCTCCCAAGTTTAGATAAGAAGACTAACCTCATACAATGCTATGAAAATTATTTTCACCTGAAGTGCTGGTACTGCTTGATCTGTGGCAGCGGCCTGAAGAACGGAGTCAGGGGAAGTTGCCAGCCATAGCCTTCCACCAACACCGTATCATCCTCCAGTCCAACCAGCTGTGGGATGTTGACCCCTGTCACAGTGCTGTCCTTCAAAACACCAGCAATCTCGGACAAAGTATTCACTCTGGCAAACTTGGTGTGGCCTGTGATCAGGAAATGAAGGTCCCGACTGTTTGCAGGTTCAGTACGGGACCCCAGAGACAGAAATAATGTGAGATCAATAAAAGTAGTGCCATTTACGTTGGAAGCCAATTAAATAATCAAAACGTGTTTATGCTTTACATACCAAGTGTTGTCATCGATTCCTTGTAGAGACGCCACACTGCTGCTTTTGCCATATGGGATGGCAGCAGCTTTCCACCAAAGTGTTTGTGTCCTGGGTGGCGCCCAGGTAATACTGTTGCATTATCCTCTGCGTAGTTGTTGATGAAGTTCACCACTCGCTGCAAGTCCTCATGCTTCAAGTGTAACTTGAGCTGGCCCAAGCAAGCACTCTTTTTAATGGGAGGCATTAGAACATTCTTCTTGTATGACTGGTGGAGGAGACTCAAGTGTAACAGGGTTATATTGGTGATTCCCCTTGCCACTTTATTGTTAAGCCAATGGGTTTTTGGTTTGAGTTTGTCTTGACTTCACCTACTCAACATGGCATCTTATTGGCTGGTTTGTGTAGCTTGCTTACGAGGGGGGATGTTCCAGTTAGAAAAAAACATGTTATGAACAAGCACCAAACCAGCGGAAAGTTGTTGGTTGCAAAGCACTGTACATCAAAAGTGATTTTTATACTCTCAAGTGATGATTTAAATGTACAATTTATATCAAATTGTTTGTAAATGTTATTCGAAGATCACACATAAGATGCAGCGTTTTTTGGAGAATATTTGTTGTGCAATTTCTTGTAAAGAATTCCCACCAGTACTAGCTAGCAACTTACTGTGTCTGGTGGGGGGGGGGTTCATATATTTTGTACAGTGCGTGAGTGCAGAGTTGGATGTTGAGACATGCATTGCATGACGTGCAATTTTGTGCCGTTCCTATCAGAATAAAGCTACATGACTGGTGCTACATATTGGAGTTCCGTGTCGATGACTGATTGTACACAACGCAAGAAGAGTACTGTTACACAGGCATGTTCTACTGATGCGGGATGTGATCATCCTGTCTGGGTTGGCGTCCCCCCCCCCCTGGGTTGTGCCGTGGCGGAGATCTTTGTGGGCTATACTCAGCCTTGTCTCAGGATGGTAAGTTGGTGGTTGAAGATATCCCTCTAGTGGTGTGGGGACTGTGCTTTGGCAAAGTGGGTGGTGTCATATCCTTCCTGTTTGGCCCTGTCCGGGGGTGTCCTCGAATGGGGCCACAGTGTCTCCTGACCCCTCCTGTCTCAGCCTCCAGTATTTATGCTGCAGTAGTTTATGTGTTTGGGGGCTAGGGTCAGTTTGTTATATCTGGAGTACTTCTCCTGTCCTATTTGGTGTCCTGTGTGAATTTGAGTGTGCTCTCTCTAATTCTCTCTTTCTCTCTTTCTTTCTCTCTCTCGGAGGACCTGAGCCCTTAGACCATGCCTCAGGACTACCTGACATGATGACTCCTTGCTGTCCCCAGTCCACCTGGCCGTGCTGCTGCTCCAGTTTCAACTGTTCTGCCTTATTATTATTGGACCATGCTGGTCATTTATGAGCATTTGAACATCTTGGCCATGTTCTGTTATAATCTCCACCTGGCACAACCAGAAGAGGACTGGCCACCCCGCATAGCCTGGTTCCTCTCTAGGTTTCTTCCTAGGTTTTGGCCTTTTTCGGGTGTTTCTACACCTGCATTGCTTGATGTTTTGGGGTTTTAGGCTGGGTTTCTGTACAGCACTTTGAGATATCAGCTGATGTACGAAGGGCTATATAAATACATTTGATTTGATATGATGCTGAAAGACAAGTTCCGGATACAATCATTTTTGCGTTATTATACAATAGATGCAAAATGGCATTCTGAGATATCACTACACACAGTTCATACGCGTCATGTTAGCTAGCTAGCCAGCCATCTAACTTCAGCTAAACTTATCTAGCTAACAGCCAGCTTTAATTTGGGGTCTTTTGTTTAGACATGTAGAAAGCTAAATAGTGAACCATAAGCCCAATCCACAGAGTACTATCAACTCAAACCGATTGTCAAAGCTAGCTAAAGTTAAACAAATAAGTTAAATGTTAGCTATCTAACGTTAGGCTGTAACTAGAAATCTGAAATGGCATTCTGAGAAAACAGGCTTTCAACCTGGGAATGGTAAAGTTTTTTTGTTTTTTAATATTTTTATTTTACCTTTATTTAACTAGGCAAGTCAGTTAAGAACCAATTCTTATTTTAAATGACAGCCTAGGAACAGTGGGTACCTAACCACAGAATAATTGTTGGAGTTTAAGAATAATCCTGACTAATTTGTTCTGAGATGTCTGCAATTAATTTTTTTATTCTCTTGGGGGCACTATTGTACCAAGAAGAGCATGCGTAGTCAAAGTGGCACTGAACAAGAGCCCCTGCTAATGCCCATATTGAATTATTATCCAGGTATTTGGAGGTTCTTGCCAGAAACCATGTTTTATGGTTCACTTTGGAGATGTTTTGTGCCATTGCTCTCCCCTGTCAAAGAGTTATCTAGCACACATCCAAGATAATGAACAGAGTATTTTGCTGTGATTACTACCACCTTAAAATCAAGGGGATATCCACAGTTTCACCGAACAAGATGGACTCTCTTTTTCCAAGGTGAAGGGACAGCTTGTTGTTATACGGCCATTTACTGACATTCAGAAGTTCAGCACTGGGGGCATTTGCAACCACAATTTCTTTGTTGTTGTTGGTAAACCAACAGTGCACTCATCTGCATACAGGAAAAGGTCACATGTCCAGGCAGATTTCAGATCATTTATATACAATAAAAAGAAAAGTGGGACCCAGCAAACTCGCTTGGGATACCACGCAGTTCAAGATTTTGGGTTTAGACAGCTCATTGGCTCTTAGTTCGATTAACAGAATCTCATGATACACTGTATCAAACTCCTTTTGGAGATCTAACATAACCATACCACAACATTTCCCTCAGTCGACTTCCTTCCTTGTTGGTCAGTTAGATATAGTAGGCAAGTGTCAGTGGAATGGGATTTCCTAAAGCCAGATTGGAGCTCATATAACAGGTTATGTAAGGAAATATAACTGTCAATCTGCTTGAACATAATCTTTTTCATGACCTTCGATAAAACACACAGGATTGAGACAGGCCGATAGTTTCCATGATCTAACTTATTCCCTTTTTATATAAAGGAATGACCATTGCAAATTTTAGTTCACTGGGAAAACACCATAGTTCAATAGACAGATTTACAATGTGAGTTACACAGGGGGGGATAACTACTGCAGTATCCTTTAGAATCTGTCAGGAATGTTGTCAAGGCCAGTTGCTTTGGAATGGTCAAGTTCTTTCAGCTTCTCTAGCACAGTTGACTCAGACATCTTTTCAAATAAAAAAGCATCTACTTGAACCCCCTGCTATGAGTAAAACTGCTGGACATGACTCTCCCCATAGCAACCTGATTGACAGCCCATCCAACTACCTCATCCCAATACTATATTCATTTATTTATCTTGCTCCTTTGCGCCCCAGTATCTCTACTTGCACATTCATCTTCTGCACATCTACCATTCCAGTGTTTAATTGCTATACTGTAATTACTTCGCCACCATGGCCTATTTATTGCCTTACCTCCCTTATCATACCTCATTTGCACTCACTGTATATAGACTTTTCTTTCTACTGTATTATTGGCTGTTTGTTTATTCCATGTGTAACTCTGTGTTGCTGTATGTGTTGAACTGCTTTTCTTTATCTTGGCCAGGTCGCAGTTGTAAATGAGAACTTGTTCTCAACTAGCCTACCTGATTAAATAAAGCTGAAATATATATATTTTTTTAAATTGACAATGTAACTTGCTAACTAATGTATTAGCTATAGTTTTAAAATAGCTATTCAGACTGTCTGCAACCATGGTCTTATATGATGTAACTTGCAGGCTTGTTTTCGAGTTGCTGTGCGTTTTGTTGCCAACCTATTTTGCTACCTGACAACTTTACGGTTTTCACTTTTTAATTACCGTTCATATATTTATTTATTTTTTCCTCAACCTTTTCACTCCGGACGCTTTATCTGGACACGATTCGTCAGGACCTCCAACAGCCGAAGCTAAGTAGTAACATTAACATGATGACTTCTAATTGTAGTCGTTGTACTCGCCTTAAGGCGAGGATAGCTGTGCTACAAGCCCAGCTTCAGACGCAATCGTTAGGCAAGGGTAATTTCAGTGTAGGAAAGGATGAAACAGCGTCTGTGCCACCAGTAAGTACAGATAGTAGTATAAATCCCCGGCACAGTCCCCGCAGCCGGACAACTTTCTCACGGTTTCTGGAAGGAAATGCTGTAGGAAAGCTCAACCGGTGTCGCTCATTCAGCCGACAGAAACTTTCAACCGGTTTTGGGTCGGAGTCAGAGGCCAAGTCTTCTCTGGTCTCTACTCCTCCCGTTACGGGGTCTGAGACGCCGAAGCTTCCCACCATTAGCTCTGACAAATTGAAAACTCTGGTCATTGGCGACTCCATTACCCGCAGTATTAGACTTAAAACGAATAATCCAGCGATCATACACTGTTTACCAGGGGGCAGGGCGACCGACGTTAAGGCTAATCTGAAGATGGTGCTGGCTAAAGCTAAAAATGGCGAGTGTAGAGAGTATAGAGATATTGTTATCCACGTCGGCACCAACGATGTTAGGATGAAACGGTCAGAGATCACCAAGCGCAACATAGCTTCTGCGTGCATATCAGCTAGAAAGATGTGTTGGCATCGAGTAATTGTCTCTGGCCCCCTCCCAGTTAGGGGGAGTGATGAGCTCTACAGAGTCTCACAACTCAATCGCTGGTTGAAAACTGTTTTCTGCCCCTCCCAAAAGATAGAATTTGTAGATAACTGGCCCTCTTTCTGGGACTCGCCCACAAACAGGACCAAGCCTGACCTGCTGAGGAGTGACAGACTCCATCCTAGCTGGAGGGGTGCTCTCATCTTATCTACCAACATAGACAGGGCTCTAACTCCTCTAGCTCCACAATGAAATAGGGTGCAGGCCAGGCAGCAGGCTGTTAGCCAGCCTGCCAGCATAGTGGAGTCTGCCACTAACACAGTCAGTGTAGTCAGCTCAGCTATCACCATTGAGACGTGTCTGTGCATCGACCTAGGTTGGGCAAAACTAAACATGGCGGTGTTCGCCTTAACAATCTCACTAGGATAAAGACCACCTCCATTCCTGTCATTACTGAAGGAGATCATGATAACTCACATCTCAAAATAGGGCTACTTAATGTTAGATCCCTTACTTCAAAGGCAATTATAGTCAATGAACTAATCACTGATCATAATCTTGATGTGATTGGCCTGACTGAAACATGGCTTAAGCCTGATGAATTTACTGTTTTAAATGAGGCCTCACCTCCTGGCTACACTAGTGACCATATCCCTCGTGCATCCCGCAAAGGCGGAGGTGTTGCTAACATTTACGATAGCAAATTTCAATTTACAAAAAAAAAAAAAAAATGACGTTTTCGTCTTTTGAGCTTCTAGTCATGAAATCTATGCAGCCGACTCAATCACTTTTTATAGCTACTGTTTACAGGCCTCCTGGGCCATATACAGCGTTTCTCACTGAGTTCCCTGAATTCCTATCGGACCTTGTAGTCATAGCAGATAATATTCTAATCTTTGGTGACTTTAATATTCACATGGAAAAGTCCACAGACCCACTCCAAAAGGCTTTCGGAGCCATCATCGACTCAGTGGGTTTTGTCCAACATGTCTCTGGACCCACTCACTGTCACAGTCATACGCTGGACCTAGTTTTGTCCCATGGAATAAATGTTGTCGATCTTAATGTTTTTCCTCATAATCCTGGACTATCGGACCACCATTTTAATAAGTTTGCAATTGCAACAAATAATCTGCTCAGACCCCAACCAAGGACCATCAAAAGTCGTGCTATAAATTCACAGACAACACAAAGATTCCTTGATGCCCTTCCAGACTCCCTCTGCCTACCCAAGGACGCCAGAGGACAAAAATCAGTTAACCACCTAACTGAGGATCTCGATTTAACCTTGCGCAATACCCTAGATGCAGTTGCACCCCTAAAAACTAAAAACATTTCTCATAAGAAACTAGCTCCCTGGTACACAGAAAATACCCGAGCTCTGAAGAAGGCTTCCAGAAAATTGCAACGGAAATGGCGCCACACCAAACTGGAAGTCTTCCGACTAGCTTGGAAAGACAGTACCGTGCAGTACCGAAGAGCCCTTACTGCTGCTCGATCATCCTATTTTTCTAACTTAATTGAGGAAAATAAGAACAATCCGAAATTCCTTTTTGATACTGTCGCAAAGCTAACTAAAAAGCAGCATTCCCCAAGAGAGGATGACTTTCACTTTAGCAGTGATAAATTCATGAACTTCTTTGAGGAAAAGATTATGATTATTAGAAACCAAATTACGGACTCCTCTTTAAACCTGCATATTCCTCCAAACCTCAGTTGTCCTGAGTATGCACAACTCTGCCAGGACCTAGGATCAAGAGAGACGCTCAAGTGTTTTAGTACTATATCTCTTGACACAATGATGAAAATAATCATGGCCTCTAAACCTTCAAGCTGCATACTGGACCCTATTCCAACTAAACTACTGAAAGAGCTGCTTCCTGTGCTTGGCCCTCCTATGTGCTTGCCTACGGAGCTGTGAGGGGAACGGCACCTCAGTACCTCCAGGCTCTGATCAGGCCCTACACCCAAACAAGGGCACTGCGTTCATCCACCTCTGGCCTGCTCGCCTCCCTACCACTGAGGAAGTACAGTTCCCGCTCAGCCCAGTCAAAACTGTTCGCTGCTCTGGCTCCCCAATGGTGGAACACACTCCCTCACGACGCCAGGACAGCGGAGTCAATCACCACCTTCCGGAGACACCTGAAACCCCACCTCTTTAAGGAATACCTAGGATAGGATAAAGTAATCCTTCTCACCCCCCCCCCCTTAAAAGATTTAGATGCACTATTGTAAAGTGGCTGTTCCACTGGATGTCATAAGGTGAATGCACCAATTTGTAAGTCGCTCTGGACAAGAGCGTCTGCTAAATGACTTAAATGTAAATGTATGTTGAACATAATAAACGGCTGCTTTTGATGCCATCGACCACCACATTCTTTTGGAGAGATTGGAAACCCAAATTGGTCTACACGGACATGTTCTGGCCTGGTTTAGATCTTATCTGTCGGAAAGATATCAGTTTGTCTCTGTGAATGGTTTGTCCTCTGACAAATCAACTGTAAATTTCAGTGTTCCTCAAGGTTCTGTTTTAGGACCACTATTGTTTTCACTATACATTTTACCTCTTGGGCATGTTATTCGAAAACATAATGTTAACTTTCACTGCTATGCGGATGACACACAGCTTTACATTTCAATGAAACATGGTGAAGCCCCAAAATTGCCCTCGCTAGAAGCATGTGTTATAGACATAAGGAAGTGGACGGCTGCAAACTTTCTACTATCAAACTCGGACAAAACAGAGATGCTTGTTCTAGGTCCCAAGAAACAAAGAGATCTTCTGTTGAATCTGACAATTAATCTTAATGGTTGTACAGTCGTCTCAAATAAAACTGTGAAGGACCTCGGCATTACTCTGGACCCTGATCTCTCTTTTGAAGAACATATCAAGACCATTTCGAGGACAGCTTTTTTCCATCTATGTAATATTGCAAAAATCAGAAACTTTCTGGCCAAAAATGATGCAGAAAAATTAATCCATGCTTTTGTCACTTCTAGGTTAGACTACTGCAATGCTCTACTTTCCGGCTACCCGGATAAAGCACTAAATAAACTTCAGTTAGTGCTAAATACGGCTGCTAGAATCCTGACTAGAACCAAAAAATTGGATCATATTACTCCAGTGCTAGCCTCTCTTCACTGGCTTCCTGTCAAAGCAAGGGCTGATTTCAAGGTTTTACTGCTAACCTACAAAGCATTACATGGGCTTGCTCCTACCTATCTCTCTGATTTGGTCCTGCCGTACATACCTACATACGCTACGGTCACAAGACGCAGGCTAAGAATTTCTAAGCAAACAGCTGGAGGCAGGGATTTCTCCTATAGAGCTCCATTTTTATGGAACGGTCTGCATACCCATGTCAGAAACGCAAACTCGGTCTCAACCTTTAAGACTTTACTGAAGACTCATCTCTTCAGTGGGTCATATGATTGAGTGTAGTCTGGCCCAGGAGTGGGAAGGTGAACGGAAAGGCTCTGGAGCAACGAACCGCCCTTGCTGTCTCTGCCTGGCCAGTTCCCCTCTTTCCACTGGGATTCTCTGCCTCTAACCCTATTACAGGGGCTGAGTCACTGGCTTACTGGGGCCCTCTCATGCCGTCCCTGCAGGGGGTGCGTCACCTGAGTGGGTTGATTCACTGTTGTGGTCATCCTGTCTGGGTTGGCGCCCCCCCCTTGGGTTGTGCCATGGCGGAGATCTTTGTGGCCTATACACAGCCTTGTCTCAGGATGGTAAGTTGGTGGTTGAAGATATCCCTCTAGTGGTGTGGGGGCTGTGCTTTGGCAAAGTGGGTGGGGTTATATCCTTCCTGTTTGGCCCTGTCCGGGGGTGTCCTTGGATGGGGCCACAGTGTCTCCTGACCCCTCCTGTCTCAGCCTCCAGTATTTATGCTGCAGTAGTTTGTGTCGGGGGGCTAGGGTCAGTTTGTTATATCTGGAGTACTTCTCCTGTCCTATTCGGTGTCCTGTGTGAATCTAAGTGTGTGTTCTCTAATTCTCTCCTTCTTTCTCTCTCTCTCTCGGAGGACCTGAGCCCTAGGACCATGCCCCAGGACTACCTGACATGATGACTCCTTGCTGTCCTCAGTCCACCTGGCCATGCTGCTGCTCCAGTTTCAACTGACCTGAGCCCTAGGACCATGCCCCAGGACTACCTGACATGATGACTCCTTGCTGTCCCCAGTCCACCTGGCCATGCTGCTGCTCCAGTTTCAACTGTTCTGCCTTACTATTATTTGACCATGCTGGTCATTTATGAACATTTGAACATCTTGGCCATGTTCTGTTATAATCTCCACCCGGCACAGCCAGAAGAGGACTGGCCACCCCACATATGTTCTCTCTAATTCTCTCTTTCTTTCTCTCTCTCGGAGGACCTGAGCCCAAGGACCGTGCCCCAGGACGACCTGACATGATGACTCCTTGCTGTCCCCAGTCCACCTGACTGTGCTGCTGCTCCAGTTTCAACTGTTCTGCCTTGTTATTATTCGACCATGCTGGTCATTTATGAACATTTGAACATCTTGGCCATGTTCTGTTATAATCTCCACCCGGCACAGCCAGAAGAGGACTGGCCACCCCACATAGCCTGGTTCCTCTCTAGGTTTCTTCCTAGGTTTTGGCCTTTCTAGGGAGTTTTTCCTAGCCACCGTGCTTCTACACCTGCATTGCTTGCTGTTTGGGGTTTTAGGCTGGGTTTCTGTACAGCACTTTGAGATATCAGCTGATGTACGAAGGGCTATATAAATCAAATTTGATTTGATTTGATGTAACCTTTCTTCCACTGTCCAAGCTAAGATTGAGTTTTGGTCTTTAATCTGTTATTATAGCCTAACAGCTTCAGACACTTCCATAATGTACTCGGATTGTTCCTATTTTCAACTATTTTGTCATTACAATAATCTTTCTTGGCCTTCTGTGTCATCCTGTTAACCTCATTTCTTAGTCTATAAATATATAATCTGCCCTGGATTTCCTGAACTCCAGAAAGCATTCATTTCCACGCTTAATTACCTTTAAAATTGTAACGATGTTCTCTGAGAGACGGAAAGCAAGTTCAGGGAGTGAATACATTTGATTAATAAATGAACAAAACAAGAACCACAAACAGAGCACCAACATGAAACAGCAACAATGACGACTGGAGAAGAAACCAAAGGGAGTGACATGTAAAGGGCAGGTATTCAAGGAGGTGATGGAGTCCAGGTGAGTGTCATAATGCGCGTAACGATGGTGACAGGTGTGCTCCATAACGAGCAGCATGGTGACCTAGAGACCGGAGAGGGAGCACATGTGACAAACTTTTTATCGTTTATCCATGGTTCTGTTCTTTGCTTAATAAAAATATATATTTTTTTATTGAGTTATGACAATTAAAAACTGTTTTCTGAATCTTCCTACTACAGAAAATTATGGAATGATCATTGAGCATACAACAACCTCATTGTTTGATATCTTTGATCGATCCGACACCAACACAAGGTCAATGATGGTTTGGGTCGAAGGACAGACCATGGTGGGCTCATTAATCAGCTGGTATAAGGCAAACAGATTACAACAATTCTTGGCCCTTTTTGAGCATATCTGTATTAAAATCACCAGTAACAATAACCTCTGATTTATCAAAGTCTGTACAGTTTGCAAGTCTCCTCCCACAATTCATACAACTTGTACTGGTCTGGTGGTCTGTAACAGATTCCGGCTATAATGTGTTTGCATTTTGGTAATAAAATGTCCAACCACACAGCTTCAATCTCGTCATGGCTTAAATCGGATCTACAGTGCCTTGCGAAAGTATTCGGCCCCCTTGAACTTTGCGACCTTTTGCCACATTTCAGGCTTCAAACATAAAGATATAAAACTGTATTTTTTTGTGAAGAATCAACAACAAGTGGGACACAATCATGAAGTGGAACGACATATATTGGATATTTCAAACTTTTTTAACAAATCAAAAACTGAAAAATTGGGCATGCAACATTATTCAGCCCCTTAAGTTAATACTTTGTAGCGCCACCTTTTGCTGTGATTATGTCCTCTGGTCTGATGAAACAAAAATAGAACTGTTTGGCCATAATGACCATTGTTATGTTTGGAGGAAAAAGGAGGAGGCTTGCAAGCCGAAGAACGCCATCCCAAATGTGAAGCATGGGGGTGGCAACATCATGTTGTGGGGGTGCTTTACTGCAGGAGGGACCGGTGCACTTCACAGAATAAATGGCATCATGAGGCAGGAAAATGATGTGGATATATTGAAGCACCATCTCAAGACATCAGTCAGGAAGTTAAAGCTTGGTCGCAAATGGGCCTTCCAAATGGAAAATGACCCCAAGCATACTTCCAAAGTTATGGCAAAATGGCTTAAGGACAACAAAGTCAATCTATTGGAGTGGCCATCACAAAGTCCTGGCCTCAATCCCATAGAACATTTTTGGGCGGAACTGAAAAAGCACATTCGATCAAGGAGGCCTACAAACCTGACTCAGTTACACCAGCTCTGTCAGGAGGAATGGGCCAAAATTCACCCAACTTATTGTGGGAAGTGTCTGGAAGGCTACCTGAAACGTTTGACCCAAGTTAAACAATTTAAAGGCAATGCTACCAAATACTAACTAAACTTCTGACCAACTGGGAATGTGATGAAAGAAATCTTTCTCTATACTATTATTCTGACATTTCACATTCTTAAAAAAAGTGTTGATCCTAACTGACCTAAAACAGGGAATGTTTACGAGGATTAAATGTCAGGAATTGTGAAAAACTGAGTTTAAATGTATTTGGCCAAGGTGTATTTAAACTTCCCACTACTGTGGTATATGTATATATATTATATATATAGTATATTTCTGTTTTAGTATTTGTTTTGTTCACAATAATAATAATAATAATACAAAAATAGCAGTCAAGCACCCATTCTAACTTGCTAGCTGAATTTACGAACGCACCCAAAACGGTTACTTGCATAATGGAGTTTTTGTTAAGACATGAACAGTGCCTGGCAAAAGTATTCATCCCCCTTGGCGTTTTTTCCTATTTTGTTGCATTACAACCTGTAATTTGAATGGATTTTTATTTGAATTTCATGTAATGGACATAATATGGCATGACAACAAACCTGCCAAGCCACCAAAACTCACGGACCAGGCAAGGAGGGCATTAATCAGAGAGGCAATAAAGAGACCGGAGATAACCAAGAGATAGCCTGCAGAAGTTCTGTCATACTATCCAGGTCTGTGCCCAAACAATTTGAGCTTCTACTTCTAAAAATACACCATTCCAGAAACAAGTCTCTCACTGTTGCCGCTTGCTATAGACCACCCTCTGCCCCCAGCTGTGCCCTAGACACCATATGTGAATTGATTGCCCCCCATCTATCTTCAGAACTCGTGCTAGGTGACCTAAACTGGGACATGCTTAACACCCTGGCCTTCCTACAATTTAAGCTTGATGCCCTCAATCTCACACAAATTGTCAATGAACCTACCAGGTACAACCCCAAATCCGTAAACATGGGCACCCTCATAGACATCATCCTAACCAACTTGCCCTCCAAATACACATCTGCTGTCTTCAACCAAGATCTCAGCGATCACTGCCTCATTACCTGCATCCGTAATGGGTCTGCGGTCAAATGACCACCCTTCATCACTGTCAAACGCTCCCTAAAACACTTCAGCGAGCAGGCCTTTCTAATAGACCTGGCCCGGGTATCCTGAAAGGATATTGACCTCGTTCCGTCAGTAGAGGATGCCTGGTTATTCTTTAAAAGTGCTTTCCTCACCATCTTAAATAAGCATGCACCCTTCAAAAAAATAGAACCAGAAAAAGATATAGCCCTTGGTTCACTCCAGACCTGACTGCCCTTGACCAGCACAAAAACATCCCGTGGTGTACTGCATTAGCATCAAATAGCCCCCGTGATATGCAACTTTTCAGGGAAGTTAGGAACCAATATACACAGGCAGTTAGGAAAGCTAAGGCTAGCTTTTTTCAACAGAAATTTGCATCCTGTAGCACAAACTCAAAAAAGTTCATGGAGAATAAGAGCATCTCCTTCCCAGCTGACCACTGCACTGAGGCTAGGAAACACTGTCACCACCAATAAATAATTGAGAATTTCAATAAGCATTTTTCTACAGCTGGCCATGCTTTCCACCTGGCTACCCCTACCCCGGTCAAATGCCCTGCACCCTCCACAGCAACTCGCCCAAGCCTCCCCATTTCTCCTTCACCCAAATCCAGATAGCTGATGTTCTGAAAGAGCTGCAAAATCTGGACCCCAACAAATCAGCCGGGCTAGACAATCTGGACCCTCTCTGTCTAAAATGATCTGCCAAAATTGTCAACATCAATGATGTCGCTTTTGCTTCTGGTGATTCTCTGATCCACATCTATGCAGATGACACTATTCTGTATACTTCTGGCCCTTCTTTGGACACTGTGCTAACTATCCTCCAGACGATACCATACAACTCTCCTTCTGTGGCCTCCAACTGCTCTTAAATGCAAGTAAAACTAAATGCATGTTCTTCAATTGATCGCTGCCCACAGCTGCCCGCCCATCCAGCATCACTACTCTGGATGGTTCTGACCTATAATATATGGACAACTACAAATACCTAGGTGTCTGGGTAGACTGTAAACTCTCCTTCCAGACCCACATTAAGCATCTCCAATCCAAATATAAATCTAGAACCGGCTTCCTAGTTCGCAAAAAAGCATCCTTCACTCATGCTGCCAAACATACCCTCGTAAAACTGACTATCCTACCGATCCTCGACTTCGGCGATGTCATTTACAAAATAGCCTCCAACACTCTACTCAACAAATTGCATGCAGTCTATCACAGTGCCATCCGTTTTGTCACCAAAGCCCCATATACTACCCACCGCTGCGACCTGTACACACTTGTTGGCTGGCCCTCGCTTCATACTCGTCGCCAAACCCACTGTCTTTGCTAGGTAAAGCCCTGCCTTTTCTCAAGCCACTGGTCACCATAGCAGCACCCACCCGTAGCACGTGCTCCAGCGGGTATATTTCACTGGTCAGCCGCAAAGCCAATTCCTAATTTGGCCGCCTTTCCTTCCAGTTCTCTGCTGCCAACGACTGGAACTAACTGCAGAAATCGCTGGAGACTTATCTCCTTCACTAACTTAAAGCACCAGCTGTCAGAGCAGCTCACAGATCATTGCACCTGTACATAGCCCATCCAACTACCTCATCCCCATACTATATTTGTTTATTTATCTTGCTCCTTTGCACCCCAGTATCTCTTCTTGCACATTCATATTCTGCACATATATCACTCCAGTGTTTAATTGCTATATCGTAATTTCTTCGCCACTATGGCCTATTTTATTGTCTTACCTCATTTGCACACACTGTATATATTATTTTTTTCTGCTGTATTATTGACTGTATGTTTGTTTATTCCATGTGTAACTCTGTGTTGTTGAATGTGTGTAACTGCTTTGCTTTATCTTGGCCAGGTCGCAGTTGTAAATGAGAACTTGTTCTCAACTAGCCTACCTGGTTAAATAAAGGTGAAATAAATCATTAAAAAATGAACCCTGAAGGAGCTGCAAAGCTCCACAGCAGAGATTGGAATATCTGTCCATAGGACCACTTGAAGCCATACACTCCACAGAGCTGGGCTTTATGGAAGAGTGGCTAGAAAAAAGACATTGCTTAAAGAAAGAAATAAGCAATTTGCCAAAAGGCATGTGGGAGACTCCGCAAATATATGGAAGAAGGTACTCTGGTCAGATGAAACTAAAATTGAGCTTTTTGGCCATCAAGGAAAATGCTATGTCTGGCGCAAACCCAACACCTCCCATCACCCCCACAGTTTTTGGAAGCATCATGCTGTAGGGATGTTTTTCATCGGCAGGGACTAGGATACTTGTCAGAATTGAATGAATGATGGATGGCGCTAAATATAGGGAAATTCTTGAGGGAAACCTGTTTCTGTCTTCCAGAGATTTGAGACTGGGACGGAGGTTCACCTTCCAGCAACACTTGAGTGGTTTAAGGGGAAACTTTTAAATGTCTTGGGATGGCCTAGTCAAAACCCAGACCTCAATCCAATTGAGAATCCAACTTGAAGGAGCTGGATCAGTTTTGCTTTGAAGAATGGCAAAAAATCCCATTGGCTAGATGTGCAAAGCTTATAGAGACATACCCCAAAATACTTGCAGATATAATTGCTGCAAAAGGTGACTCTACAAAGTATTGACTTTGGGGGGGATAATAGTTATGCATGCTGAAGTTGTATTGCTTGTTTCACAATAAAAAATATTTAGCATCTTATTAAAAGTGGTAGGCATGTTGTGTAAATCAAATGATACAAACCCTCCCAAAAATCAAGTTTAATTCCAGGTTGTAAGGCAACAAAATAGGAACAATTCCAAGGGAGGTGAATACTTTCACAAGCCACTGTAGCTAGCTAGGTAGCTAGCTAAACAATGAACCATAATCACAACTCATGATGTTACTAACCTGCATGAATCTGCAGGTAGCTCACCAATGTCTATCAACATTGGCACAGTGATATTCTATTGAAAATAATACTTGCATAGTGGACTCTTTTATTCAGACATGTAACTAGCTAAATAATTAACCATAATTACAACTCATAACATTACTACCCTGCATGCATCTGCAGGTAGCTAACCAATGTCTATCAACAGTTGTCACAGTGACATTCTTTTGAAATGGATACTTGTATAGTGGAGTCTTTTGTTAAATCATGTAGCTAGCTAGCTAAACAATGATCCATAATCCCAACTCATGACATTACTACCCTGCATAAATCTGAAGGTAGCTAACCATCCAGGTTCAATAATAGCTGGCCAAGCAAATGGCTCTGAGATACGAATAATAAGGTCATACATGTAACGTTAGCTAGCGAACATTAGCTAGCTAAAAGTACATTATGAAACCACTTTCTTACTAGTATACATCATAGATGGACGCGCATTCTGTCATGGATGCCATGGTTGCCCTTAGATTGAAGATGTACTCAAGAGACAGCGGTTTTCTCCCTCTCCTTAGGTGTCGTACTTGAATTCCACTGAACTCGGTCCTCCAGAAAATGTAGAGCAACACTTATGCTGTTTTACCCACGCAATAAAACATTTTTTTAAAGCAGTGTTAGACAGGATTACCAACACATACTGACCAGCTCAAATAGACTGTAGCTTGCTATGTAGCAAACCAATCCAAACTCATTTCTCGGCATGTCCATCCCACTTATTATCTCAGCCAATCATGGCTATCTGGAAGGTTGCTGCCTTTTTCTGTGGCTAAACCAACTAGGCTCGTAATTTAACAATTGTATTAGTATTTACAGATGGCATACACGTTTGTTATTAGGGCACATGAAAGTTCACATGTTTGAGGAGGCATTTCTGACAAAAAACGTATTTTGATTTAAAAAAATAAGATTACGTTCAAACGGCTCTCATGGGATGTAGTGACCAGCGACATACGACTAGTTTCCTGAAATGGGTCACATATACAGTTGGCTGGGTTTTCCGTGCACTGGCAGGACAGAACAGCTAAGACGAGGGGTGGGGGTGTGTGTCTATTTGTCAATAACAGCTGGTGCTCAATGTCTAATATTAAGGTAGTCTCGAGGTATTGCTCACCTGAGGTAGAGTACTCATGATAAGCTGTAGACCACACTATCTACCAAGAGTTTTAATCAATATTTTTCATAGCCATCTATTTACCACCACAAACCGATGCTGGCACTCATGAGCTGTATAAGGTCATAAGCAAACAAGAAAATGCTCATCCAGGAGCGACGCTCCTAGTGGCCGGGGACTTAACTACGTTTTACCTCATTTCACATGTGGACCCAGATGAGAAAAACACTTTATTCTCCATCGTCCTCCATTTAGAAAATTTGACCATAATTCTATCCTCCTGATACCTACTTACAAGCAAAAACTATTGCAGGAAGTTACTGTGACTTCTCTCAATACGGAAGTGGTCAGAAGATGCAGATGGTAAGCTACAGGACTGCAGATGGTAAGCTACAGGACTGCTTTGCTATCACAGACTGGAATATGTTCCGGGATTCATTCAATGGCATTGAGGAGTATACCACCTCAGTCACCAGATTCATCAGTAAGTGCATCGACGACGTCGTCCCCAAAGGGACTATACGTACATTTCCCAAACCAGACGCCAAGGATTACAGGCAACATCGGCACCAAGCCAAAGGCTTGGAGCAGGACACTAATCCAGACGGTTATAAGAAATCCCGCTGTACTCTCAGACAAACCATCAAACAGGCAAAGGGTCAATACAGGACCAAGATTGAACCTTAGTACCTGCTCTGATGCTCATCGGATGTAGCAGGGCTTGTAAACTATTATGGACTACAAAGGGAAACCCAGCCTCAAGCTGTCCAATGACGTAAACCTACCAGATTACCAAATACCTTTTATGCTCGCTTCGAGGCAAGCAAAACTGAAGCATGGATGAGATCACCAGCTGTTCCAAACAACTGTGTGATCACAATCTCCGTAGCCTATGTGAGCAAAAAGTTTAAACAGGTCAACATTCACAAGGCTGCGGGGCCAGACGGATTACCAGGACGTGTACTCAGATTCATGCGTGGACCAACTGGCAAGTGTTTTCACTGACATTTTCAAATTCTCCCTGACCGAGTCTGTAATACCTACACATTTCAAGCAGACCACCATAGTCCCTGTGCCCAAGAAAGTGAAGGTAACCTGAATTAATGACTTACGCCCCTTAGCACTCATGTCGTAGTCATGAAGCGTTTTGAAAGGCTGGCCATGGCTCACATCATCATCATAGAAACCCTAGACCCAGTCCCATTGCACTCCACACTGCCCTTTCCCACCTGAACATAAGGAACACCTATGTGAGAAAGCGGTTTATTGACTACAGCTCAGCGTTCAACACCATTGTTTGGGTAAAACCCAGCTCACATAACAAATGTTTACTCTTTTCAGATGACTTCATGCAACATTAAACACAGAGATAGAGATGTCCAACTGGGACCTGGTGGGATGTTAGGACACTAACAGACTGTATAAGTTCACCTCTCAGAGAGAGAGAAGGACACAGGAGGAGGCATAAGCTCACACTCATCCATTCACAATGCACTGCATGTCTGACACGACCTTCATCGCTATTGATCATCAGCTCACTTTACTGTAAGTGTAAAATTTGTTATGCGTAATTTCTTATATGAACGCCATGCTGATGCACAGACAGATTTCATAGTGAAATTAAGATTACAAAGCTTAAAGTTAACTTTCCATTGTTGTTTATCCTTTTATCAAACAGTGGTTGAATGGAATTGCCTGCTAGCGTGAAGATGTGTGTGTCTGAGTTGCTTTCTATGTTTGTCCATGGAGTGACTGGGTTTGTTTTTTTCTTCGTCCATGGGGTGACTGGATTTTGTTTGTGAGCGGGTGGTCTATTGGTTTACCAGATATGTAATATGTTGATGTATAAATAGATTGACAAAGAACCTGGAGTCATTTGTTCTGGTTATGAAAAGAAAAAGGGACTGGAAAGTATGATTACCATGCAGAGTCCATGAAATATGAATTAAAAGAATATTAAAAACTTTTACTCTCCACCTTGAAGTCAGCCAGGGCAACCTTTTCAATATCTACGGTTTGACACCCAATCCACCTGACAATACACAAATATCTGATAAAAGAGAAATGAGGAGGATCTAGAATGGCTCTGCTTCTTATATTGTTATTGCAATATTGCCAGACTTATTAGATTTTCCCTCACAGAACTCTGTCTGAAATGTCTGCAGTAAGTCTACGACAGACTTGCTTCCCACTGGGCACACACTGGTTGAATCAATGTCGTTTCCACGTCATTTCAATGAAATTACACTGAACCAACATGAAATAGACACTGAATTGAAGTGCACAGTGGGTTTCTTCTTACTGACAAAACTAATCCCCTGCCATCCTCAAGCCTTCTCCATTTTCTGAGTGGGCATAGAGCAGCCTTCATTTCCACTTTCCATTGTTGATGTGCTATCGCAATAAAACACTACTTTGAGTAAGTCTAAAAGTATTTGCTTTTAGAATATGCAAGCATCGGTGCTTGCAAGCATCTACTGGTAAGATTGATATGGTTTGTGGTTTAGCACAAAGGGCATAAGCGCTCTTATACCTGCACCCTAGTGGAAATTATGGACATTTTTTGATTGTCTTAATAGTGAGTCTGAGATTACGAGTGTGTCAGTAGTACTGATTTTAAAATGTATTTATTAGTTAGCATGCAATTGTCCATATAACTTGCCCTCTGAAAATGAGCTACAAGATCAGTGATGGCCCGTAGACAGTCCCCCTTTCAGGGAGAATAGTCACATTGGCAGGGGCCAATTCATTAACATGAAATTAATTCACATTTCATACTCAGAAAATTGCAATTTTTTTCTTGTGACAAAATAATTGTAGGAAAATAATATTAGTCTCTCTCTGGAGACAGGAGACAGCTTATAGAGGAAAATGAAAAACACATGACCGTTTGACCTCAACATGTGATACTGATGCTTGTAACTCATAATCAATGATCATTGTACTCATATGCAGATAGCCAAAGAAAGATGACCTTGCAAGCCTCCCCTTTTCCTCCAAACATAACGATGGCCATTATGGCCAAACGGTTCTATTTTTGTTTCATCAGACCAGAGGACATTTCTCCAAAAGTACGGTCTTTGTCCCCATGTGCAGTTGCAAATCGTAGTCTGGCATTTTTATGGCAGTTTTGTTGCAGTGGCTTCTTCCTTGCTGAGCTGCCTATCAGGTTCTGTCGATATAGGACTCATTTTTACCTTTGATGTAGATACTTTTGTACCTGTTTCCTCCAGCATCTTCACAAGATCATTTGCTGTTGTTCTGGGATTGATTTGCACTTTTCACACCAAAATACATTCATCTCTAGGAGACAGAACACGTCCCCTTCCTGAGTGTATGACGGCTGCGTGGTCCCATGGTGTTTATACTTGCTTAGTATTGTTTGTACAGATGAACGTGGTACCTTCAGGCATTTGGAAATTGCTCCCAAGGATGAACCAGACGTGTGGAGGTCTACAATTTATTTTATGAGGTCTTGGCTGATATCTTTTGATTTTCCCATGATGTCAAGCAAAGAGGCACTGACTTTTGAAGGTAGGCCTTGAAATACATCCACAGGTACACCTCCAATTGACTCAAATGATGTCAATTAGCTTATCAGAAACTTCTAAAGCCATGACATAATTTCCTGGAATTTTCCAAGCTGTTTAAAGCCACAGTCAACTTAGTGTATGTAAACTTCCGACTTCAACTCTATATATACACACACACACACACACACACACACACACACACACACACACACACACACACACACACACACACACACACACACACACACACACACACACACACACACACACACACACACACACACACACACCACACACTAAAATACTTAAATCAAGTCATGGGAAGCACAAGTTAAACATCACAAATCACCCCGAAAAATCTACATTCCTTCACAAACAAGTCCCCAATCAGTACTTTAAATTGTGTGAATGGTACCAGAACATCAAGATGAAATGTATTTAGAATTTTGTTCCAGCAATATAGTGCATTAAAACTAAAAGCAGACTTACCTAGCTCGATGGAGACCCTAGCAACCTCAGCAATCCTGTGAACGGGTTAGGCAACTCAGGTGTCTACACTTCAACAGCAAAGTTAGATAAGACAGAAGTTTATGAACTAAGGCCTTGTAAACGAAAAGGTAGTAATATAAAGATCCATGAGTCTATCAAAGACCAGTCAACCTTTTGATACTGGATGCGGTGATGAGTATCAAAACTGTCACCACTACTCTAAAGCCTTCGGATGCAATCTACCATAGTGCCCTTCTTTTTTGTTACAGGCAGCTGCACTTTGATAAATAATATCACCATAATCACGAACAGATAAAGGTTGACTGAATAATCGGCTTCCTACTGCTTCGAGAAAGGCATGATCTGGTTTTGTTGAAATCGTAGCTATTTATTCAGCTCATCTATACGTTTTGTAAACGTCAAATCCAAATGCCGATGCATTTATATGCGGGAACGCGTTCGACTGGAGAACCATCTAATGAGTTCAGATGTTGTTAATCTGAAACCTTTTTCTGCGACTTTAAAAAAAATAATCGTTTTGCCGAAGTTTTAAATCAGCAAGGGATTCCATGGCTATAAAATCTGACTTGACTTTTAACACAGGCAGATAAACAGTTGGGCCAATAACATACATAATAGTATCATCCGCATATACTGCAGATTAAGTTTACAATTTTTTACAGATTGACCAATGTTGTTTGTATAAATAGTGAAGAGAACAGGACCCAAAAGCGGCTCCTGTGGTACATCTTTATGTACTTCAAGAAATTCAGTCTTAACCCCATCAATCACAATGGCCTGAGTTCTGTCACTAAAATAACCTATCAAGGACAATTTTATTCAAGGACAATTCATTCAATAAAATAGCATGATCAACAGTATCAAAATCTTTTGACAGGTCCACAAACAAAGTAGCACATTTACTTTTAGCATTGACTAGATCCTTAAGAACTACAATGGTTGCTGTAATAGTGTTATACCCCAGTGGTGTAAAGTACTAAAGTATAAATACTTTAAAGTACAACTTAAGTCGTTTTTTTGGGGATCTGTACTTTACTCTACTGTTTATATTTTTGACAACTTTTACTTTTATTCCACTACATTCCTAAAGAAAATAATGTACATTTTACTCCTTACATTTTCCCTGACACCCAAAAGTACTTGTTACATTTTGAATGATTAGCAGGACAGAATTTTTTTTGAATTTATGCACTTATCAAAGTCTGGCAGACTCACAAAATACACATGTTTCGTTTGTAAATTATGTCTGACTGTTGAAGTGTGCCACTGGCTATAGGTACATTTTAAAAACTTGATAATCATGCAGTCTGGGTTGCTTAATATAAGGAATTTGAAATGATTTATACTTTTGATACTTAAGTATATTTACAACAAAATACTTTTAGACTTTTGCTCAAGTAATATTTTACTGGGTACCTTTCACTATTACTTGAGTCATTTTCTTTTAAGGTATCTTTACTTTTACTCAAGTATGACATTTGGGTACTTTTTCCACCACTGCTAGGCCCAGGCTTAAACCCTGATTGGTTTACATTCAAAATACATATCTCAGATAAAAAGCCCAAAGTTGTAGATTTAACAAGGAATCAAGAATCTTAACTAGACAAGGAAGCCTTGAAATGGGTCGATAATTATTAAGAACAATAATATCCTCACCTTTATAGAGTGGCAGCGCAATAGCTGATTTCCGTTCTTTGGAATATTTCCTGATAACAATGTTAAATAAAACATTTGATTTAATGAGCAAACAATGATGGGCGCTGCACACTTAAAACCTCTTTTGGGTAGGGGGCAGTATTTTCTTATCCTGATGAAAAGTGTGCCCAAAGTAAACTGCCTGTTACTCAGGCCCGGAAGCTAAGATATGCATATAATTGAAAACACTCTAAAGTTTCTAAAACTGTTAAAATAATGTCTGTGATTATAACACAACTGATATGGCAGGCGAAACCCCGAGGACATACAATCCCCCCCCAAAAAAAAATTCAGCCTACCACTATTTTCAATGGCTGTCACTTTTATTATAAGGCGAAGTCCTCCCAGATTGCAGTTCCTGGGGCTTCCACTAGATGTCAACAGTCTTTAGAAAGAGTTTCAGGCTGGATTTTGGAAAAATGAGCCAGAAATTGTAGTTTTTCTAGGTGGCTCCCATTTTGGATGTAGTGTTTCCAAGCGCGTGAATGAGAGCGCGTTCTTTGGTATTTTCTCCAGTAAAGACAATAACGATTCTCCGTCTTTAATTTGATTGTTTATTTACATATTAGGGTACCTAAGGTTTGATTATAAACGTTGTTTGACTTGTTTGGAAAAGTTTAATAGTAACGTTTGGGATTCATTTTGTATGCATTTTGATGGAGACTGAGTTTTTATGGATATAGAGAAGGACATTATCGAACAAAATGACATTTTTTGATGGAACTGGGACCTTTTGGAGTGCCAACAGAAGAAGATCTTCAAAGGTAAGACATTTTTTATATCACTATTTCTGACTTTCGTGTTGAACCTGCCTGGTTGAAATATGTTTTTCATGGTTTTGTACGCGGGGCGCTGTCCTCAGATAATTGCATAGTGTGCTTTCGCCGTAAAGCCTTTTTGAAATCTGACACAGCGGCTGGATTAACAAGACGTTAAGCTTTATTTTGATGTATTACACTTGTGATTTTATGAAAGTTAAATATTGATTCTTCTGTAGTTTGAATTTCACGCTCTGCAATTACACCACATGTTGGCCAGGTGGGAAGCTACCGTCCCAGCTGCCCATAAGATGTTAAGCAGACTGGGATCCAATTGGTCGGCCCCTGTGGACTTATTTTTCTGTAAAAGACAAAAAAAGCTTCGACTAGAATTGAATTTCATTGATCATTCAGCAAGTGGAATCATTAAAACTCGTTTTTCAACCACTCCACAAATTTCTTGTTAACAAACTATAGTTTTCGCAAGTCGGTTAGGACATCTACTTTGTGCATGACACAAGTAATTTTTCCCAAAATTGTTTACAGACAGATTATTTCATTTATAATTCACTGTATCACAATTCCAGTGGGTCAGAAGTTTACATACACTAAGTTGACTGTGTCTTTAAACAGCTTGGAAAAGTACCGAAAGTGATGTCATGGTTTAGAAGCTTCTAATTGACATCATTTGAGTCAAATGGTGGTGTACCTGTGGATGTATTTCAAGGCCTACCTTCAAACTCAGTGCCTCTTTGCTTGAAATCATGGGAAAATCAAAAGATATCAGCTAAGACCTCAAAAATAAATTGTAAACCTCCACAGGTCTGGTTCCTCCTTGGGAGCAATTTCCAAATGCCTGAATGTGCCATGTTCATCTGTACAAACAACAGTACACAAGTATAAACACCATGGGACCACACAGCCGTCATACCGCCCAGGAAGGAGACGCGTTCTCTTTCCTAGAGATGAACGTACTTTGTTGCGAAAAGTACAAATCAATCGCAGAACAATAGCAAAGGACCTTGTGAAGATGCTGAAGCAAACAGGTACAAAAGTGTCTATATCCACAGTAATACGAGTCCTATATCGACATAACTTGAAAGGCTGCTCAGCAAGGAAGACGAAACAGCTCCAAAACTGCCATAAAAATGCCAGACTACGGTTTGCAACTGCACATGGGGACTAAGATCGTAATTTTGGAGAAATGTCCTCTACTCTTATGAAACAAAAATAGAACCGTTTGGCCACAATGACAATTGTTATGTTTGGAGGAAAAAGGGGGAGGCTTGCAAGCCGAAGAACACCATCCCAACCGTGAAGCACGGGGGTGGCAGCATCATGTTGCGGGGGTGCTTTGCTGCAGGAGGGACTGGTGCTCTTCACAAAATAGATGGCATCATGAGGTAGGAAAAGTATGTGGATATATTGAAGCAACATGGGACTTCCAAATGGACTATGACCTCAAGCTTACTTCCAAAGTTGTGGCAAAATGGCTTAAAGACAACGCAGTCAAGGTATTATAGTGGCCATCACAAAGCCCTGACCTCAATGTCATAGAGCAATTTTGGGCAGAACTGAAAAAGTGTGTGCGAGGAAGGAGTCCTACAAACCTGACTTACACCAGCTCTGTCAGGAGGAATGGGCCAAAATTCACCCAACTTATTGTGGGAAGGTTGTGCAAGGCTACCCAAAACGTTTGACCCAAGTGAAACAATTTAAAGACAATGCTACCAAATACTAATTGAGTGTATGTAAACTCCTGAC
Organism: Oncorhynchus keta; assembly: GCF_023373465.1. NCBI lineage: Eukaryota > Metazoa > Chordata > Actinopteri > Salmoniformes > Salmonidae > Oncorhynchus > Oncorhynchus keta. The sequence continues at coordinate 3,973,412 of NC_068432.1, read as the reverse complement.
CCACTGGGAATGTGATGAAAGAAATAAAAGCTGAAATAAATTATTCTCTATACTTTTACTCTGACATTTAACAATCTTAAAATAAAGTGGTGATTCTAACTGACCTAAGCCAGGGAATGTTTACTAGGATTAAATGTCAGGAATTGTGAAAAACTGAGTTTAAATGTATTTGGCTAAGGTGTATGTAAACTTCAGACTTCAACTGTATTTATCTGGTGTATTTGTTAAAATTAGATCTATCTGAGTTAACTTGTAAAGATCTTTGGGGTTGGGTCGTGTAGGCTTATTCACCCAGATTGGATAGGTTTAGATCATTGCACATGTCTTTTAGATTGTTTGACGTTTGCATTTCTCAATCATAATTTAGTTTATAACTACAGATTTAGAAAAAGAAGACAACAAATTAGTTAACTGCTCGAGTACACAAAGGTAAACTGAGGGGGGTAGACCTCGTTTAGCAGTAGACCCCTATACATTTTTCACCAGACAAAGGTGTAAAGATAATAGCTGATGAGTTTTGAGGGTACTTTGGTGTTGAATGCTGAGCTGTAGTCAACGAACAGCATTCATACATTGGTATTCTTCATGTCCAGAAGTGATAGGGCAGTGTGATGGTGATTGCATCGTCTGTGGACCTATTGGGGCGGTAGGCAAATTGGAGTGGGTCTAGGGTGTCAGGTAGGGTGCAAGTGATGTGATCCTGGACATGTCTATCGAAGCACTTCATCGTGACAGAAGTGAGTGCTATGAAGCGATAGTCATTTAGTTCAGTTACCTTAGCTTTCTTGGGAACAGGAACAATGGTGGCCATCTTGAAGCATGTGGGGACAGCAGACTGGGATAGAGATGGATTGAATATGTCCGTAAACACACCAGCCTCTGAAGACGAGCCTAGGGATGCCGTCTGGGCCGGCAGCCTTGCAAGGGTTAACACGTTTAAATGTTTCAGGTCGGCCACGGAGAAGGAAGCGGGCAGTGTTGGTGGCACTGTATTGTCCTCAAAACGCACAAATAAGTTGTTTAATTTGTCTGGGAGCTAGACGTCGATGTCCGCGATGGTGCTGGTTTTCTTTTTGTAATCCGTGATTGTCTGTAGATCCTGCCACATACGTCTCGTGTTTGAGCTGTTGAATTGCGATGCTTTGCTTGTTTGATTGCCTTGCGGAGGGAATAACTACACTGTTTGTATTCGGTCATGTTTCCAGTCACCTTTCCATGATTTAATGCGTGGTTTGCTCTTTCAGTTTTGCGCGAATGATGTCATCAACCTACGGTTTCTGGTTAGGGAAGGTTTTAATAGTCACGGTGGGTACAATATCTCCAATGCGCTTCCTAATAAACTCACTCACCGAGTCAGTGTGTACGTGAATCTTATTGTCTAAGGCTACCTGGAACATATCCCAGTCCACGTGATCGAACCAATCTTGAAGCGTGGAATCCGATTGGACAGACCAACGTTGGCTAGACCTAAGCACAGTGCTTCCTGCTTTCGTTTCTGCCTTTAGGAGGGGAGCAACAAGATGGAGTCATGGTCAGATTGACTTAAGTATAATTCATATCAAATGCACAAACAAGCTGATGGTCACTGGAAATGATAGCTGTGAGGATTTCATTTTTTTCCATGCAAAATTTAAAAAGCTAGGTTTGTCTACTGTGAATAATTAGATTTTTGGTGTATTTTGTTTTCAAAGTCTGTCAGAGCGTATAGTTTTACAGGATGACATTTTAATTGATTCAATGTGCATCTGATCACATTAAGTGGTCTGTCTCTGAGGAGAGCAACAACAGGGAGATAATCTGCTAATCTGTAAAGCTCTACTAATTCTCTGTGTTCTCGTTTCCCTCCACAAAAGATAATTGAGATCAAGCCGAGTTGAAGGAGAGGGGTCAGTCTAGGCTGAGAACACAAGGCTTTTTATGAACATGTACAGTACTCAATGCCTCCAGGATAATTATAGTGACATTTTATTGAGCGCTACAAAAATGACTGGAACACTAATTCATCTCTGAGTTGTTTTATAAAGCCAAATAATATTTTTTATCTTCCTAATTTGGCTTTGTGACTGTAGGTAATGATAACAATTTGTTCTGGGCTCTGATTTCTACTTCACCTGACTGCTAAATTGGCGTTCTTTGTCTCTAACGTTAATTACTATTTTAAACATCAAATAACCTTCAAAAAGTCTCTCCAAAGATCATTTCCACTTCGAGCTGAGCTTGGACTTTTATCCACATCTGTTGTCTTCTCAAAACCATCAAAGGGCAAGACAGCGAGTGTGGGAAAAAAGTATTATCCACCACCGACAGCGCTGTTATTGGCAGGAAAAGTATTTCTGGGGAGTCTTTGTATAGAGAGGAATGTGAAGGGTAACATAACTATGCAAGAGCGGTCCCTGTGGCCAGTGGTGCAGAGCTAATGCAACCCTCACCAGACTGGAGCCCCATGATTGGAACCAGAGTGAGGGATGAGGAGATGGTGACAGAGGGTCTGCCTGCAGCTTTTTCTCACCCTCTGCATGTGCTGCATTTAATAAAAGCCATGTATACTTGACCTTGAACTCTCCACTGCTCCTTTTCATGACGAAATCTCTCTGCATCACATGCTTTAGTAAGCGGACGATGGAAAAGAACCAACTGGAGGAGAGAGGTGAGTACCACCAAAAAGGACAACAGCCCACAACCCTCAAACCTCCACGTCTGGGATGAACCAGAGGTGTTCCATCTGCCTTAAAGGTTTCCATTGCCCCATCATGCTCCACTGTTAGCCTAGGGCACATGTGTCTAAACTCATTCCAATGTTTGTCTGTGGGTTTTCGCTCCTCCCTTGTACTTGATGATGAATTAAGGTCACTAATTAGTAAGGATCTCCACTTACCTGGTTGTCCAGGTCTTAATTGAAGAATAATTAAAAAAAATTCAGACACAAGGCCCTCCATGGAATACGTTTGACACCTCTGGCCTGAGGGAATAGAGGAGTTGACTTGCAGTTGACCCTCGTGGTGATAGAAGGTACTTGTTAGTGCAAGGTGAAAGGGTCACTGCGTCTGGTGCCACCAAGGACATGAAATTAAATCAAATATATATACAATAAAAAATCACACAGGCCCGTACTTTGCACTGGCAAAGTACACAAGCACCCTGGCTACATGCTGCCTGATTAGCATTTCAAACATGACCTAAATTCTGGAAGCTGGGAGCACATGTTCCCCACTTCAAAGTAGATCTCCAGATGAGCTTATTATTCAATTTCCTCTTCCACACAAGGGCTCGCTGGACAGCCAGGGAGCTGAGCAAACGGCTAGCCACAACTAGCACAGCAGATATTGTACAGCCACTACCAGCAAGCACAGAAGCCTTTATCAGCGGATGAACAGGGCCTTTTCTGAACTCTCAGAGACCGGGCATCCCCTGTAGAACAGTTCTCCTCTGTCTGTCCAGCTTTCAGCAGAGCCCCTGGTGCTAGATACAGCACTCAGAGACCTCTGACAGGGCAACCATGATTAAGGCTTTCAGAACGTTTCCTATATCGTTAGCCCAGATGGCACACAGTCATCAGAAGTCCCTCAACGCTGATGACCATGTTCCCTGTCCTGATTAACACAGCACGAGGCAATGCAATCACAAACCAGTCCTAATCAAAGTAATAGGTTTGTACCTAATTATGGCCTCAACTTTGGGGACAGCAAGGACAGTGAGGTCTGGCATGAAAGATTGGATGGGGCTTCAAACTTCAATGTATGGGATTTATCCATAGGGGTTTGTTGCAATATTCAGATGATGGTATCTGGGTTATTAAACCTGTGCCACTAAATCTGCATCCCTGTAATAAAAAATATAATCTAATTCAAAATACTGGTGAATCGAATCACCCACAATAAACACAATATAGGATATATATAGGATTCTTTCAAGTCGTTTTAATTCTGGCTGCTGTGGCATAAGTTTCATCGATTCCATTAGATTTCCTTCATGGGAAAAACAAATAAATAAATGCCATATTTGGCGAGATGACTGTCATATTGTCGCTTCCCGGTTCCTTTCCGTGTCTCATCACTACGTTTGGACCAACAGATAGAAAACCACCAGACCCAATTTACAGATACTTTGCCCAATTAATCTGTGTGCTGCAGATGTTTTTCATTTATTTTACTCCTCCAACCTCCTGCCGTGGCAGCTGTTGTGGGGTGGGGGAGGGGGGGACTTTGTCAGTTTGCCAGTGCTGCGTGGTGTAGGGCAGAGGAACAGGTGCGGCACAGAGTAGGACACACACGGTGAGTGGCACAGCACACATCTTTGAACGGCATCCAGAACAGAGGACGTGACCAGACTGCAGCCGCTGCCAAACACTCCACAGATAGTAGCGTGGGATGAGACAGACAGAGAGAGAGAGAGAGAGAGAGAGAGAGAGAGACATTGTATTGTATTATATTATTATCAGTGTATGTATATTTTTTTTATTCACGTGTGGCTGCTCAAAACATATTTTTGTCTGACATTTTCTGATTGCATTTCAAGTGATGATTTTCAAGGGAAATATGCTTGATTTATAAAACAATCGGTTCCTTCAGTAGCTTGTACATCAATACATTTTAAACTCAATATTTCTCTCACGATAATGAAATAATACCATGTAAGTAATTAGAATTATTGAATTCCTTTTCCTCTTTATATAGTGATTTTTAAAAGTTTTGTAAAACAATTTTTGTAACACTCCTTTCATATAGAGCAGGGTCTGGAATGATTTGATTCCTTGATAAAGATGAGCAAATAAGACTGTATGAAGTAAATAATAAAATAGTGAGCTATATTGTTGGCTATTTTTATTATATTATTTTAACCTAATACAAATGCACAGATAAATAGATTTTGGGTTTAACAAGTAAAACATATAAAAGTTAAAATGATTGGATGCCCTGTTTTCAATAGTCCAACACTTTCCCCGTGAGAGGGCAATGACACTTTTTCTAAAATGTTTTATGAGATTGAAGATAGTGAAGGTACTTATACCATTCCTCCATACAGAATCTTTCCAGATTCTTGACATACTTTGTCTGCTCTTATGGGCTGCCCTCTTCAATTAAAACCACATGTTTTCAGTGGGGTTAAAGTCCGGAGACTGAGATGGTCATTGCAAAATGTTGATTTTGTGTTAAATTAACCCCTTCTTTGTGTATTTTGATGTGTGCTTGGAGTTATTGTCTTGCTGGAAGATTCATTTGTGGCCAAGTTTCAGCCTGCTGGCAGAGGCAACCAGATTTTTGGCTAAAATGTCCTGTTACTTGGTAAAGTTCACGATGCCGTTGACCTTACCAAGGGCCATAGGACCAGTGGTAGCAAAATAGCGCCTTCACATCAAAGATCCACCACCATATTTTACAGTAGGCATGATGTGTTTTGTGTGTATGCATAGTTATTTCGAAGGCCAAACCCATAATCTTTCTTCCACCATCTCTTATGACCCAAAGAGAGCTTGTGGATATCAGAACAGTGCTTACACATCTCATACTGGACAAAGATGTATTCTTTAACGAGTCGGACGCAAAGGATTTACTTTGGACACCGGACAACATCCCTGTCATTCACATGAAGAAGAGACAAAGATATAGGGGCTGTAGGTCGGGGGGACGGGGGGTAGCCCGCCTGTACCATCAGTCTTATTAGCCAACGTGCAATCATTTCATAATAAACTGCTCAGATCAAAATTATCCTACCAATGGGACATTAAAAACGTTAATATATTATGTTTCACTGGGTCGGGGCTGAAGGACTACATGGATAACATACATCTGGTTGAGTTTTCCGTGCATCGGCAAGATAGAATGGCTGCCTCCGGTAAGACAAGGGGTGGCGGTCTGTGTCTATTTGTCAATACCAGCTGGTGCACAAAATCTAATATTAATGAAGTCTCAAGGTTTTGCTCGCCTGATTTAGACTATCATATGATAAGCTGTATACCACACTATTTAGCAAGAGAGTTTATCTATATTTTTCATAGCTGTCTCTTTACCACTACAAACCAAAGCAGGCACTAAGACTGCACTCAACGAGCTGTAAAAGGCCATAACAAAACAAGAAAATGTTCATTCAGAGGTTGGCACTCCTAGTGGCCAGGGACTTTAATGCAGGGAAACTTATATTAGTTTTAACTCATTTCTAGCAGAGGAAAAACAACCTCTAGACCTCATGATTCCTGCTTACAAGAAACAACTAAAGCAAGAAGTACCAGTGACTCGCTCAATACGGAAGTGGTCAGATGACACTGATGCTGAGCTACGGGACTGTTTTGCTAGCACACTGGAATATGTTCCGGGATTCTTCCGATAACGTCATTCCCACAGTGACCGTACTTACATATGCCTACCAGAAGCCATGGATTAAAGAAAATATCCACACTGATCTAAAGGGTAGAGCTGTAACTTTGAAGGAGCGGGACTCTAACCGCTTATAAAAAAATCCCTCAATGCCATCCAACGAACCATCAAACAGGCAAAGTGTCAATACAGGACTAAGATTGAATCCTACTACACCGGCTCCAACATTCATCGGACGTGGCAGGGCTTGCAAACTATAGCGGACTACAAATTGAAGCACAGCCGCGAGCTGCCCAGTGACACAAGCTTACCAGATGAGCTAAATAACTTCTATGCTCACTTTGAGGCAAGCAACACTAAAGCATGCATGAGAGCACCAGCTGTTCTGGATGACTGTGTGATCACGCTCTCCATAGCCGATGTGAGTAAAACCTTGAAACAGGTTAACATTCACAAGGCCGCAGGGCCAAACAGATTACCAGGACATGTACTCAGAGCATGCCCAACTGGCAAGTGTCTTAACTGACATTTTCTACCTATCCCTGACCGGGTCTGTAATATCAACATGTTTCAAACAGACCACCAGTGTCCCTGTGCCCAAGAACACCAAGGTAATCTGCCTAAATGACTACTGACCCGTAGCACTCACGTCTGTAGCCATGAAGTGCTTTCAAAGGTTGGTCATGGCTCACATTAACACCATTATCCCATAAACCCTAGACACACTCCAATTTGCGTAATGCCCCAACAGATCCACAGATGATGCAATCTCTATAGCACTCCACACTGCCCTTTCACACCTGGACAATAGGAAAACCTACGTGAGAATGCTATTCATTGACTACAGCTCAGCACTCAACACCATAGTGACCTCAAAGATCATCATTAAGATAAGGGCACTGGAACTAAACACCTGCCTCTGCAACTGGATCCTGGACATCATGATGGGCCACTCCCAGGTGGTAATGGTAGGTAACAACACATCTGCCATGCTGATCCTCAACACGGGGGCCACTGAGGGGTGCTTGCTCAGTCCCCTCTTGTCCTACTCCCTGTGTACCCATGACTGCATGGCCAAGCATGACTCAAACACCATCATTAAGTTGGACAACGACGACACAACAGTGGTAGGCCTGATCACCAATAACGAGGACACAGCCTATAGGGAGGAGGTCAGAGACCTGGCAGTGTGGTGAAAGGATAACAACCTCTCTCTCAATGTGATAAAGACACAGGATATGATCGTGAACTACAGGAAAATGATGGCCAAACAGGCCCCTCACCAACGAACTGTCACACATCACCAACGAAATGTTATGGTCCAAACACACCAAGACAGTTGTGAAGACGGCACGACAACACCTATCCCACCTGAGGAGGCTGAAAAGAGTTGGCATGGGTCCTCAGATCCTCCAATTATACAGCTGCACCATCGAGAGCATGGTTCCATCACTGCCTGGTATGGTAACTGCTCGGCCTACGACCACAAGGCACTTCAGAGGGTAGTGCATACGGCCCAGTACATCACTGGGGCCATGCTTCCTGCCATGCAGGACCTCCATACCAGGTGGTGTCAGCGGAAGGCCCTAAAAAATGCCATAGACTGTTCTCTCTGCTACAGCATGGCAAGCGTTCCCGGAGTGCCAAGTCTAGGTCCAAAAGGCTTAACAGCTTCTGCCTCCAAGCCATAAGACTTCTGAACAGCTAATCAAATGGTTACCCGGACTATTTGGATTGACCCCCCCCATAGTCACTTTACCTCTACCTACACATGTACATATTACCTCAATTACCTTGACTAACCGGTGCCCCCGGTAACCCCTGTACATAGCCTTGTTTCTGCTATTTTACGTTTCTCTTTAATTATTTCTTTTTTTTCTTTGAATTTTTTTAATTTGTATTTATTATTGTTTACTTTCTTAACACTTATTTTCTTATTAAAACTGCATTGTTGGTTAAGGGCTTGTAAGGAAGCATTTCACTGTAAGGTATACATACACCTGTTGTATTCGGCGCATGTGACAAATAACATTTGATTTGATATTTTCTGACTTTTTGTCATCCAACAGTATGCTCACCACCATCTTGCCTATTTGAAATGTCTCTGATTGAGATAAGGGGCCCCTGAGTGGCGGAGCTGTCTAAGGCACTGCATCTCAGTGCTAGAGGCATCACTACGGACCCTGGTTTGATTCTAGGCTGTATCACAAACGGCGGTGATTGGGAGTCGCATAGGGTGGTGCACAATTGGCCCAGCGCCATCCGTGCTAGGGTTTGGCCGGGGTAGTCCGTCATTGTAGATAAGAATTTGTTCTTAACTGTCTTGCCCAGTTAGATAAAGGTTAAATAAAATATATTAAAATAAAGTGGGTGTCCACTAGTGATGTTTGGGTCAGATGTTTGTTATCCTGTAATTGGTGATAACCGATCGACTATTTGTGATAAAGTGAAAATCTCAGGGCCGCATATCCTACATTATGCATCTCATATGTACGTATATACTGTATTCTATACCATCTACTGCATCTTGCCTATGCCGTTTGGCCATAATACATATTCTTATTCATTCCTTTACACTTGTGTGTATCAGGTAGTTGTTGTGAAATTGTTAGGTTAGATTACTCGTTAGTTATTACTTGCATGGTCGGAACTAGAAGCACAAGCATTTTGCTACACTCGCATTAACATCTGCTAACCATGTGACAAATCAAATTTGATCAAACATAATGTGTTATTTCATAGTTTTGATGTATTCACTATTATTCTACAATGTAGAAAATAGTCAAATAAAATAAAACTTTGAAATTAGTAGGTGTGGCTAAACTTTTGACTGGTACTGTGTGTGTGTATATATATATTTAAATCGAACAAACACCCTGCAACTAGACATAGACGTTTAGAAGACATTGGTTGTCATCTAAGTTGGGAATTGAGGAAGTATCACCAAGTTAAGGTTGGTAGAACATGCTCTCTGCTACCCCAAACCGTTAATGGCTAATGGAGCAAATATACCAGATTCACTGGAAGCAAGGAGTCTGACGCATTTGATAGCTCGCTGATCAACAGTGAAATGAACCTAGGAGGTGGATCTAAGTGACTAGCTGATCCACTGTCTGAGTGGGACAGTATCTATCTCTGTCAGAGATAGTTAATGAGACTCTGGAAGTGAACCCCTACGAACAACTTCCTCTACTCCCCCCATCAAAAAATGGATTCAAATCAAATGATATGTGCTGAATACAACAGGTGTACCTTACTGTGAAATGCTTACGTACAAGCCCTTACCCAACAATGCGGTTCAAGGAAAAATAGTTAAGAATAGATTTACTAAATAAAATAAAAATGAAGAGAATAAAATAACTTGGTGCAGATGTCAAACTTTTTGAGGATCTAGGGACCCACGCCAAATCATTTCAGTCTCCTGAGGGGGAAAAGGTGTTGTCGTGCCCTCTTTACAACTGTCCTGGTGTGTTTGGACCATGATAGATGTGGACACAGTCAATGCTAATGTGAGCTTGTTTGGCGCTCCTTTTCCTGTAGTCCATGATCAGCTCCTTTGTCTTGCTCACATTGAGGGAGAGGCTGTCGCCCTGGCACCACACTGGCAGGTCTCTGACCTCCTCCCTATAGGCTGTCTCATCATTGTCGCTGATCAGGCCTACAAACTTAATGATGGTGTTGGAGTTGTGCTTGGCCACACAGTCATGGGTGAACAGGAAGTACAGGAGGGGACTAAGCACGCACCCCCGAGGGGCCCCAGTGCTGAGGATCAGCATGGCAGATGTGTTGTTGCTTACCCTTACCACCTGGGGGTGGCCTGTCAGGAAGCCCAGGATCCAGTTGCAGAGGGAGGTGTGAAATCCCAGGGTCCTTAGCATAGTGATGAGCTTTGTGGGCACTATGGTGTTGAACGCTGAGCTGTAGTCAATGAATAGCATTCTCTCATTGGTGTTCCTTTTTTTGCAAGTGGGAAAGGGCAGCGTGGAGTGCTATTGAGATGGCATCATCTGTGGATCTGTTGGGGCGGTATGAGAATTGGAGTGGTTCTAGGGTTTTGTTGTTTCCCTAGCACTACAAAGCAGATTCAAATCATCAAAGCTTGATGATGAGTTGATCATTGAATCAGCCATGGAGTTTTGCATTTTGCTACACCTGCAATAACATCTAATAGCAGCACATAACATGCTAAATATGCGTACGTGAACAATAAAAATGTATTTGATAGTGCTAAGGCAAAAACAAAAAGCATCACCCTTTGGCGTCCCCTGGACCAAAACACTAATATAGAGGACTGCTGAGAGACACTATAGATGCTACATGGCATCATGCGATCATCCTCACTCCTCAGCTCACTTACGTCGACCCATCATATCGCAACCAAGCACTGTTGGGGAAGACGCAAGAGGAAAATAAATGAAAAATAAATGAAAAAACCCAGTAGCACCGACGTCCTCCATGCGGGATAAAACGTCTGCTGGCTGGCCTTGTGCGTAGTGGCCGGCATCAGTGGATCATGTATCATCGGACCGAAGCAGGGCCATATGTTTAGGCAGAGGGAGGCTGAGCCACAGAGGTATGAAGTCAGGGTTCTGGGGCCCATTGGTGGCTCCAAACTGCATGGCCATATGGAGGCCAGGGTGGGTGTGGGGGAAGAGGGGGAAGCGGGCAGAGGCAGGAAGCTGGGATCTGAGTGGGTGACGCCAGGACTTTGTCGGGGCGAAACAGACGGCGTGACGGACTGGCAGATTGGGTGGCAGCACCTGCCCGCTCAGGCCCCTTAAGTGACTCTTACCTCGTCTCACCCCCTCTATCTCCTGTAGTCAGACAAGATGCTGCTGATACTGAGGTGCCAATACTGCTATGTATACAGTATTGTGTGTCTCCTGCATACAATCAGAAGTCAGAAGCAATCTGCATTCTAATTTAAGGAGTGCTTCAATCAGTCAGACACTGTGTGCATGCAGGAATTCATCTCATCCACAGATCCACAATCCAAACTGCAGTTAACAAATAGCTTGAGGCAGACACTTAAAGTGACAGAGCACTTACGCAATGCAATCAACTAAATCTAAAGCCAACCATCAAACCACATGTCCATAATGTATTTGAACAAGCAGGAAATGGCAGCTAGCCAAACGCAACGGCCCCTATTTTAGTACCCTCCATTGTAAAAAATAAAAAGAAGAAAAATAGATTCACAGATGTTGGAGAAAATGTCAAGGTCAAATCAGCAATGCTACAGCATACCTGAAAGTGAATCAGGGGCCATTAGACTGCCAGGAGAGAAGTCACATAGTACATGCAATGTACTACTGCATAATCACGCTGCCGACTGGCTGGGGCTTAAGCAGGCCTCCTGCTGAGGCTCTGCAGTGCTGGAAAATGGTCCATTCTCATTTGAATCAGGCTTACAAAGGCTGCTTGCAATGATGGGAACAGATAAAAACAGAATATAGAGAAACTGGTGTTTGCTTTGAACTGCTACATCTTGGTTCTTCAGTGCAGTTAGGACACAGACTGTCTGCAAGATAAACGTTTTTGCTTAAGAAAAAAAGAGAAACAAATTAGAGGTGTTTATGCAAACAAGTCTCCTGATTGTGTCTTTTTGAGGGAGAAATCCTAGTGCTCATGGTCTCACACACACACACACAACTAACCTTGTGGGGACAGTCCCATTCAAAATCCTATTTTCCCTAACCTCTAACCCTAAACCTAACCCATACTCTGACCCTAACCTGAACCCGAAAACCTAAACCTAGCTCCTAACCCTAAAACTAACCATGGCTCCTAACCCTAAACCTAATTCTAACCCTCACACTAATTCTAACCTTAACCCTAAATCCCCTAGAAATAGCATTTTACCTTGTGGGGACCAACAAAATCCCCCCAGTTGGTTACATTTTTGTTTGTTTACTATTGTTGTGTGGACTTCTGGTCCCTACTAGTATAGTTAAACTCACACACACACACACACACACACACACACACACACACACACACACACACACACACACACACACACACACACACACACACACACACACACACACACACACACACACACACACACACACACACACAGGTGTCCAGGTCCGGACAGAGTGAAGGTTCTATCTGGACCTCGACATATTTCTCATAAATAATTGTTAAATGAAATACTGATGATGTAACCCTTTTTTTTCAATGTACACATACTGCGCTGGCTCAGCGCAGCTGGAAAGGTCCAAGACAGCGCCCCATACTACTGTGTGTTGTCCAATCACGTGCGTTATTTAAATCACTTCACGAAACTCAGCCAATCAAAGAGAATGTTTACAATGCATGTTAGAGACAGTGAGAGGAGAAATTATGGAATGGCGTGCGCAAAAGTCAGGAAAGTTGATACAGAAAATTGAGCTTTCATAGAGGAGTGGACAGACAAATATGCCTTTATCCTTCCTGCAGCAAGTGCCAAACCACTCTGCCTGATATGTTCAGCGACCGTGGCTCTAATAAAAAGTGCCAACGTGAAGCCAACGAGACAAAGCACAGATCTCTTGAGCAAACATATCCACAGCAGTCTGAGGTGAGGGCACGCAAAATAAACAAACTCAAAGCCCAGTATGATCGGTCCACCAGTGTCCTCTCCCATGCATTCACTGCCCAACAACGTGCAAACTAATGTTCACTAAAAATAGCTTGGATTTTTAGGTCAACACCAAAAGCCATTTACTGACGGGGAGTGGTGATGGAGTGCATGAATGCTGTTGCTGTTGCTTTACTTGACGGGAAAAACAAAAAGACGAGCTGTGTGAAAAGATCAAGCAAATCCCACTGCCACGTACAACAACAGCAAGAAAGAGTGAAATACTAGCAGAGGATGTATTCACACAGATTGATGAGGCTATTCGGAGTGAACCATGCAGAGCATTAGCTGTTGATGAACCTACGGATGTGGGTGATAATGTCCAGCTTCTGGTGTATGTTAGATTTTATTTGAAGACCTGTTGGGTGTAACACCACTCAGGACACATACAAGAGGAAAGGACATATACACGGCCATAAAGGAGAAGCTGAGAAGAGGGCGACGGATCTAAAACTTGTGATCTCTATCACCTCAGACGGGTCCCCTGCCATGGCAGGAAGAGAGTGAGGAGCTGTGGTACGGCTGAAAGAAGACAACCCTGATCTCACAGCTTACCACTGCATCATTCATCAGTCTGTCCTGTGCGCCAATCTGTCATGAGAGTGAAGTGATGAATACAATGATGAAACTCATCAACTTCCTCAGGGAATCCTCATTTCATCAACCGCGGCCTGTTGAGAGAATTCCTGAAAGAAGCTGAGGCAAATGCAAATGACCTAATGCTGCACGACAACGTAAGATGGCTCAGTAAAGGCAGGGGGTTGGAACACTTTTGGTCCATTATAAAAAGGAAATAACAGCTTTCCTAGTACAGCTCAAGAGTCAGAAGGCAACATAGTTTTCACTTTTTTTTGCAAGACGAGAGCAAAACGGATGTTGGTGCTTTTTTGGGAGACAATCACATCACACCTTAATGAGCTCCACGTGAAACTACAGGGCAAGAACAATTCAGTTTGATTTGATGACATCTGTCCTCTCCTTCCAGAGGAAACTGGAAGTGTTCGAGGAAGATCTTCAAGGAGACTGTGTACACTTCCCGGTGCAGTGCCGGAAAAGATTCAGGATGTGAGATATGTTTCTTCTCATGTTGACTTCATAGACACGCTGATTGGAAACTTCCGAAATTGCTTTGACAGCTTCAGCCTTGGACAGCAGCTCCTTCTTCTAATTTAGAATCCATTCTTCATCACAGGTGTCAGGGGATTTTTAAAGGAGGTGACAGATCTTCAAATGGGCACATGCTGTATCTCTACAGGTGGAACTGCTTGATCTACAAGTAAATGTTGCACTAAGAGAGCACTTTCAACTAACTAATCATGACACTTTCTGGCTGCAGGCTGTGTCTGAGACTGTTTTGCCTGGTCTAACCCAAGTAGCACTACACACCTTGACCATGTTTGGCTCCACATACAGTTGTGAGTCTTCTTTCTCCACTATGAACTAGAGGTCTACCGATTAATCGGAATGGCCGATTAATTGGGACCGATTTCAAGTTTTCATAACAATCGGAAATTGGTAATTTTGGACGCCCAATATTTTTTTTACATCTTTATTTTTAACTAGGCAAGTCAGTTAAGAACACATTCTTATTTTCAATGACGGCCTAGGAATGGTGGTTTAACTGCCTTGTTCAGGGGCAGAACGACAGATTTGTACCTTGTCAGCTCAGGGATTCAATCTTGCAACCTTACGGTTAACTAGTTCAACGCACTAACCACCTGCCTCACGAGGAGCCCGCCTGTTACGCGAACGCAGTAAGAAGCCAAGGTAAGTTGCAAGCTAGCATTAGACTTAATAAATCATAATCACTAGTTATAACTACACATGGTTGATGATATTACTAGTTTATCTAGCGTGTCCTGCGTTGCATATAATTGATGCAGTGCGCATTCACGAAAAAGGACTGTCGTTGCTCCATCTTGTACCTAACCATAAACACCAATACCTTTTTTAAACCTGCATATTTAGCTAAAAGAAATCCAGGTTAGCAGGCAATATTAACCAGGTGAAATTGTGTCACTCGTCTTGCGTTCATTGCACTCAGGGTATATGCAAACAGTTTGGGCCTCCTGGTTCATTGCGAACAAATTAGCCAGAACTTTACATAATTATGACATAACATTGACATAACATTGACATAACATTGAAGGTTGTGCAATGTAACAATGTAATAAACGTCTTGTTTTCGAGATGATAGTTTCCGGATTCGACCATATTAATGACCTAAGGCTCGCATTTCTGTGTGTTATTATGTTATAATTAAGTCCATGACTTGATAGAGCAGTCTGACTGAGCGATGGTTGTCATCAGCAGGCTAAGAAGCATTCATTCAAACAGCACTTTCGCGCATTTTGCCAGCAGGTCTGCTGTTTATGACTTTAAGCCTGTCAACTCCCGAGATTAGGCTGGTGTAACGATATGATGTGAAATGGCTAGCTAGTTAGCGGGGTGCGCGCTAATAGCGTTTCAAACGTCACTCGCTCTGAGACTTGGAGTAGTTGTTCCCTTTGCTCTGCATGGGTAACGCTGCTTCGAGGGTGGCTGTTGTCATTGTGTTCCTGGTTCGAGCCGAGGTAGGAGCGAGGAGAGGTATGGAAGCTATACTGTTACACTGGCAATACTAAAGTGCCCATAAGAACATCCAATAGTCAAAGGTACAGTATATGAAATACAAATGGTATAGAGAGAAATAGTCCTATAATTCCTATAGTAACTAAAACCTAAAACTTCTTACCTGGAAATATTGAAGATTCATGTTAAAAGGAAACACCAGCTTTCATATGTTCTCATGTTCGGAGCAAGGAACTTAAACGTTAGCTTTCTTACATGGCACATATTGCACTTTTACTTTCTTAATGTTTTTGCATTATTTAAACCAAATTGAACATGTTTCATTATTTATTTGAGGCTAAATTGATTTTATTGATGTATTATATTAAGTTAAAATAACTGTTCATTCAGTATTGTTGTAATTGTCATTATTAGAAATACATTTTAAAAATCTGCTTATTAATCGGTATCGGCTTTTTTTGTCCTCCAATAATCGGTATCGTGTTGAAAAATCATAATTGGTCGACCTCTACTATGAACATCATTAAAAATAAGTACCATTCTAGACTCACCAATGAGCACCTACAGTACATATGTGCGTGAGAATGCCACTGGCTCAATTCCAGCCAATGTTCAAATTACTGGCAGGACAAGCAAAAGCACATTTCTCTCACTAAAGAAGAGAGATGGAGAAGTGAAGTGGGAGAGAGTAGGAAAGATAAATATTAAACCTGTAGTTTCTTATCTGTTCCAAAATCATAGCAGTTTTTTCACAAACAGTCACTTTTGTTATTTTTTGGTGAAGATGCAGTCTTGTTTTGCTTGAAATTAGAACATTTGTGATCGGCCTACTTTTATATATGATTAGGCTGCATAGTTAGTTTTGTCACGGCCGTCGGACTGGGGACCCTCGCTGCTGGCCCCGGACTGGGGACCCTTGCTGTGGGCCCTGGACTGGAGACCCTCGTTGCGGGTCCCGGACTGGGCACCCTCGCTGGGGGCTCCGTACTGGAGGCCGTCGCTGGAGTCTCCGGACTGAAGGACATCGCTGGAGGCTTTTTGCCATGGATCATCACTGGAGGCTTCGTGCCATGGATCATCACTCGAGGCTTTGTGCCATGGATCATCACTGGAGGCTTCGTGCCATGGATCATCACTGGAGGCTTCGTGCCATGGATCATCACTGGAGGCTTCGTGCCATGGATCATCACTGGAGGCTTCGTGCCATGGATCATCACTGGAGGCTTCGTGCCATGGATCATCACTGGAGGCTTCTTGCTGAGCGCAGGCACAGGACTCACCAGGCTGGGGAGACACACACAGGCCTGGTGCGTGGGGCGGGCATCTGATACACTGGGCCGTGAAGGCGCACTGGAGGTCTCGAGCGCAGAGCTGCCACAACCCGATGCCCACTTCCACCCGGCAAATGCGAGACGCTGGCACAGAGCACACCGGCCTGTGAATGCTCAATCGAGACACCGTGCGCATCACCCCATAACACGGTGCCTGACCAGTCACGTGCTCCCCACGGTAAGCATGGGGAGTTGGCTCAGGTCTAGACTCCGCTAATCTCCCCGTGTGCCCCCCCCGTACATTTTTGGGGGGGCTGCCTCTCGTGCCTCCTTCACTGACTTGCCTCCATCTCCTCCCTTGGACGGCGATACTCCCAGGCCTTTGTCCAGGGTCCCTTTCCGTCCAGGACCTCCTCCCATGTCCAGGAGTCCTCTTTACCACACTGCTTGGTCCTTTGGTGGTGGGTAGTTCTGTCACGCCCGTCGAAAGAAGTGGACCAAAGTGCAACGTCGTGAGTGTACATTTTCCTTTTATTTAAAATGTCGCCAACAAAACAACAAACGAAGAAACAACCGTGAAGCTTACAGGGCTATAGTGCCACTAACAAAAGTAAACTACCCACACTGAAGGAGGGGAAAAAGGGCTACCTAAGTATGATTCCCAGTCAGAGACAACAACAGACAGCTGTCCCTGATTGAGAACCATACCCGGCCAACACATAGAAACACAAATCATAGAAATAAAGGACATAGAATGCCCACCCAAATCACACCCTGACCAAACCAAAAAGATACATAAAAAATTCTCTCTAAGGTCAAGGCGTGACAATTTTATCTCATATTTCATGTGTCTGCATTAAAAATGTGCAATAAATATTGCTGCAATGTTATTGAAATGTAGTACTTTGTTTAATAGCTATACATATACAAGAACTACATATGCCCCCAAATCATAGCGCATGTTAGACATTGTAATGCTTTGGACCTTTGGGGTCAGTCACTGGACTTCTTTGAATTCTAACTGTGCACCCCTGGACTAGAGTATAGACACACAAACAGTAGGCGCCGCGGCTGGGCATGCGATTTGGTTTGGCTGCAGTCATAGCTGTGAGTCGGAGCTGGGAGAGAGAGTGAGTACACAGGGAGGCAGCCCTAAAATAGAATTCACTCTGAGGGAAATCGATGGCCTATATTCAGCCCGGGGGTGGCTATTAAAGAATCACTCACCACTCACCAGCCAGCATTCCCACTCAGAACAACTAGGATCATGGCAAAGAGCATTGTTGAACCATGGTAATGGAATAAGCAGCATCAGCAGTGGAGTTCACTTTCTCCAGCCATTTGGCTCCATGTGATATATACTAAAAATAATAGTGTTGTGGCCTTGGTTCATTTGACCCACTGTGTTATTTGCAAATAACGCTGGCATGTATAAGTAATGGCATGGCGATTCCCAGAGAGCATGCGGCCGATGGACTGCCAGCAGGATTAATTCAGACATGTTGTTTACCCACTCCCCATCTATATGCATCACTTGTAAAGGTAAAGTGATGACACAGACTCTCTCTGTCTACTTGCTGTCTACATATGACAACTGAGTGTAATGTGGCAATTAAATACAGATAAATAAATTGCATAGAGCTGAGGCATGCTGGAGAGGAAGTATGTCACTGTTCATCTTACTCTTCAGATTTGACACAACCACCCAGGGCCAGTGCCAGAATGAATCAGTTGGACGGGCATTTGATTTCCATAGGGGGGCACATTTTTTTCACGGAAGCTTTTTTAATGTATGTAATAGTAAAGTCCATAGGCGAGGCGTGGGTTTCAAGTCTAGGGAAGCTTGCAATTTATCCTATGATATCTATCGATCTGCGTGCCAGTTATGATTTTCATGTGGAACAGTTTCATCTCAAAGTCATTGTCAAGTGGTTAATCATAAAAATCTGAAGTGAAATGATAAAAATCGAAAAGTAAAAATTCAACTAATGCAAGAGCACCAAACTCTGCCATATGGACACGTTGATACACCGATCCATTAGTGGCTAAAGTAATGAACGATTGGAACTCAGAGGCCAACGTAGCAGAACTGTCACGAGTTACTAGGAGTGGTGGGTAGGAGTCAGGCGCAGAGAGCAGAGGGTTCAGTGATTTGTAGATTTATTTCTCCGGCACAACGCGGTCACGTCAAATACAGGGCGCATAAACACTGACCAGCCCAAACACAGGGCAAACGATCCGGAGAACAATGAAAACACACCCACAACCGACAGAGAACACACATAATCCCGCACAAACCTAAGCGGGCCTAACAGGCTTAAATAGACCAAAAATCAAGAAACACAAAAGGAACAGGTGCAACTAATAAGACAAAACTAACAGAAAAGGAAAAAGGGATCGGTGGCGGCTAGTAGACCCCCCCCCCCCTGACGCGCGGCTCCCGCAGTGCGCCGCTTTCGGCCTCGAGGGTGACCCGGGGGGCGAGGTGCTGGGCGATCCGGATGGAGGCGGTGGAAGTCCCTCAGTGGAAGTCCCTCAGAGGTGAAGGGTCCAAAATGTCCCCCACCGGTACCCAGCAGCTCTCCTCGCGGCCGTACCCGTCCCAGTCCACGAGGTACTGTAGAACCCTCACCCGGCGTCTCGAGTCCAAAATAGCAGGTACTGTGTACGCCTGGGACCCCTCGATGTCCAGATGGGGCGGAGGGACCTCAGATACCTCACCTTCTTGCAGGGGACCAGCCACCACCGGCCTGAGGAGAGACACATGAAACTAGGGGTTAATGCGATAGTAAGTAGGAAGCTGTAACCTATAACACACTTTGTTTATGCTCCTCAGGACTTTAAATGGCCCTACACCCTGGGGCCCTAGCTTCCCGCAGGACAGGCGGAAGGGCAGGTTTCGGGTCGAGAGCCAGACCAGGTCCCCCGGTGCGACCACGGGGGCCTCACTGCGGTGCTGGTCAGCGCTCTTCTTCTGCCGTCCACTAGCCTGTTTTAAAGATTCCTGGATGGCTCTCCAGGCGTACTTCGAGCGCTGCACCCATTCCTCCACTGAAGGAGCCTCGGTCTGGCTCTGATGCCATGGAGCCAGGACCGGCTGGTAACCCAACATGCACTGGAACAGAGACATGTTAGTAGAGGAGTGGCGAAGGGAGTTCTGAGCGAGCTCCGCCCATGGGACGTACCTCGCCCACTCACCAGGCCGGTCCCGGCAATACAACAGCAGAAACCTACCCACATCCTGGTTCACTTTCTCCACCTGCCCATTACTCTGGGGGTGGAAACCTGAAGTCAGGCTGACCGAGACCCCCAGCCGTTCCATGAACGCCCTCCAGACTCTGGACGTAAACTGGGGACCCCGATCAGAAACGATGTCCTCAGGCACCCCGTAGTGCCAGAAGACATGGGTAAACAGAGCCTCCGCAGTCAGCAGGGCAGACCGGGTAATAGGATGAGACGGCAGGACTTAGAAAACCGATCCACAATGACCAGGATCGTGGTGCTTCCCTGAGACGGGGAAGGTCAGCGAGAAAGTCCATCGACAAGTGCGACCACGGCCATTGTGGAACGGGGAGGGGCTGTATCTTCCCTCTAGGTAGGTGTCGAGGAGCCTTGCTCTGAGCGCACACCGAGCAGGAGGAGACATAAAACCTCACGTCCTTAGCCAACGTGGGCCACCAGTACCTCCCCCTAAGACTCTGCACTGTCTTCTCAATGCCAGGATGACCCGAGGAGGGTAGTGTATGGGCCCATCAAATCGACTTATCACGGACACCAAGCAGCACGTACTGAACCCCTGCTGGTCACTGAGGGGGTGCAGGTTCCAACCGGGACGCCCGCTCGATCTCCGCGTCCACCTCCCATACCACCGGTGCCATCAGACATGAAGCTGGGAGGATGGGAGTCATCTCGATGGACCGCTCCTCGGTATCATAGAGGCGGGACAGCCTAAAATGTATTAAAATGCACTGTTTTGCGGTGAAGATCTACAGTAGCCTCAACAGCATTCTCTGGGGTAGCACCATTGTGTTACCCCAGAGAATGCTGACAGAAGAGGACAGCTAGTTTCCGTCCTCTTCTGGGTCCATTGACTCAAATACAAAACCTAGGAGGCTCATGGTTCTCACCCCCTTGCATAGACCTACACAGTAATTATGACAACTTCCGGAAGACATCCTCCAACCTATCATAGCTGTTGCCCACCCAATCAAAGGATCAGTGAATGAATCTAGTACTGAAAACAAAATCTACAGCTAGCTTGCACTACAGTGCTTAACATGTGGTGAATAGTTGACGCAAAGAGAGAGAAAGGCAATAGCTGAACAGTTTTGAGCAAACTCATTTATTCAAAAATGAAGGAGAACAGAGATAGCTATATTTAAGTATTTTTTCCCCTTTCACTTTCTATTGCCTACTACAGCTAGTGAATGCAGCTAACTAGTTTAGCCTACTCAAACGTCTGGCTCAAACAGAGAGGGAGGCTATCTTAGCTGGCTGGCTAAACTGCTTGCTGTAACCTGGTTGCAGACATCTGTTTTATTGTGCACTGAAGACCACAAGCAAAGGGAAAAGGTGAGAAGAGGTGAGCGTGTGGATGTGAGTAGGAATTATACAATGAGCAAAAGATCATACTGTTTGCATGTGGCTGCTATGACAGCGAACTGTGTTTGCGGTGATCATGGGTGTATTCATTCTGCCGATAATGTTGAAAAACATTTTTTAAATGGAAGCAAATGGAACAAAACAGGGATAAACATACTTGAATTTGTCCAATAGAAATTTGCAACTGTTGAACTAATGATTAAACCGTAGATCATATAAGAGTGTGCAAGGCGGTATTGATTGTGTCACTGTCTGTCATCTTAATTTCAAAAACATTATCTGGACCTGTGTACCTACGTTGTAAACTTTCATTCACAGGCTAGTTTGTAGCAACCTCATTATGGGTATAGGGAAAATTTGAGTATCATGTAGTAGCCTAAACCTATCGATTGTACATTGAGCTGGGTGACTGGAATAGAAAAATGTCCCTCCTGGTAAATGACTGTATCCTAATTAATACATGCATTATTAACAGAGATGTATGTAACCAAATGACGTGGATGAATGGTACATTTACTAGGCCAACTTATGAAATGGGAAATGATCAAAAATAAACTATTGAAGGGCAAATAATTCACACAATGAATATGCGCAATAATTGGTGGGAGACAGCTGAGTGCATTCTGAGAGAGATGCATCGTATCTTAGCAACACACCCCTCCCCTTCTTTTTGTCTCCAACATTTTAAATGATCCTCAAGACACTTTATCTTCACACATATGCTAGATGCTTTTCAGTGACAGCTGCAACTCAATAATCAGCTCGGCTTCCCAAATAGGAATAAGGCCTACGCGCTTGTTATTTGAAACTATCCACAGCAATTTTTTCTAAAGAAGCTAATGAGCCGTCTGTGGTTAAGTCATGCTCTCTGGTGAAGTATTTTGAATGATTTAATTTAGACAGCAGTAATTATATAATTTTGGTAAACCAGCATCCGGACAGTGCACTGTGCACACAGCATCTTTCCTTTCCAATTCGTAAATGTCAGCGATTGGGTGCAGAGATGTAGCGGAGTCAGGCGCAGGACACAGGTTTTGAGCAACACAACTGAGTTTACTCAAAAAAGTCCAGCAAAATTCCAAATAGGAACATACATGCACACTAGCACAATCAACAACCACTAAAGACACCAACAATCACGGACAGAACAGAAATGTATGCCAGAGGGTTAAATAAGGAACATGATAAGGGAATTGAAACCAGGTGTGTGTAATACAGACAAAACAAAACAAAACTGAAACATGGATCGGTGGTGACTAGAAAGCCGGTGACGTCGACCGCCGAACACCACCCGAACAAGTAGAGGGGCCAACTTTGGCGGAAGTCGTGACAGTAAATGGCTACCTGAAACCTGAGATCTCTATATAATGGGCAACAGGTAGTCTAACAGTTAAGAGCATTGTGCTAAAATGTCACTGGTTTGAATCCCTGTGCCAACTTGGTGAAAAATCTGCCGATGTGCCCTTGAGCTAGGCACTTAACCCTAATTGCTCCTGTATGTCGCTCTGGGGAAGAGCTTCTGCTAAACGACTTAAATGTATGATGCCGAGATGTCCATGTCTCCGCCCTAACCATGGGAGTCGTTGTCCCAACGGTGGGGAGGCAGGCAACAAGTTTAGATCTGTATATTAAACCCATAGAAACACATTGTTCAGGACAGATTTTCATGAGTGAGCCCTCTTGCTTCACGTCTTCCTGTCAGCATCAGATACATGGTCTACACATACTGAGACCGAGGGGCGCGGTTTCATTCGCTCGGATGCTTAATCTGGGATTGATGTGTCTTTCTGTTGGCGCGCGTCACGGGTCAAATAAATGATCAATATATCACTATTTTACTTGGACGCGCAAGGAGGTACCGCAACCACCGCCCTCCGTTGCTTAAGCTTAAGCCGAGACAACACGTTGGGAACAGCAGCATTGATCATAGCGAAGGGGAACGTAAACAAATGCATTCTTTATGTAAACCTACATACGTAAGGGGTGGGGAGTTAATAGGTTTGGTTTGTGTGTATATTTTTCTGAGAGTCATTGATTGTCTCTACGAAAGACTAGGCCACGTCACGTGGAGATGTTTTGGGTTTGGTTGACTCGAACAGAGTCTGGAGTCATAGTATCACTCAGAGCGACATTGAGCCACAGTAACCAATTCCACATCGTATTATACAGGGCCATGGCAGGGCAGTGGTCCCGGGGTGAAGAGGACTGTATAGGCTGCCCCTCCATGGCTCCATCATTATTTCCATATCCCATTTTCCTCCTATCTGGTCCCACAGGGGGACAGGGGTTAGCATTTGAAATGAAAGGCCAGTCTCACTGTAGAGATTACACTGGCCCATCTCCTTTAACTCTAGAGCAATGTGATTTAGCCCGGTCCCAGCGAAGCAGATACAGGGCGCAGGGGGGCCACAGTGTGGGTGCGGGGTGACGGAGCGGAGAGGATGACACCTCCGATCAGGGTCAAAGAGGTGTGGATTAACACTGGTTAAACCAGATGAGACCGTGACACGACCTTTTCCACGTCATGAGTGTAAGCTTTTCCTTTTGACATTGAAATGAATGTAGGAGTTAGCTACTGTAGCAGTGAACTTGGCGACTCATGTTTCACTGCTGTTCTGTTTAGAGGTAAATCAGATGCACATGTTGGGGTATCATGGCTGTGAGTGAAAGCGATCAACCAAAAGAGACAGAATACATTGTATTTTCTATTACCGTAACAGTTGAACATATTACCTGGAGAATGAGTTCTTTAGGTCATTATGCGAATAAAGGAAGCGACTGCTGCCCTTGCCTCACTACCATCAGCGGTGAGAATGGCTGTACAGGTTTAAATGTTCTCTAAATAAATCAGGAGAATATAAACCAATGCCTGCACTGACTAAAACTCAATTATGTAAATTATGCCTGTCAGTCAGTATATTTTTTACTTGGCATCACTTATTTAACACCATAACCCTTAATTTGACATTGACATGCATAACACACCAGTTGTCTCATACTGGAATTATCATAATTTGATGATCTTAATTAGTTTAATTTATATTCTAGAAATCCACTCCCCATCCCACGTGAAGTATGACAGCGTGAGGCGAGTCATGCTTTGCATGAAAAATAGGATAATACAGACGAGCACAGACTTGGTAGCCCTTGGTTTGCTATGTCGGAATGCCCCAAAGAGTCCCTGTGTCAATATTGTGCTAAACCAAACAAGATACGTATGCACATTTAACTCTAAGTCTCGCCCTCGGCATGCATTGGTGTCAATGGGAGATTTGCGTCCAAATTAGAGTTATGCATACCCATCTCTAAAATAGGATTAAGCCCAATGTGCGCATGTACAGTCACATGCAATGAATTCTGGATATTCTTCATCTGCAATTCAGCTCCAACTGGAGAGGTTTAACTTAAACTGATGCACTTTGTCAGAACATGTAGCTTTGTTGCAGCCCATTATTCCAGGATCTTTTAGTTTGATGCATGGCCATGAGGATCAGTAGTGCTACATACAGCACACACTTAGTTTGTGTCCCAAATAACACCCTATTCCCTGTCTAGTGCACTACTTTTGACCAGGACCCATAGCCTCAAATTCAGTTTTATTTACTCTACCTGGCAAAGGAACGGAGCATGGCTTTGATTCTAATGGCTAGAGGACGCATGCAGTGACAAGACAACACGACATGCAATGATATTCCACTAAGTCCCCATATCTGTCACATGGGCCTTTGTAAATAGTTTCTCACAATTTATCTTAAATACTAAGGAGAATTTATGGTTTTGAAGGCAACACTATATACAGTAGTTACAATACTGTAACTAACTACTGCATGTATAAAGTGCTTGCAATTAAGCAGGACTTGTCACGCCCTGACCTTAGTTCTCTTTGTTTTCTTTATTATTTTGGTTAGGTCAGGGTGTGACAAGGGTGATATACTGTATGTGTTTTTGTCCTGTCTAGGGTTTTTGTATGTTTATGGGGTTACCCAGTCTAGGTGTCTTTATGTCTATGGTTGCCTCGATTGGTTCTTAATCAGAGGCAGCTATTTATCGTTGTCTCTGATTGGGGACCATATTTAGGTAGCCATATGCCTTGGATAGTTTGTGGGTTATTGTCTATGTGTAGTTACCTGTGTCTGCACACGTTGGTCATAGCGGCACGTTCGATTTTTGTTGTTTTGGTTAGTTTGTTTAAGTGTTCTTTGTGTTTTTCCCTTCATTAAAATAAGCATGTATCACGCTGCGCCTTGGTCTCATTGTTCTCTTTTCTGTCTTGTAAAGTAGTTCCATACACCACACAAGGCAATTACTGTACATAATTACATAGATGTGGAGGCCTGATTAATAACCCGATAACATTATAAAAGTGAAAGACAGATGTTAAAGGTAGCCTATGTTTAATCTTAAAATTGTGTGATAACGTTTTTAAGTATGGAGAAAGTTAACTCTAGTAATATATAATAATATTTAGTAATATTTAGCCTTTTGGGCATATTCTCTTATCGGCAGCCCATTACAACTCCATACTATTTCCTTAGAAATATGCTATTATATTCGTAACCATTTAATAGACAGCATGGGACCAGGCCTAATGCATCCTGGGATTAGGCTAACTGGTGGAGCAATAGTGCCTGACCAAAGCCACCAAAACCCAACTCGCAGACAAATAAATAAACAAATAAATATATAAATTATGCGTGGCCACACAGTTAATGATGAGCAGCAACATTGCCATGGTGCAATAGACTTTTCCACAGAGCAACTTCCAAGGCTTTCCACTCATTAGGCTGAGTCAACACTATGGGGAGGGAAAGAGAGATGGAGGGAGAGAGAGCTGGTGGGGAGGAGAGTGAAAAAGAGAGAGGGGCACCTCCAAGCTCCAGTTTCCTGACAGAGAGCCAATACAAATTGGGAGGCAAACAAATAATTGGAATTCAGATCACAGAAGGGGAGGCTTTGTGAAACGAGGCGTTTTGCAGAGACAGACTACTACAAATTCAATGCGCAACTCGTTGCAGACTTCTGCCCTTGTAGACTCTACTCTGCTATTGCAGCAATTTAGAGAGTTTGTCAATGGTGAAAGTCTCAATGAAACAATCCCATCATCCTGCACCATTGTTCCTAAATTGTAACTACTTTCCCCAATTCATAGAATTGATTGGAATTGGTTATTGCCAAGTAAAAAAATTAAGGTTTGAACTCTTGAAGATTATTCTCTGTTGATAAGAATTGAACTTAGAATAAGCATGCAGCCCAGCCTTCATAGCTCTCTCCCTACCAACCGTATTATTGCCTTGTCACTTCATATGACAAGTCAGGCAATGTGACCCTATGGTCTCTTCGCTTAAGACAGCTTGCATACAGTGCTATCCTCTGGTGTGTGTGTGTGTGTGTGTGTGTGTGTGTGTGTGTGTGTGTGTGTGTGTGTGTGTGTGTGTGTGTGTGTGTGTGTGTGTGTGTGTGTGTGTGTGTGTGTGTGTGTGTGTGTGTGTGTGTGTGTGTGTTCTGTCTGTGTGTAGTTGCGTGTGCTCCAAATGTAATATCAATGTCCTAAGTTGACATGAGTTCCAGATCTATCCAACTAAGGGCTCAACCCATTTTCCTTACTGCACGATTCTATTCAGGTCAGTGTTCACCATGATCGGGATTGTGGGTTCTGGGGTGAGGCCTCCCTGAGGGTGGACCAATGGGGGATGATGAGAAAACTCAAACAAACACGAGAGCGTTGCATGCCGCATGAGGTCACAAGTTTAACCTTCCTGTTCTCTCAGTGACTGTTAGCTATACTGTGATCCTATGTGGCATCATTATGTACAGTAATTGCCTTGTGTGGTATATGGAACTACTTTGCATCACCGAACTGTCATTAGAGAGAGCAGACATGATTCCTTCATCCACCTGTAGAGTAACGTCCTGTCCGTGTGGCATACATGAACCAACCTTACGCTACAGAAACAGGAAATGGATTCCTGCCCTATGGCTCGGACAAGGCTTACTTACTTGTAGTGTAATACATACACTATACAGTATATACAAAGTATGTGGACACCCTTCAAATTAGTGGATTCAGCTATTTCAGCCACACCCGTTGCTGACGGGTATATAAAATTGAGCACACCGCCATGCCATCTCCATAGACAAACATTGGCAGTAACATGGCCTTACTGAAGAGCTCAGTGACTTTCAACGTGGCACCGTCATAGGATGCCACCTTTCCAACAAGTGCCTGCCCTGTTTGAGCTGCCCCAGTCCACTGTAAGTGCTGTTGTTGTGAAGTGGAAATGTCTAGGAGCAACAACAGCTCAGGTGGCCACACAAGCTCACAGAACAGGACTGCCGAATGCTGAAGCTGTACTCGTCTGTACTCGTTTGCAACACTCACTTTTTACGAGTTCCAAACTGCCACTGGAAGTAACGTCAGCACAATAACTTTTCGTCGGGAGCTTCCCGAAATGAGTGTCCATGGCTGAGCAGCCGCACACAAGCCTAAGATAAATCATGTGCAATGCCAAGTGTCGGCTGGAGTGGTGTAAAGCTCGATGCCATCGGACTCTGGAGTAGTGGAAAACGTGTTCTCTGGAGTGATGAATCACGCTTCTCCATCTGATAGTCTGACAGACAAATCTGTGAGAACACAACCTGCCCAAATGCATAGTGCCAACTGTAAATTTTGGTGGAGGAAGAATAATGGTCTGTGGCTGTTTTTCATGGTTCGTGCTAGGCCCCTTAGTTCCAGTGAAGGAAAATCTTAACGCTACAGCTTACAATGACATTCTATGCGATACTGTGCTTCCAACTTTGTGGCAACAGTTTGGGTAAGACCATTTCCTATTTCAGCATGTCATTGCCCACATGCATAAAGTGAGGTCCATACAGAAATGGTTTGTCGAAATCCGTGTGGAAGAACTTGACTGACCTGCACAGAGCCCTGACCTCAACCTCATCAAACACCTTTGGGAGGATTTGGAATGACGACTGCGAGCCAGGCTTAATCGCCCAACATCAGTGCCCGACCGCACTGATGCTTTTATGGCTGAATGGATGAGAGTCCCTGGAGCAATGTTCCAACCACTAGTGGAAAGCCTTCCCAGAAGAGTGGAAGCTATTATAGCAGCAAAGGGGGGACCAATTCCAATATGCCAGTGATTTTGGAATGAGATGTTCGATGAGAAGGTGTCCACATACTTTTGGTCATGTAGTGTACATTTGACTGGAGGGGAGGGACTCTGACTGGACTTCAAAGGTTGGGGAGGAAGGCTCCGCAGTGAGTCCAGTCTTTCTTCATCAGGCATCCTCTAGGACAGTGATCGCCAGGGCTAAACCATATCGGTCAACCTGGATCTTGATTGAAAGAAAGACCTGTCATAAACTGTATGTTTCCATGGTTATGAGATGACTAGATGGAACAGAGGACTTGCCTGTCTTGAATATCAATTCACTTGACTTTTTTTTATGGTAGACTAAACTTTTCTGTAAAGGAACTCTGGGTTCTATGAATAGGTTCTGATAATTTGTATCACCTGCCCTTCTGTTGAAATAATGAGGCTCTAATTCAACTATCAATATTTTAATTAGACAGCATATAGCCTACGTGGAGTATGCCCCAGGGTAATAGCTACTTTGGCTTACACAAATGATCCATAACAGAGTTGTACATTTTTTAACTGAGCCTATAATGCCATCATCAATATTCCATCTGACTTAATCATTGTTTCACACTGCAAGGCATACATTGAACCTCTTCAATGTAACTAAATGTAGTAGAAAATGTCATCTACATAATCACCTAAATTAATTATTTATCATGAGAGAGACATAAACAATAACTAGTAATGCTGCATACCCCAAGAACATTTAAAATCTCACCTTTCTGGTGAAAATTGTCCTGTTCATCTTCCCCATTATCCCCTGTGTATTTATATTTGTGTTCTCTGTTGCCAGTTTGTTTTGTTCGTAATACCTGCCAGTGTTGTTTTCCTGCTCCGGCCTGTTTTCCTGCTCCTGTTTTCCAGTCCTTCCCGGTTTTGAACATTCTGCCTGCCCTGACTTTGTCTGCCGTTCTGGAACCTTTACACCCTTTCTGGATTACTGACCCCTACTTGCCCTGATCTGTCGTTTGCCTGCCACTGTGGTTGTAATAAACTCCTGATAGTTCTACACCATCTGCATCTGGGTCTTACCTCAAACGTGATAGTACGAACGAACTGGTCATGACTGACCCAGCAGACTCGGACCAGCTCCGCAACGCCATCTCCTCCCAAGGGGCCACCATTGGTAGGCACGAGGAGTTGCTTCACAGTATTATGGAAGGGCTCCAGACGTTGGCCGAATACCATGACCCATGCGTTGAACAATTTGCTGGAGCAATTTCGTGACTTGTCTGTCAGGCAGCCTACCACGACGGGACCCTCCCAGCACCTCAGTAACTTGGGCATTAGCAGTGCCGCTACCCCGGTTTCCCGGGAACCCCGCCGACCTCCCCTGAACACTTCGAGAGACGGGAACCTGTCAGGCGTTTCTCACTCAGAGTTCCCTCGTCGTCGAGGTGCAGCTCTTCTCCTTTCCCTCTGACCGCTCTAAGATGGCGTACCTCATCATGCTGATGTCTGGGAGGGCTCTTGCCTGGGCTACGGACATTTGGGAACAACAATCGGTCGCATGCTTCGGCCCGGAGGAATTCGTGGAGGAGGTGAGAAAAGTTTGAGGCTCGGTTGTCTGGGAGAGAGGCTGCCTGGATGTTACCACGGCTTCGGCAGGACTCTCTGTGTGTAATGTCTGCTTCCAACTCACACACTCAAACACGTAGATCTCCTGAATGCAGCCCACTTTCCAGCTCACACTCTCAAACACATAGATCCCCTAAACGCAGCTCACTGTCCAGATCCCGATCACCTGTTCACACACCACTATGTCATTATCACACACTATTTAGTTCAGTTCGTTACACCCCATCATTGTGAGGTATTGTTTGTTTTGTGACACACTTCTATTTGGAGCTCTGTTTTTCCCGTAATTGAATCCTTCCGTATATGATAGTTTATGCTTGCCTTACTAACGATGCCCTTTGCCTATTCCCTGCCTGTACTTTATCAGATTTCCTGTTATCAACCTATTGCCTGATCTCCCGGACAACATTACTAGCCTTTTCCCTGCCTGTACTGTTGCCTTTTTGAACCCCATGTGTATGACCTTGTGCCTGCCCCTGCCCCTGGACCCAGCTACCCGCCTCCTCCTGTGGTCCTTTACAAATAAACACCTGCTTAGCCCTGTGCTTGAAACCAGCTCTTTGTCTCCCATCATGTTCATTACACTGTGTGGCAGACTATGCGGTGGATTTCTGCACGCTAGCAGCGGAGGGAACCCGGAAGTGCTGTTCGACACGTTCCTGCACAAATTATCGGGGGAAGTAAAGGACGAGCTTGCAGCCTGGGAACTACCGACGGATCTCGAATACCTCATCGCCTTAACCATCTGGATCGATGGACGGCTACGGGAACGTAGGAGGGAGAAGAGGTCTGATTGCAGTCCCAATCGCTTATTCAAGGATCTTACCTTGCATCTGATGAACTCCGGAAGTCTCTGGCATTAACATCCCCGAGCCGATGCAGCTAGGCTGTCTCCAGCCAAATTCGGTAATGCTGGGTGTTATGTGTCTACCTGTCCCTTCAAGAGAACTAGCTCATTTACAGGAGTGAGTACTCTGGTGGGTTTTATGGATACTTTTTATTCTCCCCTTACTCTCCCCCCTCTCCATGCCAACCTGCTGTGGACCAGTCCAAGTCTCTCCAGGTACTCATCAACTCAGGGGCCGATGAACGCTTTGTGGAAGTCACCCTGGCGTCCGAACTTGTTACCCCCACTCAATCCCTATTCATTCTCATGGATGTTAGAGCGCTGGACGGGCGCTCTATAGGCTGGATCACAGGCCGAGTATTGGGGAACCACAGCGAGATGATCCAATTCCTGTTAGTTAAGTCTACGCAGGTTACCATGGTATGGGATTCTCTTGACTCCAGTGACACAATCCGTCGATTGACTGGTCTACTAGTGCCATCGTGGGCTGGAGCCCGTTCTGCTACGTTCATTGCCTGAAGTTAGCTCTGCCTGCCCTGGGACGTCTTCCTGGGACCTTGTAAATTGCCCCGGACCTCTCCACCATTCCCATGGAGTACCAGGACCTCCGGAATGGGTTCAGTAAGACGCAGGTCACTTCGCTTCTATTGACCCCTGCCTGCCCTGACCTGCCATTTGCCAGCCCATGTGGTTGTAATAAACTATTTTTACTTCTACACCGTCTGCATCTGGGTCTTACGTCAAATGTGATAATAAGCTGAAGTACACAGTACAAACATTAAATATTTTGGAAAATGTCTTGTGGACTTTTTCCACATTTTGTTGCATTACAGCCATATTCTAAAATAGATTTTTTTAAATAAAAAAAATTCTCATGAATCTACACACAAAAAAAATTCTCATCAATCTACACACAATAGTTCACTGCGATGGGGGAGCAAGTTTATAAACAAAAAATGAATTAATATCAGTTACAAAAAACGATATCTGCCTCCCATCGCAGTGAACGTCTCAGAGCTCTAGCTTGGCTTCCTGAATTCGTTGGGAACTCTCCTTTCATCTCATATTGTCTGTCTATGACAAACAGCAAATATTTTTTGTTTAAAATCTACTATTTTAGATTACTTGCTATAAATCGATCTCTGAACATGCTACAGCAATGAAACCAATCTCTCCTGCTGCGTTATGTTAGGGTTCCAGGCCTATGTTAGTGGCTGTGACATATGCAGGTCCCCAAAACAGGAGACTTTACATCTGAGGTTTTAAGAAAAAGTTCTGTAATTGCAAGTAACCTTTTCAAAGTGCATATGTGACTTGTTTTTTATTGTAGATTTTTTTTAAACTATGCAAGTCAGTTAAGACAAATTCTTATTTATCACGATGGCCAAGGAACAGTGGGTTAACTGCCTTGTTTATGGGCAGAACGACAGATATTTATCTTGTCAGCTCAGGGATTCGATCTAGCAACCTTTCGGTTACTGGCCCAACGCTCTAACCACTAGGCTACCTGCCCCAAAAGAAAGACCATTCTGCACTGCAACTGTTATTTTAATTAAGACATTTGGAACACAAATAAATAATCATAACTTTTAAAACTATATAAATATTACAATAAATACAAAAATAACTCATAAATATCAAAAAGAAGTAACAAAGACAAATAGAAACACATTGTAGTATATAAATACAAATACAAATATAATAAATTATTACCCTAACCTTAACAAAAAACGCACAAATCCTATAACACACTTATAAAGAAGAGAACCTGATTATTACACTATTGCATTTCAAACAAGAAACACACAATCTAAATTGCTCAACTAATTGCATTACTAATTGCATTAGTACTGTATTAGTACTGTACAAAGTTAGAGGTGGGCTAGATTCCACCGCTCCCCCTACCTCAGGCTTCCAGTGGGGAGACCTGAGGTCAACCTACCCCCACTCCCTCCCCATCTCATACTTCTGAGTGGGAGACCTTCCCAAGCAGTAGCCGCCTAGCTCACAAACTAGAATCAGGGCACCCACTCCTACAAGGTTTATTGACCCACAGTCCCACACGGTGACATGATATCATTGATGTGACGTGCAAATGAGGGATAGAAAACCGATTGCGCAAATGTCACAACTGAGATAAAAAAATTATTGTGCGGGCGCCCATGCCACCCCAAGCAAGATGCCGCCCTGGGCGGCTGCCCATGTCGCCTATGCCTAAATCTGCCATTGCTCGTTGCAGGAAACTAGGCGTATCAATCAATAGTCATTTGAGAGTAAACGTTTTTTAATCAAATTGCGTATTTTGGCAGAAATGCATTTGGGAACATGTGAAATTTCATACCATCAGTAAATATTAATAAAATTGTAAATTACAAGTTTAGTTGGTCGAGCCACAAAAAAGCGAGCAACCTTCCCACTAGCCATGATTGGCTGAGATAATGAGTGGGCTGGATATGCTGAGAGATGAGTTCGGATTGGTATGTAGCACCCTTCTGTCTGTTTGAGTTGGTCACTATGTCTAGGTAATCCTGTCAAACGCTGCTTTAAAAAAATATATTGCGTAGTAGAACTGGATAAGTGTTGCTCTCCACTTTCCGGAGGACCGAGTTTTGAAATTAAGAGTATGATAGCTAAAACGATGGAGAAGATACCTGTCTCCGGATTACATCTTCAAACTAAGGGCAACCATGGCATCCATGACAGAGAGGGAGAAGCGTCCATCCAGCAAGATAGTCTAGCTAGCTACATTTTGAGATATTACCCGTTTATAATTGTCAGAAAGTCATTTTCATTTCAAGTTAAAGTATACTAACGTTACGTGTATGATCTTATTATTTGTATATCAGAGCCATGTGCTTTGCTAGTTATTACCTAATGTTAGCTAGCTAACATTGAACCTGGTCGGTTAGCTACCTGCAGATTCATGCAGGGTAGTAACGTTATGAGTTGGGAATAGGGTTAATTGTTTAGCTAACTAGCTAGCTACATGTCTTAACTAAAGACTTCACTACGTACTATCCATTTCAATAGAATGAATGATGTCACTGCAACAGCTGTTGATAGACATAGCTGGTAAATTCGCTCTGGCTATTTACTCTGATTTCAGAGCACTCTCGTGTGAGTGTGCCAGAGCGGAGAATAACTGAAAAATGTACGAACACTCAACACCCGTTGAATATGGCCAGAGTGAGTAAACATTGGCACAGTGGGAATCACCAATGCTCCGGATAACATAAAAAACAGCCTAACCAGCTCTGCTAGGGTAAGTAAAATGATCAGTGAGCTGTTGATTTGTGTCTGGAAGTGGCTAGCAAGCTAGCCAAAGTTAGACAGTTCTCTTGGGTGCTTGACTGGTGTTGTTAGGACAGAACGAACGGATCAACCCTTAATAGGCTGTTGTTGGTGTTTCCTTTATTTTGGCAGTTTCCTGTATGTGCTTGTGAAAAAACGTAATCCACAGTACTTTTTTTTAGAAACTATTGATCCTCTGTGGCTAAATTATGTTCTCTGGTGTATTCTGAAGATTAAGAGCGGGCTCCTGTGGTTGGATTTAAAAAAAAACAACATTTAATTAAACCACTGCGTTAATCCAGCCTTGCTTGAAAGTGTCTAATAATCCCCAAAAGTCTAAATATATAATTTTCGATAAATGTTTTTAAAAGATGTCTAAATTTAATGGATATATGAACATATATTCTGTATTTGACTGAAGGGCAAATGTAAGTCATTGGTATAGTATCAGTGGCACAGAACATTTGTTATTCTGAATCATTATTTTACACTTTTGCTGCAAAATGCCTCTGCCTCAGCAGCAATTTGTATTCATATGAATGTGTAAAATGTTATGTGGTAATGTTGCCGTAATTGCTGTTCTTCATGTGCAGAATTCTATTTAGCGACTTTAAAGTGGTGCCACCACTAAGAATAAACAGTCATATTTTATGTAATTAAAAAATATATATAATAAAGTACATCTAACTACTTCAAAACGACCAAAATGTATTTCCAATCCTGCAACACGCATGAACCAACCATTCTCCAAGTCAGTATCCCACAATGTGATTAGCCTTCTCCTGGCGAAGAAACAGTGTCACGTGCTCCCTCTCCGGTCTCTAGAGCAGCCTCGTTAGGTCGCACACCTGTCACCAGAGTTACACGCATAATGACACTCACCTGGACTCCATCACCTCATTGATTACCTGCCCTTTCTTCATATGTCACTCCCTTTGGTTTCTTTCCCAGTCATCATTGTTGCGGTTTCATGTCGGTGCGCTGTTTGTGTTTCTTGTTTTGTTCACTTATTAATTAATTAAAGGTATTCACTCCCTGAACTTTCTTCCCGACTCTCAGCGTACATTGTTACACATAACTACCTTTACATTCCCGTATAACATTTCTGCAGCATGTTGCACATCACAGCTTCACGTAAAATGCCAGCCTTATTTTGTCCCTGGCGTCACGCCCTGACTTTAGAGAGCCGTTTTATTTCTCTATTTGGTTAGGTCAGGGTGTGATGTGGGGTGGGCATTCTATGTTTTGTTTTCTATGTTTTGGCCGGGTATGGTTCTCAATCAGGGACAGCTATCGTTGTCTCTGATTGGGAATCATACTCAGGTAGCCCTTTTTCCCTCCTTTCAGTGTGGGTAGTTATCTTTGTTAGTGGCACTAATGCCCTGTTAAGCTTCACGGTCGTTTTGTATTGTTTATTGTTTTTGTTGGCGACATTAAAAATAAAGTCATGTAAACTCACCATCACTTCGGTCCACTTCTTCTGATGGTCGTAAATTTAGTTTTTGTGCCTAGGCCCACACACAGTTGAATTAGCCTGCACTGTAGCTATTCCCATGCTGGAGCTGTGACTAAAAACTATTGGATGTGCTTGGTTTTGGTACATGAAGTAGTGGCTTTGTCAGATCCTCTTTCATAACTGGGTAATTCACCCTAAGAATTTCACAATTATCCCACAAAACCACAATCATTCCCTAAACTGGGTTTGATTGTATTTGATTTTTCACGGAACAGGTGGGACGAAAACATTTCTCAAAGCAATTATGGGAGTGTTGAGTGAACATGTCTAGTTATTCATAAACCAAATGATAATTCTAGTAAGCACTGCAGGGATGTCAGGTAGAAGGCACAAAATCTGTGAGTAATGCAAATTATCCAGCTTCAGGATCATTTTTTTATACAATGTTTACTCATTCTATTATTACCATTGATCATTGGGATTCCAAAGAAGTAAAAAATTAAGACACTGTTTTTTTTCTCAACCAATCAATTATTGGATGTAAATGACTCTTTCTTCCGTAATTCTGTCGGCAACTGAATTCCCTCCACATTGAACATAGAAAAGCATTCAAATCAATGTCATATCATACAGAGGTTCAATGGAATGATTAATAATTCATGAAATTAAACAAATGAGTTGTTGCGGTGAGTCATTAGCCACATTAGTGGGCTGACCATATAATGCCCCCTAATACCCCTGCAGGATGCCCATCATACCACGGACAATGTCATCATGTAAGCAACCATGAGAATCGTTGTAATAATAAGCGCTATTCAACCGTTTCCAGCTGTCTCTGTCACAGCTGTGTGTGTGTGAGGGGGTGTTAAGGTTAGGGTAAGGGTTAGTGTTAAGTTTAGGGTTAGAGTTTATGAAAAACAAAAATAAATTATGGTCCTCAATTTTATATCCCCACAAGGATAGTAAAAAAAATGCTTTGTTCGTGCACGTGCGTTTGTGTACTCGTGTGTCTCCGGGTGGATGGTGGATTAAATTAAACCTGGTAGAGTGTAATTGGGGGCCATTTCTGATTCATCACATCTCTCATCACCCTCTACCCCTGCAGCTTGTTTGCCATTATTCTCTCGCTTCAGACGGGCCTGCACATGTACTGGCAGGGGGACACGTCTGGCACTGCAGGATTTGAGTCCCTGGCGGCGTAGTGTGTTACTTATGGTAGGCTGTGTTACTTTGGTCCCAGCACTCTGCAGGTCATTCACTGGGTCCCCCCGTGTAGTTCTGGGATTTTTGCTCACCGTTCTTGTGATAATTTTGACCCCACGGGGTGAGATCTTGCGTGGAGCCCCAGATCGAGGGAGATTATCAGTGGTCTTGTATGTCTTCCATTTCCTACTAATTGCTCCCACAGTTGATTTCTTCAAACCAAGCTGCTTACCTATTGCAGATTCAGTCTTCCCAGCCTGGTGCAGGTCTACATTTTTGTTTCTGGTGTCCTTTGACAGCTCTTTGGTCTTGGCCATAGTGGAGTTTGGAGTGTGACTGTTGTGGACAGGTGTCTTTTATACTGATAACAAGTTCAAACCAGGTGCCATTAATACAGGTAACGAGTGGAGGACAGAGGAGCCAGCTTACAAAAGCCGTAAAAACGGACAATGATTCGTTACACAAAATAACAGCCTAAAATGCAAAGTTAATATTGAAGACGGACTGGAGTGAGCCCACTTACAAACAATGTTGAAGCAAAACTGATTGCAATTCCTGTTCAAATGGCAAAATCAGCACTGCCGTGGTGTAGGGATTAACTGTCCTATAAAAATCGCCTTTTATACTTTTGAAATAGCAAGAAATATTGTTTTTACAGCTTTTGTATATAATTTGGAATTCCTCACAGTGCCACTTTAATTATGTTAAATTTCTAACAGTAGGGAAATTGACATACAGTTGAAGTCGGAAGTTTACATACACCTTAACCAAATACATTTTATTTTTTTCACAATGCCTGACATTTATTACTGGTAGAAATTCCCTGTCTTAGGTCAGTTAGGATCCCCACTTAATTTTAAGAATGTGAAATGTCAGAATAATAGTATAGAGAATGATTAATTTCAGCTTTTCTTTCTTTCATCACACTCCCAGTGGGTCAGAAGTTTACATACACTCAATTAGTATTTGGTAGCATTGCCTTTAAATAGTTTAATTTGGGTAAAACGTTTTGGGTAACCTTCCACAAACTTCCCACAATAAATTGGGTACATTTTGGTCCATCCCTCCTGACAGAGCCAGATTTGTAGGCCTCTTTGCTCGCACACGCTTTTTCAGTTCTGCCCATAATAGTTCTACAGGTTTGAGGTCAAGGCTTTGTGATGGCCACTCCAATACCTTGACTTTGTTGTCCTTAAGCCATTTTGCCACAACTTTGGAAGTTTGCTTGGGGTCATTGTCCACTTAGAAGACGCATTTGTGACAAAGCTTTAACTTCCTGATTGATGTCTTGAGATGTTGCTTCAATATATCCACATAATTTTCCTGTCTCAGGATGTTATCTATTTTGTGATGTTCACCAGTCCCTCCTGCAGCAAAGCACCCCCACGAAATGATGCTGCCACCCCCATGCTTCACAGTTGAGATGGTGTTCTTCGGCTTGCAAGCCTCCCCCTTTTTCCTCCAAACACAACGATGGTCATTATGGCCAAACGGTTCTTTTATTGTTTCAGACCAGAGGATATTTCTCCAGAAAGTATGATTTTAGTCCCCATGTGCAGTTGCAAACCGTAGTCTGGATTTTTTTATGGCGGTATTGGAGCAGTGGCTTCTTCCTTGCTGAGCGACATTCAGGTTATGTCCATATAGGACTCGTTTTACTGTGGATATAGATACTTTTGTACCCGTTTCCTCAAGCATCTTCACAAGGTCCTTTGCTATTGTTCTGGGAATGATTTGCACTTTTTGCTCCAAAGTACGTTCATCTCTAGGAGCCAGAACGCGTCTCATTCCTTAGCGGTATGACCTCTGTGTGGACCCATGGTGTTTATACCCACTGGTATTGTGATACAGTGAATTCTAAGTGAAATAAACTGTCTGTAAACAATTGTTGGAAAAATGACTTGCGTCATGCACAAAGTAGATGTTCTATCCAACTTGGCAAAACCATAGTTTGCTAACAAGACATTTGTGGAGTGGTTGAAAACAAGCTTTAATGGCTCCATCCTAAGTGTATGTAAACTTCTGAGATCAACTGTATCATTAAGGGCACTGCAGTTCTGTGTGCGATACGTTCAAATATGCTAAAACTTGAGCATACTTACATTTCACAACTGTCAACAACAGCTACCAATAGTTGTTTACATGGTAGTTAGGTATTATCTGCCAAACATAGTATTGTGTTTAATGTATGGTCGTGATTATTGTTTTGCTGTCCAAGATAAAGATGTAGTTTCTTCTGGACAAAAAGCATGCTAAATCACTATTCTTAACTGAATGTCTAGCAAGGGAGAAAGGTTGAGTAAATGGAAAAGATTGCTAAAAGAGTTGTCCTTATATACTGTAGTTGGTTCACAATTGATTTGGCCTGTGTGTTATACTCACTTCAGATGGCGACGGATATTCAACTCGACTCCATTGAACGTTACAGTGCATCATGATTCATTGGAAATGTCTCTCCTGGAAGAAAGCATAAGGTTTTGTTGTACACAATACACAAATGTAGGTAACTGCAGAGAAGACTGTCAATATAATCTAATTTATAATATAAATGTCTTAAATGTTAAATATAATCGAACATACGTCTTTGTCGGAGACCGTCCAAATGGTGTTTTAGCTCCATCCCTCCACCACTCTTGGCCGGTAGAATTCAAGGAGCTTGGAAAGATGACTGTCCAGAGCTTCATGAAATCTATTATTTAGGTCCACAGACTCATACGGTCCAGATCAACCTGTTTGAAGAGCATACCATACCAGGGAAGGAATTTTAGGCACAAGGCCACTTTTTTCATTTTTGTTATTTTTTATTTGTACCTTTATTTAACTAGGCAAGTCAGTTAAGAACAAACTCTTATTTACAATGACAGCCTAGGAACAGTGGGTTAACTGCCTTGTTCAGGGGCAGAACGACAGATTTGTACCTTGTCAGCTCAGGGGTTTGAACTTGCAATGTTCCGGTTACTAGTCCAACGCTCTAACCACTAGGCTACCCTGCCGCCCCACTTTGCCTCAAGGGGGTGCCTAATCTGCCAGAGCACCAAAACAATCATCCAGGGCACCAAGGACATCAAGCAAAATAGCCAATTGCAGTGCTACAAAACTCGAAAAACACTTGTTAAAAACCCTATAAGCATTTCATGTAGGAAAGTGATTAAAATGATCTGTTGCCAATTTCATACCAAAGGGTTACCATGGTAATGGAGCTACAGTACTTATACTGATTTGGGGGAAATATATCTTGATTTTGCAGTTTAAACTGAAACTATCACCGAAAAACCCAGAAGCGTGTGATTAAAATATACATAACTAGGAAACTAGCTAAGTCTCAGTTGGGATCATTTAAAAATGTATCTATGACAGCCTGTGACTGCCACTGCGCTCATTGTTAAATAAAGTTTTATGGGATTCAGAGTCAAGCTATGAAACTAAACGGCAGAAATACTTTGAAAACAACTGGTTAATAGCCGTAAATTTGAGTGAAACGTTTACACTGTATAGAGCTCTGCATTTGTGTGACGTATAAACAGTCAGAGTTTTTACACCCATCCTAAGAGCACTACAGTTAAAAGGAATACATTTCTTGAAAGCGTATTACATTAACTTTTGTAGTTCCTTGTGTCCTCTAATCACCTTCATCTCAAAATGCACAAAGGTCTGAAGGGAGACAAGCTCCTGAAGTATGAGAAACTGTGTATATTATCGATTTCAACAAACACAGAAAATCTTATTGGACTTTGTGCAGATTTTAGATAAACACTTGT
The DNA here is from genome assembly GCF_023373465.1 of Oncorhynchus keta. Lineage (NCBI taxonomy): Eukaryota > Metazoa > Chordata > Actinopteri > Salmoniformes > Salmonidae > Oncorhynchus > Oncorhynchus keta. The sequence continues at coordinate 3,932,754 of NC_068432.1, read as the reverse complement.
CTGTCTGTGGACAGTGCTGGCCATCTAGATTTGATGTCAATCACACAGGCCTCATCTTCCACAATTTCCTTTCTTCAAAAAGAAAAAATGGTTTCCATTATTAAACAATAGGTACAAAATAATTAAGAAGTTCAAACCCACACAACAGTACATGTGCACCAGAGGCAGTTGCACAGACCACTGATTTGAATTATTGGTTCTGACTTAAAAGTTAAATGAACACATAGATCTTAGCCGATTTAACTTAATTTTGTAAGTTAAGATTTGTAGTTATCCTGACTTTACATTTAAAGTCAAGACAACTGTTGTCTTCATTTAGTTCATTTGACTTATTGGATCTAATTCGAAAGTTGAGGGAACACATAGTTCATTCCTGATTCAACTTGATTTTATAAGTTAAGACAATGTTATGACTTGTAGTTAATATAACATTACATTTTTTGTTAACACAACTGGTATCTTGTTTTAGTATATTTTACTTATTAGTTCTGATTTGAAAGTTGACTGAGAAAATTGTTCTTTGCTAACTGAAATAGATTTTTTTGAATAGCTTTTGTTGAGTTGAAGTCAACTTAACACATTTTGCAAATTTAGTTGACTTGAAGAGATGAAAGAAGTTATTTTGATTTAATCTAAAAACTAAAAACATTTTTTAGTGTGACCATGTCTTAAAATAATGACAGTCTGGCATTTCTCTTTGCTTATTTGAGCTCTTCTTGCCATAATATGGACTTGGTCTTCTACCAAATAGGGCTACCCTACCCCCTTCTCACAACACAACTGATTGACTCATTAAGAAGGAAAGAAATTCCACAAATTTACTTTTAATAATACACACATGTTAATTGAAAAGCATTCCAGGTGATTAATCTGGTTGAGGGAATGCCAAGAGTGTGCAAAGTTGTCATGAAGGCAAAGGGTGGCTACTTTGAAGAATCTAAAATCTAAAATATATTGTGATTTGTTTAACACTTTTTTGGTTGCTACATGATTCCATATGTGTTATTTCATAGTGTTGATGTCTTCGCTATTATTCTACATTTCAGAAAATAGTAAAAATAAAGAAAAACCTTAGAATGAGTTGGTGTTCTAAAACCTTTGACTGGTAGTGTATGTGAGTATATTACACACGCACGCACGCACGCACCCACGCACGCACACATACACAGAGAAACAGTAAGACTTGTTCGTCCAGATATTTGATTGAATTCTGTGGCCTAAAAAACATTGCTTTGAATGCTCTAGTTTCTGCAGCTGTTCTTTTGAGTAGTACACTGCAGACATTATGTTCCAAGCATCACTTTTTGAACAGCATGTCAAATCACATTGAGGTAAATCTAAAGTTGAAATAAATTAAAGGATGGTTTGTTTATCTTCCATACGTCCAGATGGGAGATAAAAAAAAATCACAAGTGCATATGGAGAGATGTGAGGAGACAGTTGTGAGACATGGGCTGGCGTCTCATGCTCAGCAGTATCATTGTTGATGTGTGCTGTTATCAGCCATGGAAAGGGAAAAACATTATTTTCAGCTTACGACCTAGGGCTGGTGGTGTTACACAGTGATAGTGGTTTGTATGAATTTGCCTAATGTTGGCTAAACCTTGTCTGATTAAAATTAAATAGTGCTGTTTATTGTTCAACATTGGCATGAGTTGTATAGATTTGTATTATCGTTCATGGATGTAATCTTTGATTGGCCTATATTAACTTGTCTGTAGGAATATAACCAATAAGGACTTTCAACTATGCTGATATACACAGCACTGATTGACTTCATGACCTGAAATCAATCAATCAAATTAATTTATAAAGCCTGATGTCACAAAGTGCTGTACAGAAACACAGCCTAAAACTCCAAACAGCAAGCAATGCAGGTGTAAAAGCACAGCGCCTAGGAAGGCCATAACCTAGGAAGAAACCTAGAGAGGAACCAAGCTATGAGGGGTGGCCAGTCCTCTTCTGGCTGTGCCGGGTGGATATTATAACAGAACATGGCTAAGATGTTCAAATATTCATAGATGACCAGCAGGGTCAAATAATAATAATCACAGTGGTTGTAGAGGGTGCAACAGGTCAGCACCTCAGGAGTAAATGTCAGGCTTTTCATAGCCAATCATTCAGAGAATCTCTCCCGCTCCTGCTGTCTATAGAGAGTTGAAAACAGCAGGTCTGGGACAGGTAGCACGTCCAGTGAACAGGTCAGGGTTCTATAGCCGCAGGCAGAACAGTTGACTGGGGACAGCAAGGAGTCATCAGGCCAGGTAGTCCTGAGGCATGGTCCTAAGGCTCAGGTCCTCTGAGTGAGAGAGAGAGATAGAAAGAAAGAGAGAATTAGAGAGAGCATTCTTAAATTCACACAGGACACCGGATAAGAAATGAGAAATACTCCAGAGTTACCCTAGCCCCCCGACACAAATTACTGCAGCATCAATATTGGAGGCTGAGACAGGAGGGGTCGGGAGACACTGTGGCCCCGTCCGACGATATCCCCCGACAGGGCCAAACAGGCAGGATATAACCCCATCCACTTTGCCAAAGCACAGCACCCACAACACTTGAGAGATATCTTCAACCACCAACTTACCATCTTGAGACAAGGCCAAGTATAGCCCACAAAGATCTCCGTCACGACGCACCCCTCCTAGGGATGGAATGGAAGAGCACCAGTAAGCCAATGACTCAGCCCCTGCAGTAGGTTTAGAGGCAGAGAATCCAAGTGGAGAGAGGGGAACCGGCCAGGCAGAGACAGCAAGGGCGGTTCGTTGCTCCAGTGCCCTTCCGTTCACCTTCACACTCCTGGGCCAGACTACACTCAATCATATGACCTACTGAAGAGATGAGTCTTCAGTAAAGGCTTAAAGGTTGAGACCGAGTCTGCATTTCTAACATGGGTAGGCAGACCATTCCATAAAAATGGAGCTCTATAGGAGAAAGACCTGCCTCTAGCTGTTTGCTTAGAAATTCTAGGGACAATTAGGAGGCCTGCATCTTGTGACCGTAGCGTACGTGTAGGTATGTACGGCAGGACCAAATCGGAAAGATAGGTAGGAGCAAGCCCATGTTATGCTTTGTAGGTTAGCAGTAAAACCTTGAAATCAGCCCTTGTCTTAACAGGAAGACAGCGTAGAGAGGCTAGCACTGGAGTAATATGATACATTATTTTGGTTCTAGTCAAGATTCTAGCAGCCATGTTTAGTACTAACTGAAGTTTATTTAGTGCTTTATCCGGGAAAGTAGTGCATTGCAGTAATCTAACATAAAAGTAACAAAAGCATGGATACATTTTTCTGGATTTTTGGACAGTTTCACCTAGATGGAAAAAGCTGTCCTTGAAACAGTCTTGATATTTTCATCAAAAGAGAGATCAGGGTCCAGAGTAATGCCGAGGTCCTTCACAGTTTTATTTGAGACGACAGTACAACCATCAAGATGAATTGTCAGATTCAACAGAAGATCTCTTTGTTTCTTGGGACCTAGAACAAGTATCTCTGTTTCGTCCGAGTTTACAAGTAGAACATTTGAGGCCATCCACTTCCTTATGTCTGAAACACAGGCTTCCAGCGAGGGCAATTTTGGGGCTTCCCATGTTTCATCGAAATGTACAGCTGTGTGTCATCCGCATAGCAGTGAAAGTTAACATTATGTTTCCGAATGACATCACCAAGAGGTAAAATATATAGTGAAAACAATAGTGGTCCTAAAACTGAGCCTTGAGGAACACCGACATTTACAGTTGATTTGTCAGAGGACAAACCATCCACAGAGACAAACTGATATCTGTCCAACAGATAATATCTAATCCGGCCAGAACTTGTCCGTGTAGACCAATTTGGGTTAGACCAATTTGGGTTCCAATCTCTCCAAAAGAATGTGGTGATCGATGGCATCAAAAGCAGCACTAAGGTCTAGGAGCTCGAGGACAGATGCAGAGTCTCGGTCTGACGCCATTAAAAGGGAATTTACCACCTTCACAAGTGCAGTTTCAGTGCTATGATGGGGTCTAAAGCCAGACTGAAGAGTTTTGTATACGTTGTTTGTCTTCAGGAAGGCAGTGAGTTGCTGCGCAACATCTTTTTCAAAACATTTTGAGAGGAATGGAAGATTCGATATAGGCCGATAGTTTATAGTTTATATTTTATACGTCAAGGTTTGGCTTTTTCAAGAGAGGCTTTATTACTGCCACTTTTAGTGAGTTTGGTACACATCCGGTGGATAGAGTGCCGTTTATTATGTTCAACATAGGAGGGCAAAGCACAGGAAGCAGCTCTTTCAGTAGTTTAGTTGGAATAGGGTCCAGTCTGCTTGAAGGTACTGCTCTGTTCTAATCTGAGTTGTAGGTCAACCTCTTGTACGTTTCTTGGGTCTCTCTGCATCTCTCTGAATAGAGGGAATGTGTTGTCTCAGAAGGAATTGCTCTGTCCTCTTCCTCTACTGTTGGGACAAAACAGACCAATACCTTCAGGGTTGGGCCCCAGGCGACACAGCAACACTCTCTCCTCTTTGACTAAAGACAGGTCAATATAAACGACCCATAGAGACGGCGTTGCAGTTTGCATGACCACATCACTCCATCAACGATCCACTCACACTACATCTGCCAAGGAAGGTATATTTGATATGCTGATTGCCAACAACACAACTTTCTCAAAAAATTCTTAGGTAAAGTAACAAAATATTATGTTGTACCATTTTGGTGGAATGGCCCTTTAAGAAACCCCCAAAATATTTGAGGGGTAGTTTCTCTTGGGAATTTGGGAATGTTAATTATAAGCCAACACTAAATCCTGGATTTTGACAACAAAGCCTTTTCACATTAAGCATGTGTCACGCCCTGGCCATAGAGAGTCTTTTATTCTCTATTTTGGTTAGGCCAAGGTGTGGCTAGGGTGGGCGTTCTATGTTCATTTTCTATGTTTTGGATTTCTTTGTTGTTTGGCCTGGTGTGGTTCTCAATCAGAGGCAGCTGTCTATCGTTGTCTCTGATTGAGAACCATACTTAGGTAGCGTTTTTCCACTGGGTTGTTGTGGGTAGTTAATTTCTGTTTAGTGTGTTTTGCACCTGACGGAGCTGTTGTTCTTTTGTTGCTTGTTGTATAGTGTTCAGTTTTACCATTAAAATGATGAACACGTACCATGATGCGCTTTGGTCCTCACCTTCTTCCACCAATGGCCGTTACAGCATGAGTGACAATACATGAGCAGTCGCTGTGTGATTGTATCTGTGTCAGTTGTTGTATTTTATGTTAAAAAAATAAAAATAAAAAAAACTGTTATTCAAAGCCCCATGGGGATTGATGACCTAGCAATAGAGATTGTGTGGGTGAACATAACTATTGCTAAGCTGAAACAAAACATTTTTGTTGTGTTGGTCTTTGTGCAGCATGTGTAAATGTTGGTCCAATCCTCCAGGTGCATGTGCCTAATGCATCAGTGTGACTGCCGGGAGGTGGACAGGGGGCTGCATCTGTTAACAACCACGAAGCTGTTCTTGCTCTCAGCTGCCTAAAAACACAATTCTCTTCTCCCCACCCTCTTTTAATAAAAAATGACTATGTTATTCCGTCTGTACTCTGTTCTCTAAGTTTCTGCTCTAAAAGTCTGTTTGTACTTTGTTGTTGAGGATCCCTAGGAGAATCCACAGGAGGCCCCATGGACCTCAGTGGGAACCGAACAACTGGCGCTTGGATGCATTAGCTGCTGAGGCACATGGGAATACGGATGCCAGGCTGTTTGGCTGACACGCCTAAACAGAACTGAGATTCCCCAGTGTGTTGTTGCACTGTCTGGGTACTGATTCAACAGACTGTAGATATCTCTAAAGTCACAATTCTACTACTGGATGTTCAATCCGACAAGGAATGCCATGCTCAGGGAGTGGTGAAGGATCATTATTTTCAATTGAAAGCATCTCTCCCAGTCATTGTCTATTGACTTACGCCTACCTTAAATTGTGTTGTCTTGTGCAGTTTTTGTTACTCAACAGAACAACTATGACCTCTAATGAGGTCACAGAACCATCATGCTCAAGTGAATAAACAGTACAGAATGATGTTGGATGGCATCATGCGATGGAACTTACTGATGCGTAATATAAACAAAAATCGAATCCCATGAAACTTGTACTTTTGTGAAACAAAAATGTTATCCCTGGAAACCTACTTTGGTGGCCATACTGTAGCCTCATTGGGGTTAGTGTGGTAAATACTGTACAGTATGTATACTGAACAAAAATATAAACGCAACATGCAACAATTTCATCGATTTTACTGAGCTACAGTTCATATGATTAAATCAGTCAAGTGAAATAAATTAATTAGGCCCTAATCTACGGATTACAGATAACTGGAAATACAGATACGCATCTGTTGGTCACAGATAACAACAGCAACAAAAAAATGTGCCTCACAATGTGCCTCAGGATCTCATCACGCTATTTTTGCATGCTCCCTCAAAACATCTGTGGCATTGTGTTGTGTGACAAAACTGCACATTTTAAATAGGCCTTTTATTGTCCCCAGGTCCTCCTGTGTAATGATCATGCTGTTTAATCATATTCTTGATATGCCACACCTGACAGGTGGATGGATTATCTTGGCAAAGGAGAAATGCTCACTAACAGGGATGTAAACACATTTGTGCACAACATTTGGGAGAAATAAGCTTTTTGTGCTTATGGAATATTTCTGGAATCTTTTATTTCTGCTCATGAAACATGGGATCAACACTGTTGCGTTCATGTTTTTGTTCACTTTATGTGTGATGTGCAGCACACACCATCTTAATTCATTAGCATGAGGCAGCGCTGCCATGTCCCTCATCAAATGTCTGTCCTATCAGAGGCACTCTAGCTTGACACTATGCATCTGGGTTTGATCATAGGACAGCTAGGCCTATACAGCACAGGGACCTTGGCAACGGTCTCCGACTGGCATTTCCCACAAGACTGTGCTAGAGGGACACATCTCCTGTACTTCGCTCTTTCTAGACATAGACTATAAGTACACTCCGCTGCGTCTTTATTTGGACAGTGAATAGCACCTTTTAATTTGGCTTTATACACCAGCATTTTGGATTTGAGATTAATTGTTTTATATGAGGTGGCCATTTTTGTATAATTTAAACGATAACAAATGATCTTGAAATTGCATGGGAATACACAATGCAGATAATGGCCCTGCTTATGATCTCCAGGGGGAAATGCAGTTCAATCGATCACAGTCATGGATACCAGAAGGCGCTTACCTTACTGCTGTCCCCCACCCACTCAATGTACCTCTCCTCCCCACTTCAGGTGCCACCAGTCATCTCTGGACTTCAAGTCCCACTTCTCATCAATGTGATGGGCTCGTTGCAGTGATGTATAACAGCGTGGTCATAGACGTCGAACAATCTGCCCCCCCCCCTCCCATATTCACCCAGTGCCAAGCGGGCGCACACATACCAGATGGAAGTAGCCGGGTAGGTGTGGGAGTACTAGAGAGCGGGGGGGGGGGGTATTGGTGGACGGAGGTAGTTTCTGGCGCCACCTAGGTCCTCTTACTTGCCAATGGGAGCAGGGTTTGACTTCGACAGGGATCCTACCACCAGTTGGGAGGAAATATAAACCAATCGCAATGAGACATAGCCAGCTGTGAGATGTATAACACGCTTCAGACAATTACAGTGGATGTGACTGTACATCAAATGTTGCAATGGTAAAACGTTTGATATAAATTTTCACCAGACACGATCAGTTTCCTACTATTAATTATTGCCTAATATGTTGGCATGAATAACCTTTTTTTTTTTTTACCAATTCCAGTGTTATAAGCATTTTGCACTGAATCATACAGTATAATGGTTTAAAAGCAGAATTTTTATCATATTACCATTATATCTACACAGTCGTCACTCCCGTTAAACAACTCTAAATCGCTTTGGGACAGTACTTACTTGCCAATAATGTTGCATAAAGAGTTTGAAAGGTCTGTCATTTTTACCAAACACAGTTAAACACTTTAAATTGTGATATTCTGCATGAAATAATTGAAAGAAAAAAGTGATTATTTATTAGCATTTAGGCATATATCATGTGAATTAGGCCACATGTGAAATCATTGTCAAAAGCGCAAGAGATACCTTTGCATGTCGGTCTAGATTATTTATGGGTTGATCAAATAAAAATATCTCCAAAGCAATTGCCTGTCTATGGTGCAGGACACCTGCTGGTGTCTTAACTGGTTAGGACAGCTCATGAGGTGTCCTAAATGTATGTAGACTATGTGTGACTCTTATGGTTAAAGAGTCATGTTTTTATTTTTTTACCCATAAGAGTACAAGTAAATTGTCTCTATGCTCAGCACTTATGACCAATCGTCTACTCTGAGACGCTTTGTGGATAAGGGCCCAGCTCTCAGACTGTGAAGAAAGAGGTCGTTGCCCTCATTCGTGAAATGCATGCCATCCCTACGGTACCGCCCAGGGACCCAGTGCTTTATGACAGAGAGGCTGATTGTGGGCATGGGCCTGTCACAGAGAATTGCAAACACCAGCTAGTTGACAGCGCACTGGGCCATCTCTATGTGCTTGATGTCCTCCTCCTACTGGAATATCCAACTCCTCCACTCTTTGGTGTCAGAGTATACTACCTTTGTCCTAGGGAACATTCGAATGGCTACTTTCAAATCAGCTCGCATCTGATGCACCAGGGCTGTCCCATTTGTGTGTCCCAAGTCATTACCACCGAGGTGGATGTCTATGATATATTCACACCTCGCCTAGGCAAACCCTTCCATTGAGAACAGCTCATCCATACATTGTGTGGATACACAGTAAATATTTTCTTCAGTCTTTTTTTCATTTGTTTCCTTGCTCTCGACAGTCTGCTTTGAGCAATGATCATTTTGGTTATGAGCTGGGATCTTATCAATAAATTAAACGCATGGCATTGTCAGAGTTCACAGGGGGAGCATGTGCTAAGCTGTATTATAACGTATAATAACGTAGCATAATCACTTTCCGGTGTAAAGCCCGTTGGAATGAAAAAAAAAAAATGTTTTAAGTGAGAAAAGGCATTGGTCTGAAGCCGAAAAAGCAAGGAAATTCACATGAGCACCACAATGCCTATTCCACCCATATGCACACTAATTTAACGTATTACAGTAGCTACAATATATAAACAAAAGGGTGTGGACACCCCTTCAAATTGGTGGAGTTGGCTATTTCAGCCACACCCGTTGCTGACAGGTGTATAAGATTGAGCACACAGACACGCAATCTCAATAGACAAACAATGGCAGTAGAATGGCCTTACAGAAGCTCAGAGTCTTTCAAAGTGGCACCGTTATAGGATGCCACCTTTCCAACAAGTAAGTTCATCAAATGTCTGCCCTGCTAGAGCTGCCCCGGTCAACTGTAAGTGCAGTTATTGTGAAGTGGAAACGTCTATGAGCAACAATGGCTCACCCGCGAAGTGGTAGGCCGCACAAGCTCACAGAACTGGACTGCTGAGTGCTGAACTGCGTAGCGCATACAATGTCTGTCCTCAGTTGCAACACTTACTACCGAGTTCCAAACGGCCTCTGGAGCAGGTGCTTTGTTCGTCAATTTTGTCAAAAGATCAGGTCTATATATTTCTCAAACTTATATATTGGTAGTATAAAGGAAACATACTTTGTTTAAGTATTAAGATTCTCCTTTAGTAATACAATTGTAGGCCGACGTTGGTACAGAGTACAGTATATGATAGCTCTCCCCAGGTTCTGGTAGCTCAGTTGGTAGAGCATGGCGCTTGTAACGCCAGGGTAGTGGGTTCGATTCCCGGGACCACCCATACGTAGAATGTATGCACGCATGACTGTAAGTCGCTTTGGATAAAAGCGTCTGCTAAATGGCATATATATATATATTCTGAAAGGTGTCTAAGACATCCTGCAACTTATATAGCCTCCCCATTGACATTTCACAACAGATAAGTCTAAGCATCTTCTGACAGGTGGTGGATTCAATCAGGCCTACAGTCGCATAGTATTCTCAGAACCTCAGACAGTCAAGGTGGGACCCAGACAGGAGGAGTATGAGCGTAGGCTGTTTCTGACTTCTGATAGCGTCTGCAGGGCATATCACTCAAAACAGGTTAACACACAGAGGTCTCCTGAGAAGAGACCTTACAGTTTATCAACGATTTAAAAGGTATGAGGACTTGGTTTAACCTCTTCAGCTTCGACAATAATGTGATTTGTACCGCATACAAGTTAAAGTATTGGAATATTCAGACACCACCACTTTACTTGGCTCATCGCATTCTAGCGATTCCTTGTGGCGGAACGGGCACCTGCAGGCTGATCAAAAAGAGGATAGTCTAAGTTTCAAACAGTGCAAAAGTTGTTGTTACAGAACCAGTTACAACCAAACTATCTGATCATCAAGGAATTTGAGAAAAAGCCATTTATCTTCATTTGGGAAACTATAATTTTCCAATGTATTCTATTTCATTCCATGATATTGTGGTTACAAAATATATACATTTTTACTGTGATTATGGCACGGAAATATAAGAGAATCTGCTAGGCTAAAATGAACAAACTGAGCTTGCATAGCTCAAAACAAAGCCTGGCCAAACTCATGTTTCTAAAAGTGAATTCAAAATGCACTGTAGCCTAATAAGGATTTTTTTTGGTTTCATTAATATTTAATTCTATGTAATGCTTTGTATTTATTTCATTTTATACAGCCTAATGCTACATTTATAGGCATGCTGTTGAAGTGGTGTTGTTGAAATTCTGAATGCTCCTGCCATACTGTAGCGTGTCACAATTGCTTCACAAATGATTTCTTAAATGGCAAGCTATAGCCTTGAAATAACAATAATAACAGCCTAAATAATTTATTTATGTTCCTTTTTGGGCGACCTTGCTTGCTAGTATGTTGTTTAACAGCCTGTTGAACATCAATTGAAAGTGACAGAATCACAAATTACTTCCCAAAGCAAAGTACATTTTTTTTATAGAATGTTGTAGCACTACCTCTGAATGCCATAGAGTCAAACCAAAGATATCCCATATGCAATGAAGTTTGTTACAGCTTGTTTCTAGCATAAAGCATTCCGGACCAATGTGTCATTATAGATCACTTTTTAGAATCAGGTCCATAAAAAAAAATCTTAAGCTAACAAGGGTAGGCCTGTGCCTTTAGACATATTTTCTTTAACACATAGCCACAATATCTTCACATAGCAGCTCAATTCAAGCTCTGGTTTTAATTCACACTAAGCCTTTCACTGACACTGACTCTAATTTCGCCTGCCAAACAGGTAGGCCTACCTCTGATTTCTTGAATAGCAAGAAATAGGCTCCAACACAAAGCCCTCGTTAGTAGCCTGAAGTCAAATTAAAACGAAGACTAGTTTAAATAAAATAGGCCTGCTTGAATTAGCCTAATTTCGGCACCCATGCTCTGTCCATTTCCGCGGCTGTCATTTCATAGTAATGCAAGTTATTTAAATTGCTTGAATATGTCTTATTGTCGAGGTGAATAACTCTGATAAATTGCTTTATTATGAGCAGTGAAACAGTTTTTATTCAGATCAATTATAGTAGTAGCAAACTTCCCTCTGGTCCCCATCTTCGCTCTCCCCCTTTCAAACTGAACAGGACATTTGTAGGTCTAGTCTGCACACACAGATATTGAATTTTTTTGGGGTTGCAAATACAAAAATATTTAGGGAAGAAGCCTTTGGTTGGCAGCACCAAAGGGTTTACATCAGCAAGAGCAGGGCAGGCTGGTGCCCATGATTGGGAACACCTATCCATTGCAGTGGCATAATGCAGTGTAGCCTATCCAAGCAGCGCAAAAACTCAGGAACGAAGTACGTTTTCTTAGAAATATAACTTTGCCCTGTGCTTCTCCGAGCACGCTCGTTTTCTAGCCTAGGTCTATAGTCTCTAGCATGGGCTATGGATCGTTTGATTGAGACCACACTAGGCGCACTTGATATTGTGCACCCAGCAGAGAATCAGGGATGATGGGCAGAATCTGGCACACATCGAGATATAATAAGCAACTAATTCTAAAACACTGAGCAATATTATATTTAATCGATTTCAAATTACCCTTCCCTGGACTAAATAAAGGAATACATAACCCTCCCCGACTGAAAAAGAATGACCCTCCACTATTTTCCTCTGGTTAACTATTGTTTAGATTTCGACTGCTTCCTAACTTGCTAATGTTATTATCCATGTTCTTTGCTGTTGCTATTGTTGGTTTGCCATGAGCAGATTATCTCATTTCTGATGTGTTAGTCAGTCCCACCCTTCTTTTTCAGAGATACAATTCCATGTCACAAGAGCTCTCAATACCTTTTCATTGGATCTGCAAACTGTTAAATTGTGTCGTTTGAAGCATATTGCTGAAATTTCATGGACAGTTTGCAGATCCAATGGAAATGTATTGAGAGGTCTTGTGTCAGCGAATCGTACAGCTGAAATAGCTAGATATACAATACATTTACACACCCCTTCAAATTAGTGGATTTGTCTATTTCAGCTGACAGGTGCATAAAATAGAGCACACAGCCATGCAATCTCCATAGACTAATATTGGCAGTAGAATGGCCTTACTGAAGAGGTCAGTAACTTTCAACGTGGCACCGTCATAGGATGCCACCTTTCCAACAACACAGTTAATCACATTACTGCACTGCTAGAGCTGCCTCGGTCAACTGTAAGTGCTGTTATTGTGAAGTGTAAAGTCTGCGAAGTGGTAGGCCACACAAGTTCACAGAACGGGACCGCCGATTGCTGAAGCGTGCAGTGCGTAAAAATCATCTGTCCTCAGTTGCGGCACTCACTACCGAGTTTCAAACGGCCTCTGGAAGCAACGTCAGCACAATGACTATTCGTCGGGAGCTTCATGAAGTGGGTTTCCAAGGCAGAGCAGCCGCACACAAGCTTAAGATCACCATGCGCAATGCCAATCGTCGGCTGGAGTGGTGTAAAGCTTGCCGCCATTGGACTCTGGAGCAGTGGAAACGGGTTCTCTGGAGTAATGAATCACGCTTCACCATCTGGCAGTCCGACCGACAAGTCTGGGTTTGGAGGATGCCAGGACAACACCACCAGCCCAAATGCAAAGTTTGGTGGAGGAGGAATACTGGTCTGGGGTTGTTTTTCATTGTTCGGGCTAGACCTCTTAGTTCCAGTTTAGGGAAATCTTAACGCTACAGCATACACTGACATTCTAGACTATACTGTGCTCCCAACTTTGTGGCAACAGTTTGGGGAAGACCATTTCCTATTTCAGTCATGCCCTGTGAACAGAGCGAGGTCCATACAGAAATGGTTCGTCAAGATCAGTGTGGAAGAACTTGACTGGCCTGCACAGAGCCCTGACCTCAACTTCATCGAATGCCTTTGGGATCAATTGGAATCCCAACTGCGTGCCAGGCCTAATTGCCCAACATCAATGCCCGACCTCACTAATGCTCTTGTGGCTGAATGGAAGCAAGATCCGCAGCAATGTTCAAACATCTAGTGGAAACCCTTCCCAAAAGAGTGGAGGCTGTTGTATCAGCAAAAGGGGGACCAACTCCATATTAATGCACAAGATTTTGGAATGAGATGTTTGACGAGCATGTGTCCACATGCTTTTGGTCATGTAGTGTATGTGAAACTATGTGACAGACCTCAACACATCTCTTTCTCCCCTGCTTGGAACAAGGATCCTCTACAGGGTGTGCGTCATCTCTCTCTCTTCCACAATTACTCCTGAATGGCTTGTGCATTGTCTTTCTGACAGGCAAACGGACAAGCTGCTTTGCACGATTATAACAGTGTGAAAATCCCACTCCTCCGCACGCCCCAACATGCCTGCTATTCATTCCTCAAATCGATGTTCATGTTTAATTTTAAACTGTGAAAATGTTGAGTAAATGTGAGCACAGAGAAACATGACGGGACGACATGTCCCTCATGCCCATTTACGAGTGGAAACAGTTTATTTTTCCAGTCTCTAATTCCTATCCAGTTGTTGACATGTATGGAATGTATATCACCAGCCAAGTTAGGAAGAAATGAATCCATATTTTTTGTCATTTGCTATGTAGGCTCCAGTAGGTAGGTGCTGAATGCTCTAGCCCCAGGGTGTGATTACCATAGGCCGTTGTAATGAATATGATGGAAGGCAGGGCGCTTGAATAGAAATGTCTCAAAACAAACAATGCCTCACAATGATGGGGTGCAAAGAACTGAACTAAATAGTGTGTGTAAATGACATACAGGTGTGTGAACAGGTGATCAGAATTCAGTTGATTGGGATCTGGAGAGAGCTGTGTTCAGGGGGTCACCAGTGGGGAGAACAAGTATTTGAAACACTGCCGATTTTGCAGGTTTTCCTCCTTACAAAGCATGTAGAGGTCTGTAATTATTATCATAGGTACACTTCAACTGTGTGAGACGGAATATAAAACAAAAATCCAGAAAATCACATTGTATGATTTTTAAGTAATTAATTTGCATTTTATTGCATGACATAAGTATTTGATCACCTACCAACCAGTAAGAATTCCGTCTCTCACAGACCTGTTCGTTTTTCTTTAAGAAGCCCTCCTGTTCTCCACTCAAATCGTACTACCTGTATAAAAGACCTGTCCACACACTCAATCAAACAGACTGCAACCTGTCCACAATGGCCAAGACCAGAGAGCCGTGCAAGGACATCAGGGATCAATTGTAGACCTGCACAAGACTGGGATGGGCTACAGGCCAATAGACAAACAGCTTGGTGAGAAGGCAACGACTGTTGGCACAATTATTAGAAAATGGAAGAAGTTCAAGATGACAGTAAATCACCCTCGGTCTGGGGCTCCATGCAAGATCTCACCTCGTGGGGCATCACTGATCATGAGGAAGGTGAGGGATCAGCCCAGAACTACATGGCAGGACCTGGTCAATGACCTGAAGAGAGCTGGGACCACAGTCTCAAAGAAAACCATTAGTAACACACTAAAACGTCATGGATTAAAATCCTGCAGTGCACGCAAGGTCCCCCTGCTCAAGCCAGCGCATGTCCAGGCCCGTCTGAAGTTTGCCAATGACCATCTGGATGATCCAGAGGAGGAATGGGAGAAGGTCATTTTAATTTTTATTTTTTATTTATTTCACCTTTATTTAACCAGGTAGGCTAGTTGAGAACAAGTTCTCATTTGCAACTGCGACCTGGCCAAGATAAAGCATAGCAGTGTGAACAGACAACACAGAGTTACACATGGAGTAAACAATTAGCAAGTCAATAACACAGTAGAAAAAAATGGGCAGTCTATATACAATGTGTGCAAAAGGCATGAGGAGGTAGGCGAATAATACAATTTTGCAGATTAACACTGGAGTGATAAATGATCAGATGGGCATGTACAGGTAGAGATATTGGTGTGCAAAAGAGCAGAAAAGTAAATAAATAAAAACAGTATAAAAACAGTATGGGAATGAGGTAGGTGAAAAAGGGTGAGCTATTTACCTATAGACTATGTACAGCTGCAGCGATCGGTTAGCTGCTCGGATAGCTGATGTTTGAAGTTGGAGAGGGAGATAAAAGTCTCCAACTTCAGCGATTTTTGCAATTCGTTCCAGTCACAGGCAGCAGAGTACTGGAACGAAAGGCGGCCAAATGAGGTGTTGGCTTTAGGGATGATCAGTGAGATACACCTGCTGGAGCGCGTGCTACGGATGGGTGTTGCCATCGTGACCAGTGAACTGAGATAAGGCGGAGCTTTACCTAGCATGGACTTGTAGATGACCTGGAGCCAGTGGGTCTGGCGACGAATATGTAGTGAGGGCCAGCCGACTAGAGCATACAAGTCGCAGTGGTGGGTGGTATAAGGTGCTTTAGTGACAAAACGGATGGCACTGTGGTAGACTGCATCCAGTTTGCTGAGTAGAGTGTTGGAAGCCATTTTGTAGATGACATCGCCGAAGTCGAGGATCGGTAGGATAGTCAGTTTTACTAGGGTAAGCTTGGCAGCGTGAGTGAAGGAGGCTTTGTTGCGGAATAGAAAGCCGACTCTGGATTTGATTTTTGATTGGAGATGTTTGATGTGAGTCTGGAAGGAGAGTTTGCAGTCTAGCCAGACACCTAGGTACTTATAGATGTCCACATATTCAAGGTTGGAACCATCCAGGGTGGTGATGCTAGTCGGGCATGCGGGTGCAGGCAGCGATCGGTTGAAAAGCATGCATTTGGTTTTACTCGCGTTTAAGAGCAGTTGGAGGCCACGGAAGGAGTGCTGTATGGCATTGAAGCTCGTTTGGAGGTTGGATAGCACAGTGTCCAATGACGGGCCGAAAGTATATAGAATGGTGTCGTCTGAATGGTGGTCTGATGAGACAAAAATAGAGCTTTTTGGTCTAAACTCCACTCGCCGTGTTTGGAGGAAGAAGAAGGATGAGTACAACCCCAAGAATACCATCCCAACCATGAAGCATGTAGGTGGAAACATAATTCTTTGGGGATGCTTTTCTGCAAAGGGGACAGGATGACTGCACCGTATTGAGGGGAGGATGGATGGGGCCATGTATTGCGAGATATTGGCCAACAACCTCCTTCCTTCAGTAAGAGCATTGAAGATGGGTCGTGGCTGGGTCTTCCAGCATGACAACGACCCGAAACACACAGCCAGGGCAACTAAGGAGTGGCTCCGTAAGAAGCATCTCAAGGTCCTGGAGTGGCCTAGCCAGCCTCCAGACCTGAACCCAATAGAAAATCTTTGGAGGGAGCTGAAAGTCCGTATTGCCCAGCGACAGCCCTGAAACCTGAAGGATCTGGAGAAGGTTTGTATGGAGGAGTGGGCCAAAATCTGGTCAAGAACTACAGGAAACGTATGATCTCTGTAAATTCAAACAAAGGTTTCTGTACCAAATATTAAGGTCTGCTTTTCTGATGTATCAAATACTTATGTCATGCAATAAAATGCTAATTAATGACTATAAATCATACAATGTGATTTTCTGGATTTTTGTTTTAGATTCCGTCTCTCACAGTTGAAGTGTACCTATGATAAAAATGACAGACCTCTACACGTAGTTCTCCCCACTGTATGTGTTTGAGAGTGTGAGTTGGAAGCAGACGTTACGGCCTTCTTTCTATTCCTGGAGCTCTCGCTCTTATAAAAGATCACAGCTCTCATCGAGTTGTCAGTCGACAAGGTGAAAGAGAAAATGTAATCCCCTTGTGAATGAATAAATTAACACTGTTGAGTACATTGCCTGGATGTTATGTTGTCTGCAGTGCAGTGACAAAATCTCAGAAGTACAAAACGATCATGGATCAGACATATGGAAAACCCCATTTGATCAATGTTTGCTATTTGAATTGTTTGCAGATTTAGTTAGGCCTCTCTCTTATGAGAGAGGGGTGGTCAATTCTTCACCACTGAGTTCGTTTAGAAGAATTTTGTCCAATTCACTCTCTGTTGTGTCAGCACAGGCTTCTGCAGCTAGCCTGATTCGAAACGTTTTTTCCCTCTATAGAGTAAAATTCAGTCTCCTTGTCCTTTTCATCACCATTAAATGGTAGTGGCAGATCAACTTTGTAATGTAGTGTTTGATTTGGTTCAGGGGTGTCAGCACCTATTATTTTAGAGGGGACACAGAGTGTGTGAGAATGAAGTGGGGTCGCTCCGGAAGGGGGCCTTCCCCTGAAAGTATTTGAATTTAGCATTTTTCATTTTCATTTTTCAACACATGAAACAGCTTTCTCCTGCAATCTAGAGCCATAATCATCGTTTTAAAAATGTATCTTTTTCTGCGTATGTTATCTAAGCAGTTCTCTTTACCTGTAGGTGTTAAGTATGTATATTCTGCAATCTACTACATCTTGCCTATGCCGCTTGGTCATCGCTCATCCATATATTTATATCTATATATTCTTATTCCATCCCTTTGGATTTGTGTGTATTAGGTAGTTGTTGTGTGAATTGTTAGATTTCTTGTTAGATATTACTGCACTGTCGGGAACTAGAAGCACAAGCATTTCACTACCCTCGCGTTAACATCTGCATGTGACCAATAAAATTGATTTGATTTAAGTACAACTGCCACACTGGTATATAATATCAAACCCAAAAATATAAGCAATTTGAAAAAAACCATCTAAAGTCTAAGATAGCTAGCTAGCCAAGCTACTCCAACTTAAATGATTGCCTAAAATAGTTATGAGGTTGGGAACCAATCTAGCTGGCTAGCTAAAGCCAACTTTATAAAATTGCTATGTGCCTAGTATTACAGAAACAACTAAATATGTTTGTTTCATTTATTCATCAAGAAGGAATCAATAGGCAAATCTGAGGGGGCACGTGGGGGCATGTGTACTTGTGTTCCCCTATGGGCATGACTCCTCATTTGTGTTGACAGTAGGTTGCTCAGATGTTCTGACGTCATATCGCCTTTCTGTAGGTCGGCGGCAAAACGTCCTCCTCAGCGGCTGCCACAAATGATCAATATGTAGGATGTTCACCCACTCTGTCCAGGGTTGGTGAAAATGCGCTTTGGTGATGAAATTTCACTTCCATATGTTGTGAAAATACATTTTACACGTTCTGAATTATTCTGTGGGGTCTTTCTCTAACATTAACATTGTAGCCAAAAAGTTTCTCGTAACAACTTTTGAGGATTTTACATTTTGTGGTAGTCGTCTTCTAAGATGTTCACACAGGTCGCAGAAATAAAATTATCATGACATGAGCTGAAATAAATGTAAAAAGCTTTGAAAATAGAAGCTTGATACATGTTCAGTTTTCCGTTGACATTTAGTTTTTAGTTTTTGTGAGACATCTTTGGAAAAAAACTGGAATTTCAAATGAATATGAAAATACTATGTCAAAAGTAGGGGCATGCATGTGAAAATCAGTCAGTAACTGGTGTAACCACCATTTGCCTCATGCTGCGCGACACATCTCCTTCGCATAGAGTTGATCAGGCTGTTGATTGTGAC
The DNA here is from genome assembly GCF_023373465.1 of Oncorhynchus keta. NCBI lineage: Eukaryota > Metazoa > Chordata > Actinopteri > Salmoniformes > Salmonidae > Oncorhynchus > Oncorhynchus keta. Next base: position 3,913,788 of record NC_068432.1, on the reverse strand, counting down.
CTGTGGAAGGTTGTCCCACTCCTCTTCAATGGCTGTGTGAAGGTGCTGGATAATGGTTGGAACTGGTACACGTTGTTGTACACATCGATCCAGAGCATCCCAAACATGCTCAACGTGTGACATGTCTGGTGAGTATTCAGACCATGGAAGAACTGGAACATTTTCAGTTCTGAGAAATTGTGTACAAATCCTTGTGACATGGGGCAGTGCATTATCATGCTGAAACATGAGGTGATGGCGGCGGATGAATGGCACAAGGATCTTTGTGCATTCAAATTACCATAGATAAAATGCAATTGTGTTCATTGTCCGTAGCTTAAGCCTGCCCATACAATAACCCCAGCGCCACCTTGGGGAACGCTTTCCACAACATTGACATCAGGAAACCACTCGCCCACACAACACCATACACTCTATGCTGTCTGCCATCTGCCCAGTACTTCTCCAGCGTGCCAGTGGACATCGAAGGTGAGCGTTTGACCACTGAAGTCGGTTACAACGCCGAACTGAAGTCAGGTGAAGACCCTGTTGAGGACGATGAGCACGCAGATGAGCTCCCCTGAGACAGTTTCTGACAGCTTGTGTATAAATTATTTTGTTGTGCTAACCCACGGTTTTAGACACTCCCACAGGTTGAAGAAGAGGTCCTGGGCTGGCGTGGTTACACGTGGTCTGCAGTTGAGAGGCCAGTTGACGTACAGCCAAATTCTCTCAAATGACGTTGTGGACTTTCCTGCTTTCATCATAATTACACCCTCCCTCAAAACTTGAGACATCTGTGGCATTTTGTGTGACAAACAGCACATTTTAGTGGCCTTTTATTGTGCACTGGTCGTGCTGTTTAAAATACCAATTAGTGACAGCAGAATTTGGCTGCCCGTTTAAATGCACCCAAAGACATGCATCTAAAAATATGTATTGTTAAAAAAATATTATGACAATCAGGGAGCAATACATTGTTGCAAATGTATTTGTTTGTTCATAAATGTTCTGAAATACACAAAAGGACAATTTTGTTGTCACTACAAGCTAGATTGAATGAATTGATTTCAATGTACTCTTGATAGTAAATCAATCATTGTAAATATAAAGTCATTTTAAAATGGAGATAAGCTTCACTAAATCTGAACTTTATCTGTACGTACTGGGCTATATTAAGTTGACATATTTTATTAGTCTAATAATTTTGTTTAGTTAGAACAGCAACCTGTGGCAAGCTTGTCTGTTATGCCATTAATAATATAATACTTTTTTATGTGTGGCCTGCTTGACTTGCTTGTAGCCCCAGTGTAGCACCACCAGCCAAACAGTTTGAGAACTCTGTGTTACAATAACTCAATATGAAGTAGGCTTGACTTAAGAGCACGTTGATTGAACAAGGATTGTAAATGGTTAACTCTTTCAATGTGGCTTTAGATCAGATAACTCACACTTTAATGTTGTTTCAACTTGTTATTTCCAGTCATCTTCTTGCGTGGCCTTTTTCAAGCTCAGAACACATAACATGTCACAATATGCATTTTTTAATGTAAACTTTAAATGTAGTTATGATATCTGTAATATTAGTTCAAATAACAACATGTGAAATTAATTCAACAAAAAATGGTTGGTTGTACTGACATGTGGACTTAAATGTTTTTTTTTTATTTGTTAACATAAATGTTGCATTGTTGACATAATAAATGGTTAAGTTGATTCAAATAATAATATTAAATTAACCATTTATTGCTAGTCAAAATAAATGTAATAAAAGCTAGGATAATGTGAAGTATGAAGTACACTCAGCTTGAAAAATGCCATGCAATTAGATCCCTGGAAATAATAAGTTGAAACAATACATTTTTTTACAGTGGCCAATAGGGAATATTTCTGGAAGTTTCTTCAAGAGCAGTCGCAAAAACCATCAAGCGCTATGAGGAAACAGAAGAGCCAGAGTTACCTCTGCTGCAGAGGACAAGTTCATTAGTTACCAGCCTCAGAAATTGCAGCCCAAATAAATGCTTCACGGAGTTCAAGTATCAGACATCTCAATGTCAACTGTTTAGAGGGGACTGCAGGAATCAGGCCTTCATGGTCGAATTACTGCAAACAAACCACTACTAAATGACACCAATAGGATGAAGAGACTTGCTTGGGCCAAGAAACATGAGGCAATGGACATTAGACAGGTGGAAATGTGACCTTTGGTCTGGAGTTTTTTAAATTTGAGATACGCCATCCCATCTGGTTTGGGCTTAGGGGAACTATCATTTGTTTTTCAACAGGATGATGGCCCAACACACCTCCAGGCTGCGTAAGGGCTGTTTTACCAAGAAGGAGAGTGATGGAGTGCTGCATCAGATAACCTGGCCTCCACAATCCCTTGACCTCAACCCAATTGAGATAGTTTGGGATGAGTTTGAACTCAGAGTGAAGGAAAGCAGCCAACAAGTGCTCAGCATAAGTTGTCATGAAGGCAAAGGGTGGCTACATAAATAATCTATAATATATATTATGATTTGTTTAACACTTTTTTGGTTACAACATGATTCCATATGTGTTATTTCATTGTTTGTCTTCACTATTATTGCCTAATGCAGAAAATAGTAAAAATAAAGAAAAACCCTTGAATGAGTGTCCAAACTTTTGACTCAATTGACCAACGTGGGAATTGAACCCACAGCCATGGCATTGCAAGCTCCATGCTCTACCAACCGAGCCCCGTCTTCTTATTAAACAACAAATGGGACTGTCAGTTCGTAAAACTGTTCCATAACATTGATTATTTTCCTTGTTCCTTGATTATATTCCTCACCCCTCATTCCAGCTTTACCTCGTGAAGATGTAAAACTCGTGGCAATGTAAAAACTAGTTGCATTCATTTAGACCCCTCCAGACGTGAACCTGTCATGCGAGGTGAAGACCTGTGCTGCCTTCCGAGCTGGTAAACCTTGTGCTGCTTGTGTCCTCTGGTAGAAAGACAAGTCAGATTCTGACAGTCATGTATTAGCTGGTAATGAGGGCCCTCTACAATAGAGGAGGCTCAACCTGCAGCACAGGAATGCAAAGGTCACACTCACAGAGATCTGTCACAAACTTGTTAAAAGGTCAATGTTGATGTGAGGCATTCTTCAGCTCCAAATGTCTCTGGATTGTTGGATTAAGAAATGGCTAAATATGTGATTGAAGAAAGAACACATTGTACAAGAACACTTGGTTATTCAGGACACTGTCATAAGGGGTAATATAATTCAAGATGAAGTATTTTTACACTTTTCTTCGGGAATACTTGATGAGTTTGCCTTCTCCATTTAATGTTCTCGAATGGCAACATATGCAGTGTGCCTCCTTGCAGGGCAGGAAGAAAGATTTTTTTCCCAAATATGTAAACACATCTCCGGGCCAATGTGTGACGAATGTTATATCCCAGGTTTGTAAGGCACCTGTAATAACAGGATGTCAATCCTCAACGCCTGTGGGATATGTCATCTGGGAAAGAATATGCAGGAGCTGTCCTCCTCCCTGCATGTCAGTGTCATCTCTGAAGCACATGGTTCTTATTAGCAGTCTGGCAAGAACAGTTTATTTCCAAGAATGAGGCTGACACAATGCTCCCAATTCACCCCTTGTCAGACCCACTCAAACAGGTGGAAGCTGGCTGAGTAAAAACCATTGGTCCCCCAGCCGGCAGGTCTTTCATGGATTTTCCAACCTTACTCACCAGCTTGATGAATTCAATATAATAAATAGTGCACCACTATTAATTTGAGTTAACCAATTTAAAGTGATGAAAAAGTAATATACTGTAGCTGGTGCTGAATGATTTTTGGGGGGGAATTGGAGAGAAGAGGGGACATGTACATTATCACATATTGGTGCAATATCACTTACTGTTGAGTGTTTGACTGAGCTCTCACTGTCTTACAGAAAGCCAACCACTTCATGAGAATATGTGCCTATTGTGGTTCCTTTACAGCCACCTGGGAGCTTTTATGTGCTGTTGTCAACGTTTAAACAGCTACTTATTCATATGTAATGAATATCTGCACTGGACAGAGGAGGCTGAAGTAAAGACTAATGGCTTCCTAGGACAAGTTTATCCACTTACAAATCTCACTTAATCCGGACACATGGACCTGTCCTGGGGCTATAGATGGAACTCAAGCCAAGCTGAAAAAGCTATGTTTCTCTGTGTCATTTAAACTCTTTCAGTCAGACAGAGATGGTCATCTCGCTTCACGTCCTTAGGAAACGATGCATTATTTCTTACATTGTTAGCCCAGAAAATCTTAAGTGTTATAAGAGCGAGGTCAATTTACCAGGAATACGACTTTCCCGAAGCGCATCCTTGTTCGAACCTCCAATCTGGACATTGGTTCTAATCCCAGAGGCCGACCCAAAACAACTCCGTCGCCGCAGGAGAGGCAGATTGTAACATTCTCTGATTCACAGAAACATTGCTCACTCGAGAAATGTTGTCAGCCCTGACTCTATGTAAACTGGAAACCATATACACCGAGGCTGCATTCATTGATGCTGGGGATTTTAACAAAGCTAATTTGAGAACAAGGTTACCTAAATTTACCAGCACATTGTTGTTGCACCCGCTCGAGCAAACCATTGGACCACTGCTACTCTAACTTCCGCAATGCATACATGGCCCTCACCTGGGCAAATCTTACCATGACTCCATCTTGTTGCTCCCCTCCTATAGGCAGAAACTAAAACAGGTCGCGCCCGTGCTTAGGTTGAATCCAAAGATGGTCTGAACAATCGGATTCCACACTTCACGATTGCTTTGATCACGCTGACTGGGATATGTTCTGGGTAGCCTCAGACAATATCATTGACGTATAAGCTGACTCGGTGAGTGAGTTTATTAGGAAGTGCATTGGAGATGTTGTACCCACTGTGACTATTAAAACCTTCCCTAACCAGAAACCGTGGATTGATGGCAGCATTCGTGCAAAACAAAGTGCAAACCACCACATTTAATCATAGCAAGGTGGTTAGAAACATTGACCGAATACAAACAGTGTAGCTATTCCTTCCGCAATGCAATCAAACAAGCAAAGCGTCAGTATAGAGATAAAGTAGAGTCGCAATTCAAAGGCTCAAACACAAGAAGCATGTGGCAGGGTCTACAGACTATCACAGATTACGAAAAGAAAACCAGCCCCGTCGCGGACATCGAAGTCTCGCTACCAGACAAATTCAACGTGCTTTGAGGACAATACAGTGCTACCAAAATATGTAGGCTCTCCTTCAACGTGGTCGAAGTGCGTTATCCCATCGCCGGCCCAGACGGTGTCCTCAGAGCATGCGCAGACCAGCTGGCTGGTGTGTTTACGGACATATTCAATCAATACCTATCCCAGTCTGCTGTTCCCACATGCTTCAAGATGGCCACCTTTTTTCCTGTTCCCAAGAAAGCTAAGGTAACTGAACTGAATGACTATCTCCCTGTATCACTCACTTCTGTCATCATGAAGTGCTTTGAGAGACTAGTCAAGGAGCATATCACCTCCACCCTAACTGATAGCCTAGACCCAATAAGACCACAGATGATGCAATCGCCATCACACTGCACACTGCCCTATCCCATCTGGACAAGAGGAATTCCTATGTAAGAATGCTGTTCATTGACTACAGCTTAGCAGTCAACACCATAGTACCCTCCAAACTCATCATTAATCTCAAGACCTGGGTCTCGACTCTGCCCTGTGCAACTGGGTCCTGGACTTTCTGACAGGCGGCCCCTGGTGTTGAAGGCAGGAAACAACATCTCTCGCCCCGCTGATCATCAGCACTGGGGCCCCACAAGGGTGCGTTCTCAGCCCTGTCCTGTACTCCCTGTTCATCCATGACTGCTTGGCCATGCACGCCTCCAACTCAATCATCAACTTTGCAGACGACACTACAGTGGTAGGCTTGTTTTCCAACAATGACGAGACCGCCTACAGGGAGGAGGTGAGGGCCCTCAGAGTGTGGTTTCAGGAAAATAACCTCTCACTCAACGTCAACAAAATAAAGAGGTGATCGTGGACTTCAGGAAACAGCAGAGGGTGCACCCGCCTATCCACATTGACGGGAAGGTAGTGGAGAAGGTGGAAAGGTTTAAGTTCCTCTGCGTACACATCACGGACAAACTGAAATGGTCCACCCACACTGACAGCATGGTGAAGAAGGTGCAACAGCGACTCTTCAACCTCAGGAGGCTGTATACATTTGGCTTGTCATCTAAAACCCTCAGAAACTTCACTGCCTGGTACGGCAACTGCACCACCCTCAACCGCAAGGCTCCTCAGAGGGTAGTCCCGTCTGCACAACACATCACCGGGGGCAAACTACCAATGTCACAGGAAGGCCAAAAAGATAATCAAGGACAACAACCACCCGAGCCACTGCCTAGCACCCCGCTATCATCCAGAAGGCGAGGTCAGTACAGGTGCATCAAAGTTGGGACCGAGAGACTGAAACACAGCTTCTATCTCAAGGCCATCAGACTGTTAAACAGCCATCACTAACATAGAGAAGCTGCTGCCAACACAGACTCAAATCACTGGCCACTTTAATACATTTATTTAACAATGGTATCACTAGTCACTTGTAATAATGCCACTTTAATAATGTTTATATATCCTACATTACTCATCTCTTATATTCTTATGGATAGGGGGCAGTGTTCTGCAGTTTGGATGAATGAGGTGTCCAAAGTAAACTGCCTGTTACTCAGGCCCAGAAGCTAGGATATGCATATCATTTGTAGTATTGGATGGAAAACACACAAGTTTGCAAAACTGTCAAAATAATGTCTGTGAGTATAACAGAACTGATATAGCAGGTGAAAACCCGAGGAGAATCCATCCAGGAAATGTTGTTTTTGATCTCACCACTCATTATAATGACTGTCTATGGGAATATGAATGGATACCTCTCAGATTGCAGTTCTTAGGGCTTCCAGTAGATGTCAGTCTTTAGAAAGAGTTTCAGGCTTGTTTTTCTAAGTGGCTCCCATTTTGGCTGTAATGATGTGGTGCGCGTCGGTGAGGTCGTGCACTTCGTTATTTATCTCCGGTAAATTAACATATTATTCTCCGCCTTAAATTTCATCATTTAATGACATATTAGGGTACCTGAGGATTGATTAGAAACTTTGTTTGACTTTGGATTAAGTTTATTGGTAACTTTCGGGATTCATTTGTATGCATTTTGAATGAGGGAAACCGGTGGATTAATGAGTCAAGCGCCCCAACTAAATTTACTTTTTTGGGATATAAAGAAGGACTTTATTGAAAAAAGGACCATTTGTTATGTATCTGGGACCCTTGGGATTGCAAACCAGAGGAAGATCTTCAAAGATAAGTGATTTATTTTATCGCTATTTCTGCTTGGTTGGAAAATGTATGTAATGCTTTTGTATGCATTGCGCTGTCCTCAGATAATCGTATGGTGTGCTTTCGCCGTAAAGACTTTTTGAAATCGGACAAAGCGGCTGGATTAACAAGAAGTTAAGCTTTTAAACAATGTATGACACTTGTATTTTCATGAATGTTTAATATTACGAATTTTGTATTTTGAATTTTGCGCCCTGCAATTTCCCCGGATGTTGGCGAGGTGGGGCGCTAGCGGCACGCCTATCCCGTTAAACCATCAATTGCATCTTGCCTATGCTGCACGGCCATTGCGCATACATATAATTATTTGTACATATTCTTATTCCATCCCCTTGCATTGTATGTATACGGTAGGCATTATGAAGTTGTTAGATTACTTGTCAGATATATTACTGCACTGTCAGACTAGAAGCACAAGCGTTTCGCTACACTCGCATTAATATCTGCTAACCATGTGTATGTGACCAATAACATTTGATTTGATCCTGGTTTACATGCTAAGTACCATTCACCCCAAGACTTCTCCAAATCTACAACCACAGCTATTTTCCTGCAGTGTTGAGATCACTGCCAGCACATGAGACAAGGGGAAGATGCGAAGAGGGGATTGGGATTCTGAAAAGTAGTGGATTCTTTATTTGAGGAGGCAAGATGATGCTTGAGAATTGACTGAACAAGAGGGTGGTCCCTTACACATGTAGCCACTGCTGTATCCTGTTGAGAATTAATTGAGAACATTCATCACAATGACTAGGTCAATTTACCTGTTGAGGAGGCTGCTCAACCCCCTCATACAGTAATAAGTGATTTCAGCCCACCTATCCCTTTCTGGGAGTCCAGGAGAAGATGAGCGAGTCAGGATAGAGGGAGGAAAAGACACCAGGAGAGAGAGCACTCCTATTAGAAAGCGGAAAAATGTCACTCTAATTTTAAATCCAATTATCTGATGATTAATGCTTTAGGTTATTTAAGTGGTCCTCAGTCACTTACCTTGTGTAATAATCAATGTCCTGCCAAAACAATCAAGAACAGATTCACTGCTGCAGAGAGCCTTTCTATGTGCTAATGTTCTCGGAATAGAGGAGGAATCAGGAGGATTATAATTACATTGTTATTCAGATTGCTGATGGGTGGGACTGAGTGTGTGGGTGCATGCTAAAAACCGAGCACTTCCTCTCCTCTTCTCATCCCATTCCATCACCACGAGTGGTTATTGAAAGACTCAATATGGATGGCACTTAAAGACTACCTCTAGTTGCCACACACAAAAAAAAAGTTCTCTATTTGATTGCACATGTTTATTATACAGGAAAGTGTTTTCACAGAGATAATGGCACACTCTGAAGTAGGTACCTCACTCTTTGAATATTTAGTCATGATTACAGGCTATGCGTAGCCCAATAAGACAGTTAAGCTTTTGTCCTGTTTTGTGAAGCATCTTATTAGTATCGTATTTAAATTGGCCAATCTGAGATAAAAAGTGTATTCATGCTTTGATAGTACGTCATAGTCTTGTACACAACAACCTCTAGAGATAATTTGTGAAAATAGATCAATGGTAAAATACTTACAAAGCAGTGATCGTTCCGTAAACACTTAGACCTTGTGTTCTATAACTTTGTCCATTTTGCGTTTACTCATCTCTCTGATTTACCTCTTAATGCCGTCCCAGTCTAGGAAAGGTGTAATTTACATTGTTTTAATCTGCTGAAAATGTTATTGTCTATAGGTGGTCGGTATTTCTCACTTTAATCCAAAGTGACATTTTAGATTTTTAAAAACATAGGTATAAATCAAGGTATATCACTCCAAAGCATTGTTTCTAGTTACCACCTGAGACCTGGATTCACAGTATTTGGTCTTCATTGTGGCTGTGGTTAGCAATTAGAAAAAATCTTTACAGTTTCTAGGTGTCAGTATAGCTGAGGAGTTGTAAATTAAAGTTAGTTGACAAGAGAGAAAAAGCAATACTTACCAAATGAAGCAGAAAAGATAAATCAAATGAAAGAGAAATAAATGGATTGGTGCTCTTCTTTATTACCAACAAAATAACTCCTGATGTTTAGGCTAATTCAAAACTATTTGCTAACTGAATTAGATCTCTGTTTTAAGTTTGATACACTGTATGGCTTTGCCAGTGACAAGCGTGTAGATTTAGCCATACATTTTTTTGTTTAGGACCCTGTACCAGTACAGGTGTTGTTACAAAGAAGGTCCTCTGGGCTGCATTGCAGATATAAAATTCATATTCTGTGGCTGAAGCTCAATCTTCCTCTCCGCGCAAAGGCCTGAACAGAATGTATTCATGATAAATGAACACCCCTCTTTTGACGACCCAGTTAATCTCTCTCAAACGTACGACTACAAACTGCTATATCTGAGGTCATAATGTCATTCTGGGATCATACAAAAAAAATAGCTCTTTGGATCTCTCATATCTAATTAGGGTCCAAGGACAGTTTAGCAGGATAATAACTGTCTGTTGTAACCTTTTTGTCCTTGTTGTATAATGAAAAACAATATTCATTTACCCCTATCTACCAAGGAATAATGTATGAATTGTGTTACCATGTTTCAGTGGGTTTAACCTCTTATATCACAACGATATTCAAACCTCTAAGTAGACTTTGGCCTACAGAAACTGTGGAATTCTTCTGCAACACTGTCACATCTATGCAAAGGTGAAAGAATGGCGAGCAGGAGAGTGCTCTTTGAGTGATGACTCGGTCTGAGGGTCATGTGGAGTTCAACAAGCTGCTTGCATTTGTGGATTTTCATTCTGGACGGAGCAGCAGACAGAGGCAGGGAAGCAAAGGGACCCGCATGAGGCGCCATTGGAGTGCACCTTCAGGTTCGTCCAGATAAGGCAAAATTGGAAAGCAGAAGTGGAATGCTAAGATTATTCTCTCTCTCTCTCTCTGTCCTTTTTGTGAAGTCCTCTAGCTCTCCATGCCATTGAGTGGCTTAATGCATTTGCCCTATGATTACCCCTGCCATAAAACCTGTAATGGTCTCATAAAACGGTGTAATTGTGCTAATTATATCTATACTTTTCTCTCTATCAACACAGATAAGTCACTCACTGACAATATTTCAAATTCTCAGTTAGAAATATTGGCAATGATATCCTTTCAGTTAGGAATAATAATATAATATAATAATAATAATAATAATATATATGGCAAGGTATTGGCAAGGTATAGCAAAATCATCATAATTGAATCCCAGACAGCCGGGTGTTGTCAGTCATGCTGTACAGTGATTGTGCAGTACACAGCATAAGCGCCAACACAAAGACAACATCCCAAAGCAGTTTTTAATAATGTACCTCACGGAGCTGTTATTGGCCATTTTCATCAACGTTGATGTATAATCTCACTTAGACCTGTTCTTACACTCCCTCGGGATGAATGCACGGCAGCTACTTTGTTGATACTTAAAATATCCATATCTGCAGATATCAATCATTGAGTGCACAGGGATGTGGCAGGAAGTCCACCAAGCAGATTGGGAGGTGTGTCATCCATATCATTGATGATGATTAGTGAGAGTGAAATACCATGTGTATCGACAAAGTTCCTGTTTTCCTCCAATCCGTTCTCTACCCATTAATAGCAGGGGATCTCATAGGTAGATGGCTCTTAACCACAGATTGGGCATGTGTGAAACCATGCACTATATAGGATATAAAATGATCCTTTGTGCTCCAATACCATCTTCCCTGTGCAGTGCAGTCATGTGAGCATGCAATTCCATTGAGTCTGCTAGTCTTTCTCTACCACTGGTAATAAATGTTCTTTGCATTTCTTGTTAAGTAGTCTTCATTTGCTACCAGGTTTAGAACAGATGCCCATTCCATAACCTTGGTGTAGGTGTTCCCTGTGAACAGAGTGGATGCAGCAGATAGTAGATGAATTTCTGGCATGTCGCACAACATGGGACCAGAGGACCATGTGCCAGTGTGTCCACTGACACAGTCCCATTTTATGATCATCTGTGCTCCAATGTATCTCACTGTCTTGTTTGCTGACTTGTTTGTTTGTTTACCATTCCCACATGTCTGGCAGAGTCTGAAGAGCTGCAGCAACTTCGAGTCATACACTTTGTTTCCTTCCAGACCACACTTGCAAAATTGGACTATCGTCATATTGACAGGTGATGTCCAAGGTAGACATACTGGCTCTTCTTGGAAAGAGAGAGAGGTTAATAAACAACCATTTCAATCTTTGAGACAGTACAAGCCTACCTACATACAGTTTTGATATAGAGTGACGTAGGTCCCACGGTGTGTCACTATCCTGTCCTGTCCTGCTTCCTCTGCCCCGAATAGACCAGGAATAACACATTTGAGATTTTTTTCTATTGGTTTGTAAGTATTAAAAAGAATTCTGCAGGTTGATATGGAGAATTCATGATACTTACAGGGCCTTTAGAAAGTATTCACACCCATTTATTTTTTCCACATTTTGTTGTGTTATAAAGTTGGATTCAAATGGATTTTAAAAAAAAATTAAATAGTCAACGATCTACCCAAAATACTCTAATGTGAAAGTGAAAAAACATTCTGACATTTGTAAAAAAATTATATAATACAAAAAATAAAACATATCTTGATTAGATAAATATTCAACCCCCTGACATGTTAGAAATCACCTTGGAAGCAATTATAGCTGAGTGTTTTTCTGGGTAAGCCTCTAAGAGCTTTGTACACCCGGATTGTATTTGCACATTATTCTTTTTTAAATTCTTCATCCTCTTTCAAGTTGGTTGTTGATCAGTGCTAGACAGCCATTTTTACGTTTTTCCATGGATTTTCAAACCAATTTTAAGTAAAAACTATAACTAGGCCAGGATTATTCAATGTCACCTTGGTTAGCAACTCCAGTATATTGTGTTTTAGGTTATTATTCTGCTGAAAGGTGAATTTGTTTCCCAGTGTCTGTTGGAAAGCAGACTGAATGAGGTTTACGCTGGCTCATTCCATTCACTGGAAGCTGCTACTGTCCGGATGGTAAGCGCACACTCAGCAGCCATCTGATTCCCCTGCTGTAGCTGAAGCAGATGCTCACCTCCCTCTTTGCCCTCCACGGGAGCATCGAAAATGCATTTAAAACCGAGCCATGAGCCCCTCATAAGAATCTAGCTCCTCCTCTGCTCTCTCCCAGACTGCCGTAGCCCATTCCAATGTCTGCCAGGTCAGCAGAGAAATAACCCGTGGCAACCTTAGACCTCTCGGTGGTGTGGGCTCCCAACTGGTGTGAAAAATAGAGGGAGCACTGAAGGAGGAAGTCACGGCAGTTGGATGGTTTACCGTCATATTTTTCCGGGAGGGATAGACGGGCATCATGACCTGAGCGGGATGCTGAATGGGTCATTGCGCTGGCTCGTTGGGTAGACTGGCTCTAGAGTATCCTCCGATGCTGGGCGTCTCTCGGGGGTGTTCGAGACGCTGCAGACTACTGAGCTCTTCCATGGCCGTCCCCAGGTGAGCCCGCTGGTCATGGTGTTGGCGTAGAAGTTACCCTTGTTCGCCGAACGTCTGAGAGATTTCCTGCTGCTTCCATAGTTTGAATTGGTATTCTGTAATAAGGGAGATGTGAGTTGGGTGCAGATGAAACATTTAATAAAACAACAAAACCAGTAATGAGACAATTCCATAAGGCTACACGCCGGTACACAAGAACAATACCAACTGGTGAGAAAACATAAGGGAGTGACACATAAAGGGGAGGAAATGATGTGCGTAATGAGTGCCAGGTGTGTGTAATGATGAATCCCAGCACCGGTGGTTAGTATTTTGGCGAGGTCGTACACCGGAAGGGAGGAGCAGGAGAAGATGTGACAACAGGCATGTTTCCCTGTTTCCATGTGCGCGCAGAATACATTGAATTAAACCGCTGAAAACCCTCCCACTTGTGGCCAACATTTTTCGTGTCATTCAATAGGGTTTTCAGTACATTTATCTAAAGCCATCCCTTTAAACGTAGTGTACCTTCTCATTTGAATTCTTCTGACAGACTCAGTAGAATATGTGGCAAGAACGTTTCAGAATATTAGGGATTAATGAAAGAAAGTCATGTAAATACACACATAGGCCTATTCATCACAGGCCTAGACATACTCTGATCTTGTATTTTATTTAGGGTTGGGAAGATATTTTGTAATGATTTTAAAAAAAATAATTAAAAAAAACAGGTTTGGAGAGCCTTTACGAATCAAAATTGTACAACAAGGGTTGAACAGTAGTCTATGTACTAGTCTATAAATACACTTTAATAATCCTCACTAATCATGGAACTGTGATGACAATGGTCCAGTCCTCGTCAACTGTGTGCAAGGCTCCAGGTTTAAACTGATCTGTATAGTCTGCCTTCCATAACGATTCAAATAGGCTACATGTCCCAAATTATTGCACAACTTGTAATACGTTAGCCTAATATGATCCACCATTGCTAGCGATCCTCAGGAACAACCACACAAACGTCAGTGAGGAAAGAAAGGTAAACTAGCCATGTAATGGAATGATGCAAAATGTAAGTAAACGAACACTAAAGTCAGTTATAAATGTGGGTATAGCTTAGGGTGGCTACCGATAGTGGGTAATATTTGACACGGTACAAATTGTAAGAAATACTGTGGAACGTCTGGCCATATAATTAAAACATTCTAGAAATCATTAATCAACTCGGTAGGGTTGGCTCTATACTGTCATTTGCACATGGCTACAGAAGCCTATAGATCATCCAAATTCCATCCCAAGTTATAAGGCCAGCATTTCATGAACTTCCCTGTTGCAGTTTGTCGCCAAATGACTTGATTCACATTTGTCTCCAAGCGATCATAAGGTAAAAAACATCGAAAACAATTGCAATGTATCTTTACATTCCTCTCATCCAAACGGCTTACTTATTTACCAAGCTCTCATCAAGTGCTTTTATCAATTTGTAAATTACAGTGCATGAAGAAGCTAGATGTTGTTCCATAAGGAACTGACAGGTTGCTTGAAACGTATTCATTGTTCCATCACGTGTAAAGGTGTTGGAATTATGAGGGAATTCAGTCAAGGTCAGAATATGGCGTATCTGTAGACACACCTCCGCCACACCTTCATTTATTCGATCTCCAACCCCAATGAATAGCGGGTGAATAGCATGCTATTCTCAAGTTCTCAAATTCAAGGTCAGAATACATGTAGAGAGAATAGAAAGAGAATTAAGTTCAATTTACGCACGCTTAACTTGGGTCGAATTCCCCCCACGTACAGTATGTAAACCATATACCGTAGAGACATATAACACTACTTTGTGAAATACCTGGGGGGAAATCATCATGCTCCTAACTGAGTAATGCGATGGAATTCAGTCCTGAGCCATCAAAGTCAATACAACCATTGTCACTTAATTTCATGTTATTTTTCTTTTCAAACTAAACCCAAACTAAACATCAATGCCTTGTCAGCCCAACACACCCAATCCTTCTACATTCCATATCCTGTTTAAGCCTCTGCCAATGCTTCTATTGATCTAATGGATGAGGCAATAATGATTCATGCTAATGCCTTCCCATGGGTTAACACATACCGCTGCAGTGAGGGTTTTGACCATACCTTTTATGGATATAAAATTCATAGAGGTTCTTAAGGCTTACTGATGCATGCAGCTTTCATAACTGGTTAGCATATGCTAAAATGATTAACTGTATATGCAACAGTAGGTCAGCACAGCTGATCATTAAAACCATTGCAGTGCTGCCATGACATGCACCTTTGCGCGGTGGAGTGACTCATTGAATGTGTGATTACATTGAATTGCTGCTCAATGAGCAATACTTTTAAATCCATCCCACCTTTTCCCTTATTTGCAGGGCTGTGAATTATTCATTATTTTGAAGAAAAGGTGCCATTGGTTTTGTCACCTCAAAAGAAAAATGGTAATGGTTTGGATTGTGTGTGTGTCAGGGGGGGATGTTGCGCGAGTGATTCTGTTTAAGCTTCAGGGTATGCAGAACACTGGGTTATCATTCCGCTGCATAAATGCAACATAATGGTGTGGTATCCATTTCCAGTCTAAATGACTTGGGGAAACTGTATCACAACAATGAGATTGCACAAAGCATAATAAAATGCAGATTGCATATTCAATGACATCTTGAGATGCTTCCCCAGGTTGAGAACAAATCATTTCCCACCAGACCAGCAGAATAGAATATATTGTGCATACAACTATACTGAACAAAAATACAAACCCAACATACAACCATTTTAATGAGTTACAGTTTACATGATGAAATCAGTCACTTGAAATAAATTCATTCGGCCCTTATCTATGGATTTCACATGACTGGGCAGGGACGCAGCCATTGGTGGAGGTCAAAGGCCCACTCACTTGGGAGCCAGGCCCAGCCAATCAGAATGTCTATTTCCCCTTAAAGGGCTTTATTACAGATGTAAATACTCCTCAGGTTCATCAGCTGTGGCTGTTCTCAGATGATCCCGCAGGTGAAGAAGCCGGATGTGAAGGTCTTGGGCTGGTGTGGTTACACGCGGTCTGTGGTTGTGAGGCCGGTTGGCTGTACTGCCAAATTATCTTAAATGACGTTGGAGACATTTAATTCTCTGGCAAAAGGGGGACAGTTCTGCAGTCAGAATGCATCTTGCACACTCCCTCAAAACGTGAGACACCTGTGGCATTGTGTTGTGTGACAAAACGGCACAGTTTAGAATGGCCTTTTATTGTCCCCAGCACAAGGTGCACCTGTGTAGTATTTGTCAATATACCCTGATGAAGACAGATTGTCAATTATTGCATCTGAGCTCCTAGAGTGTGAAGCTCATCTTTTCTTTTTCAAGTGTTCTACTCCGCTAGCCCGCACCTCGCCTAAACAGGTGTGCGTTTCTTTCGCCTCCAGAGGCACCTGTGTAATGATCATGCTGTTTAATCAGCTTCTTGATATGCCACACATGTCAGGTGGATGAATTACCTTGGCAAAGGAGAAATGCTCACTAACAGGGATGTAAACAAATGTGTGTACAAAATTGGAGAGAGATAGGCTTGTGTGTATGGATGATTTCTGGGACCAACACTTTACATGTTGTGTTTATATTTTTGCGCTAAATGTAAGATATCAGTTTGGACTCTAATGACAATTAATTATAAACATTATAGTCTTTAAAACCTTAAGAGATTGCATGCCTATATTTTCATAACTGAAAATAAAACAGTTTGGCAAGACTTCTTCCAGGCGTGACCAAATGCCCTCTTTATTGTTGATGACTTCATTGTTTGTGTAGGATTCGAAGAAATATATTTTTTACAGTAATAAGCAGAAATGATCAGTTTATAATTTTAATTGGTTTATTTGAACAGTGAGAGACAGAACAACAGAACAACAAAAATCCAGAAAAACGCATGTCAAAAATGTTATACATTGATTTGCATTTTAATGAGGGAAATAAGTATTTGACCCTCTCGCAATCAGAAAGATTTCTGGCTCCCAGGTGTCTTTCATACAGATAACGAGCTGCGATTAGGAGCACACTCTTAAAGGGAGTGCTCCTAATTTCAGTTTGTTACCTGTATAAAAGACACCTGTCCACAGAAGCAATTAATCAATCAGATTCCAAACTCTCCACCCTGGCCAAGACCAAAGAGCTCTCCAAGGATGTCAGGGACAAGATTGTAGACCTACACAAGGCTGGAATGGGCTACAAGTCCATCGCCAAGCAGCTTGGTGAGAAGGTGACAACAGTTGGAGCGATTATTCGCAAATGGAAGAAACACAAAATAACTGTCAATCTCCCTCGGCCTGGGGCTCCATGCAATATCTCACCTCGTGGATTTTCAATGATCATGAGAACGGTGAGGAATCAGCCCAGAACTACACGGGAGGATCTTGACAATGATCTCAAAGCAGCTGGGACCATAGTCACCAAGAAAACAATTGGTAACACACTACGCTGTGAAGGACTGAAATCCTGCAGCGCCCGCAAGGTCCCCCTGCTCAAGAAAGCACATGTACATGCCCATCTGAAGTTTGCCAAGGAACATCTGAATGATTCAGAGGACAACTGGGTGAAAGTGTTGTGGTCAGATGAGACCAAAATGGAGCTCTTTGGAATCAACTCAACTCGCCGTGTTTGGAGGAGGAGGAATGCTGCTATGGAGGGGGAAACATTATGCTTTGGGGGTGTTTTTCTGATAAGGGGACAGGACAACTTCACCGCATCAAAGGGACGATGGACGGGGTCATGTACCGTTAAATCTTGGGTGAGAACCTCCATCCCTCAGCCAGGGTATTGAAAATGGGTCGTGGATGGGTATTCCAGCATGACAATGACCCAAAACACACGGCCAAGGCAACAAAGGAGTGGCACAAGAAGAAGCACATTAAGGTCCTGGAGTGGCCTAGCTAGTCTCCAGACTTTAATCCCATAGAAAATCTGTGGAGGGAGCTGAAGGTTCGAGTTACCAAACGTCAGCCTCGAAACCCTAATGACTTGGAGAAGATCTGCAAAGAGGAGTGAGACAAAATCCTTCCTGAGATGTGTGCAAACCTGGCGGCCAACTACAAGAAACGTCTGACCTCTGTGATTGCCAACAAGGGTTTTGCCACCAAGTAGTAAGTCATGTTTTGCAGAGGGGTCAAATACTTATTTCCCTCATTAAAATGCAAATCAAATTATAACATTTTTGACATGCGTTTTTCTGGATTTCTTTTGTTATTCTGTCTCTCACTGTTCAAATAAAACTCCATTAAAATTATTGATCATTTCTTTGTCAGTGGGCAAATGTACAAAATCAGCAGGGGATCAAATACTTTTTTCCCTCACTGTACATATGAGGACACCTGTCATTTTTTATAGTAAATAAAACATTCAGAATTGACTTAAAGAAATTATGAACTGTTGTTTCTCTTTGCTTATTTGAGCTGTTCATGCCATAATATGTACTTGGTCTTTTACCAAAAAGGACTATCTTCTGTAAACCACCCCTACCTTGTCACAACACAACTGATTGGCTCAAATGCATTAAGAAGGAAAGAAATTCCACAAATTAACTTTTAACATGCATTCCAGGTGAGTACCTCATGAAGCTGGTTGAGAGAATGCCAAGAGTGTGCAAAGCTGTCATCAAGGCAATAGGTGGCGACTTTGAAGAATCTCAAATATAAAATATATTTTGGTTACTACATGAATCCATGTGTTATTTCAGTTTTGATGTCTTAACTATTATTCTATTATGTACAAAATAGTAAAAAATAAAGACAAACCCTTGAATGAGTAAGTGTCTCCAAATGTTTGACTGGTACTGTATATATACATATCCACCCTCATGCTTCACAGTAGGTATGGTGTTCTTTGGATGCAACTCAGCATTCTTTGTCCTCCAAACACGACGAGTTGAGTTTTTACCAAAAAGTTATATTTTAGTTTCATCTGACCATATGACATTCTCCCGATCAACCAAATGCTCTCTAGCAGACTTCAGACGGGCCTGGACATGTACTGGCTTAAGCAGGGGGACACGTCTGGCACTGCAGGATTTGAGTCCCTGGCGGCATAGTGTGTTACTGATGGTAGGCTTTGTTACTTTGGTCCCAGCTCTCTGCAGGTCATTCACTAGGTCCCCTCGTGTGGTTCTGATTTTTGCTCACCGTTCTTGTGATCATTTTGACCCCACGGGGTGAGATCTTGCGTGGAGCCCCAGATCGAGGGAGATTATCAGTGGTCTTGTATGTCTTCCATTTCCTAATAATTGTTCCCACAGTTGATTTCTTCAAACCAAGCTGCTTACCTATTGCAGATTCAGTCTTCCCAGCCTGGTGCAGGTCTACAAATTTGTCTCTGGTGTCCTTTGCCAGCTCTTTGGTCTTGGCCATAGTGGAGTTTGGAGTGTGACTGTTTGAGGTTGTGGACAGGTGTCTTTTATACTGATAACAAGTTCAAACAGGTGTCATTAATACAGATAACGAGTGGAGGACAGGGGAGCCTCTTAAAGAAGAAGTTACAGGTCTGTGAGAGCCAGAAATCTTGCTTGTAGGTGACCCAATACTTATTTTCCACCATAATTTGCAAATAAATTCATAAAGAATCCTACAATGTGATTTTCAGGAGAAAAAAAAAATTATTTTGTCTGTCATAGTTGAAGTGTACATATGATGAAAATTACAGGCCTCTCTCATCTTTTTAAGTGGGAGAACTTGCACAATTGGTGGCTAACTAAATACTTTTTTGCCCCACTGTACATAAACATTTTATTTAAGAACTCAGTCGAGGTCTCAACTTACGGTTGAGAGTCAGAAAAATAAAATAGACAAAGTGCAATTTCGAAACTTGTTTGTACGTCAGCAGTTTTCCTCGTCATATGTGACTCACTGACAG
Source organism: Oncorhynchus keta (assembly GCF_023373465.1). Lineage (NCBI taxonomy): Eukaryota > Metazoa > Chordata > Actinopteri > Salmoniformes > Salmonidae > Oncorhynchus > Oncorhynchus keta. The sequence continues at coordinate 3,894,033 of NC_068432.1, read as the reverse complement.
TCACTGAATTCGCTCATGCCTGTCATTTTTGGGGGGGATTGGTAAATGAGTCTAGTTCATTTTGCCAGCTATCTAAACTTGTAGTAATCATGGCCGAATCACTGACTGGGCATTTAGAGCACATGCCCTGACCTCCAGGGGGCATGCATTGATTTTGTTTGCCATTCTCGCTCAGATATCATATTAACATGACATACTGTAAGTCATGGCAAAATGTGTAGAATTGCAGGAAATGTGCTTTTAACACTGATCGCCCAAAAAAATGTATGATAAGGAAAATTATTTGTTAACCTTTTGATAATTAAACGCTTTTTCTGCTAACGGAACATTTAAAAGTTAAAGTTTATCCCACCCCGCACCATGTATATCACTAATAACTGTTCCCAAAAGTAGGCCTTGTCACTTCATAAAGCGACATCTGACAGGACTTCGCCAAAGACTTCGCCAACTTCACCAAAGAGCACAAGCAGAAGACAATATTTAGAGTGCATCACGAAAGCAAGCTCTCAATGCTGTGAATTTAAGTTAATGTGTAGTGGGCAAAACGCTTTTAGAAAGGTCACTGAAAAGCATGTTGTCAGTGGCAATGGTTGATTAAGACCTATGGCGGCATTGCAAACTTTGTTTTCCCATAGTGTCATTCAAAGGACGCACTTTGAACCCTTTGACGATAACGTTATGGTATACTTTGCTTCCAAAGAAGTCCTGAACCCTAGCAGGAACTACTCTGTTCTATCCATGAAGACCTTTCCAAAGTGAAAATTGAAACGTATACTCACAAGGAATGTTTTCAGCTGAAACTCTTCAGGTTCCAGTGACAAATGTTGACAGTAATATTAAGAAGAGACAGTCCCTGTGAGTTTTTGTAGCCTTTACAAAGCTCCTTGAGCTCCAAAGATAATTCATCAGTTGTTGAAAAAAGCACATAAAAGGAAACATAATAATAATATATGCCATTTAGCAGACACTTTTATCCAAAGCGACTTACAGTCATGTGTGCATACATTCTACGTATGGGTGGTCCCGGGAATCGAACCCACTACCCTGGCGTTACAAGCGCCATGCTCTACCAACTGAGCTACAGAAGGACCACCCATACGGAAACATCAGAGCTACAGATAATGAACAAGAACACAGCATACCAATAATATAGCCATTTCAAAAGGTCAAAAATGCCCTATAAATGTCAAGATAGAAAGGTTGTGAATTATATTCATGGGGTTCTGACTAAGCATAATATGACCTTTCATAGTTTGCTTTTATATTAGATAAATGTTCGTACATTGTCAAACATTTTAAACTAAAGACAGAGAAAAGTCAGGATTTGCTATCACAACATAGGACTGCTAAATACAGGAAAACGTTAAGCAGATTTTTTTTTACTAAATGTTGATCAAACAGAAATATAGAATCACAAAACATGTCCTATTGCAGAACTACCCACTCTAGAACCATAGACACAGGGGTAAGCAACTCCAGACCATAAGATTTCTCTGGATCATGAATTGAATCTGGTCATCATCAGGCAAGGCTAGAGTAGCACTAGCACCTCTTGCTAAGATAATACCTGTGTGCAATGAGGAAGTTAGAGAGTGACGCCAGAGTTACCACCACAGAACAATAAAGCTTAGTTAGCGCATCGCATGCTATGACATAAGGCCCTATTTTGATAATGTCAAAGAAAAGCAGAACTGGTCAAATGAAACCGTGATACCCAAAATAAAGGTAATCTTAACTAATACTCCTAGAAACAGAGAGGTGTATTTTGTGAACTCTATTGACACAAGAACCTCGTTACTCTAAGTGTCCTAAGTTACCTCAGATCAACTTCAACTCCCCCCTCATGCTCGAACACAAGTGGATTGAGAGCTGTAGCTAGCATCGTCAAGACGCCAGTTGATTGAAAGCTTTAGATAGCATCGTCAAGATGCCAGTGGACAGAGAGCTGTAGCTAGCATCGTCAAGATGCCAGGGGCAAAAGTACCCATGATGCTATTATTACATTCATCCAGGAGTACACGTTAATTATTCATACAGCACAATTTATGCACGCCCAAACCGCCTCTCCACCACCTGACAAGAGAGTTCTGGCTCTAGTCGAGTGGGAAAAATAACTCTTTCCTTCCGCACCTATTGTAAGTTTTCTATATGAGCGTGCACCCTTACCCGCAGTTACTGCACTTGAACAATCTCCAGTATATTTACATGAAGAGTACATAAGTTCCAGTGGACAATATCTAAAGTAACATGTTTGTAAGACATCCCAATATGGTCTGCCTTCTCACAAACCCCCCAAAAAAGAGTGGGGAGGAGGGAAACAAGTTAGAGATACAACCAACTGATTTACTCTTCACAAAATCTTTCCAAGTGGGGTAATCATAGTTCGTTTAGAGAGAGAGAGGTGTGTCTGTGTTCGTGTGTGTGTGTGTGTGTGTGTTTGTATTTTTCCCTGGAGTGCAGCAACAATGACTCCAAATGACTGTCTCAGACACAGAGACAAAGAGATGTCCTTTATATTGTCATAGACACTTAAATAAAATATTTTACTTCAGGGGCCAGATCAGTGCAGTGAATTCGGAAAGTATTCAGACCCCTTAACTTTTTCCAAATGTTACGTGACAGCCTTATTCTTAAATGGATTAAATTGATTTTTTCCCTCAGCAATCTTTAAAAAAAAATGCAATTCCTTATTTACATAAGTATTCAGACCCTATGCTATAAGACTCAAAATTGAGCTCCAGTGCATTCTGTTTCCATTGATCATCCTTGAGATGTTTCTATAACTTGATTGGATTCCACTTGTGGTAAATTCAATTGATTGGAAGAACACAGTGGCCTCCATCATTCTTAAATGGAAGAAGTTTGCAATGGGCCTTGGCCTTGGTCAGAGAGGTCACCAAGAACACGATGGTCAATCTGACGAGCTCCAGAGTTCCTCTGTGGAGATGGGACAACCATCTCTGCAGCACTCCATCAATCAGGCCTTTATTGTAGAGTGGCCAGATGGAAGCCATTCCTCAGTAAAAGGAACAGAGTGTCCTTGAGTGGCCAAGCCAGGGCCTGGGCTTGAACCCGATCTAACATCTCTGGAGAGACCTGAAAACAGTTGTGCAGCAATGCTCCCAATCCAACCTGACAGAGCTTGAGGATCTGTAGAGAAGAATGGTAGAAACTCCCCAAATACAGGTGTGCCAAGCTTGTAGCATCATACCTAAGATTACTCTAGGCTGTAATTGCTGTCAAAGGTGATTCAACAAAGTACTGAGTAAAGGGTCAGAATAGTTATGTATTTTTTGGAAAACTCCAAGTGGGCTGTCATGTGCCTTTACTGAGGAGTGGCTTCCGTCTGTCCACTCTACCAAAAAGGGCTGATTCGTGGAGTGCCGCAGAGATGGTTGCCCTTCTGGAAGGTTCTCCCATATCCACAGAGGAACTTGGTAGTTCTGTCAGAGTGACCATTGGGTTCTTGGTCAACTTTCTGACCAAGGCCCCCCTCCTCCGATTGCTCAGTTTGGCCTGGCGGACAGCTCTAGGAAGATGTCTTTATGTTGCAATAGTTTGTGTCGGGAGGCTAGGGTCAGTCTGTTATATCTGGAGTATTTCTCCTTTCTCTCTTTCTCTTTCTCTCTCCGAGGACCTGAGCCCTAGGACCATGCCTCTGGACTACCTGGCTGATGACTCCTTGCTGTCCCCAGTCCACCTGGTTGTGATGCTGCTCCAGTTTCAACAGTGCTGCCTGCAGCTATGGAACCCTGACCTGTTCACCGGACGTGCTACCTGTCCTAAATCTGCTGTTTTCAACTCTCTAGAGACAGCTGGAGCGGTAGAGATACTCTGAATAATTGGCTATGAAAAGCCAACTGACATTTACTCCTGAGGTGCTGACCTTTTGCACCCTCTACAACCACTCTGATTATTATTATTTGACCCTGCTGGTCATCTATTAACATTTGAACATCTTGGCCATGCTCTGTCTTAATCTCCACCCGGCACAGCCAGAAAAGGACTGTCCACTTTCGAGTCTCATAGCAAAGGGCCTGAATACGTATGTAAATGAGGTATTTCAGTTTTTTAATACATTTACAAAACAATCTAAAAACGTGTTTTTGCTTTGTCATTTTTTCTTTATCCCTTTACACGTGTGTGTGTAAGGTAGTAGTTTTGGAATTGTTAGCTAGATTACTCGTTGGTTATTACTGCATTGTCAGAACTAGAAGCACAAGCATTTCGCTACACTCGCATTAACATCTGCTAACCGTGTGTATGTGACAAATACAATTTGATTTGATTTGATTTATGAGGTATTGTGTATAGATTGATGAGGGAATAAAAAATATATAAAAAAATTAATATGGCTGTAATTGAACAAAATGTGGAAATAATTAAATGGTCTGAATACTTTCCGAACGCACTGTATATACAATTATATTGGTTGTAAGATTTTTCTTTTGAATCCGGCGTCGTTTTGCTTATCAGTTCATAAACCCTGTGCCATGGAATCGGTATATCAAAAAATCTCTTCCCAACTGTTTTGCACAGAGTTCAATTTGGTCCTTAATTAAATAAAAAAGTATACCAGTTTAATTTATCACAATTTTCTTTAACCAGTTTTGTTCTTTAATGCAGGGCTGACCGAGAAGTTCCTTACTTTTTTCCCGTTGCACTTGCCTCTTCCATTTTTATCTTTTTAAAAAACTTTTTACCCCTCTTTCTCCCCAATTTCGAAATATCCAATTGGTAGTTACAGTCTTGTTCCATGGCTGCAACTACTGTATGGACTCGGGAGAGGCAAAGGTCGAGAGCCATGCATCCTCTGAAACACAAACCTGCCAAGTCGCACTGCTTTTTGACACACTGCACATTTCATGTGTCGGAGGAAACACTGTACAACGGGCAACTGTGTCTGCATGCACACGGCCCGCCACAGGAGTCACTAGAGCGCGATGGGACAAGTACATCCCGGTCGACGCTCGGCCAAATGTGCGCCCCTTATGTGACACAGCCCGGAATCTAACCCAGGTCTGTAGTGAAGCCTCAAGCACTGCGATGCTTTGTCTTAAACCGCTGTGCCACTCGGTAAGCCTGCCTCTTCCATTTTTGTGGTAATGCTGTAATTAATTGGTTGTAATTGTGGGTAGAGCAGACATTTGCATATATTTGTGTTAGCTGAATGTGTGCCGTAACTCCACCAGTCCTATTTATGATATAATTTACAAAGATTATACCGTAGAAAAAAAATATGTATATATATTTGAGTTTAACCATATTATTTATTGTATTATTTGTCTTTTCGGTTGGATTAAACTGAAATTTCTATGGCTTGAATTAGAAACATTTGGATTATTATTTAATTTTCAAATAACCAAAAGTAAGAGGTTGTAATCTGAATAAAGGCCATTCTTGAACAAGGGGTGAGACATTCTTACTAATCTGCTAGAGAACCAGTTTGGATTTAAGTTAAACTTTTGTATGACTGAAGCCTTTAGTGAGAGGTCTAATTCTTTAATATTGTCACGCCCTGGCCATAGAGAGGCTTTTATTCTCTATTTTAGTTAGATCAGGGTGTGACTAGGGTTGGCATTCTATGTTTTGTATTTCTTTGTTGTTTGACCTGGTGTGGTTCTCAATCAGAGGCAGCTGTCTATCGTTGTCTCTGATTGAGAACCATACTTAGGTAGCTTTTTCCCACTGGGTTGTGGGTAGTTGTTTTCTGTTTTGTGTCTGCACCAGACAGAACTGTTTCGGTTTTGTTCGTTCTCTTTGTTGTTTTGTTAATCAGTGTTCAGTTCCATTAATAAAAATATGAACACGTACCAAGCTGCACTTTGGTCCTCTCCTTCCAACAGCCATTACAAATATTTAATAATTTCTGCCACCCAAATTCATTTATATATTACATAAATATGCCTGTTTAATTTTGTCTGGCTTGCCATTCCAAATTAAATTGAATATTTTTGGCTCATATAATTTAAAAAACTAGTTGCTAGGTGTAGGCCATAAGCAATTAGGTCAACTGGGATATGACTAAATTATTAATCAGGGTGATTGTTCCACAAATAGACAGGTATTTTCCATTCCATGGTAGCAACATCGTTTCTATTTTTGCAATGAGGCTGTGTAGGGATCCAAATTGTGAATTTAAAAGAAAACATGAATCATCAGTGTACAAAGACACCTTTGTTTTCAAGCCCTGGCTTTCTAGCCCCTTGATATTATTGATGGCTCTGATTTGAATGGCTAACATAATAAATAGATATGACGATAGTGGACAACCTTGTCTTACTCCTTGACAGTTTAATACTTTCTGAAAAGTAGCCATTATTTACACCTAGAGTTACATTGTATGAAAGATTCTCCTAAATTGAAATATTCCAGGCAATTATATATAAATTCCAGTCATACTTTATCAAAAGCCTTTTCAAAGTCAATTTTGTTATTGTCACAGACACTTTGTGAAATCAAAGGCTGGAACAAGAAATGGTCCCCTTAAAATAATACATCCATTAATATGTATGTTCGTTCTTGTCTGCAAGCAGTGAATTACAGTACAAATATTTGCCAGACAAAGAGAGCTTCAACATTGTGGATGGCCAGATATGAAGCTGCATATAGTTTGACACCGTTGCCTTACAAATTTATCGTTTGTTTCTAATTTTGAGTAAATGACCAAGTTTAATTCTTCCCAAAGGGTCGATACAGCTGTAATTCGGACAAATTACATTTCACACAAGCACTGATATTTAACCCTTTCTCCTAGGCTGAGTCTCCTCCCCCACAACTGAACAGCCAATGCATCTCTGTTGCTAGACAGAACCTTTAGTGATATCTGTTCTTCCTCACTTCATCTAACCTGACCTCTACACCAAAGTGCTCACTACTCCCCAACTCAAGGCTGTCATGGTTATGGATACCAGACTGTGTCTCTTCTCCTCCCAGAGGATCCCTGATGGCTAACAATAACATATCCTGACATAATGTAAACGTTATACATACAAAAGTATACAAAACAAACTTACTCTTTCAATGACAGACTGACAGGTGAATCCAGGTGAAAGCTACAGTATGATCCCTTGTTGATGTCACTTGGCGGTATAAGTTAGTGCACCAATAACAAAGGGAGTTCTCTCCACTCTGCTAATAGCAGCTAGTTTTCAGGTTACATGTCCCTCCCGCTAGGGTCCTCCAATTAGGCCCCTCACTTAGACCACTCCCAGACAGTCGTCATAGCATTGAGTGAGAACTGCTTATTGCTAAGAAGCTATAATTTATTTTGGACAATTTGTATGAAAAATAATCACAGTAAGGTACTTAATTGTTACCCAGAAATTATTTAAAATTGAGATTTTTTTTAAATGGCTGCATTGGACCATTAACAAATCGCTGTGAATGGTGCATATTGTGCATATTCTGCATACTACGTAATATAATAATATAATAATATATGCCATTTCGCAGACGCTTTTATCCAAAGCGACTTACAGTCATGTGTGCATACATTCTACGTATGGGTGGTCCCGGGAATCGAACACACTACCCTGGCGTTACAAGCGCCATGCTCTACCAACTGAGCTACAGAACCACGTAATTGCTTAACACTTAAACAAGTACAAAAAAGTATTTCATCACTTAGCTATTGCATCATCAATACAAAGATATATCAGTATGTGTCCTCCCCCAGTTTGAGACAAAATGTTAATTAGATGTCCCAAGGCTGAGAAAAAAATGTGCCACAGTTTGCAGAACACTGGAAAATGTAATTCCCCCTTCATCTCTATGCGGCTCAGCATATGAAACAGACTGTCAAGCAAGGCAAGATTAAGAATTTCCATTAACCAAGCCAGAAAAAGATGAACCCACAGACACCTTATTAAAATCCTGTGTGTGTAAAGGAGATAATTAAAATGAATGTTGTTAATTTAAAACCAATTAAAATGAAGACATGGCCATAATTATAGCAGTTTGTCTGGAGCATACAATGTCCCTAGGTTACGACTTCAATCTGGCCAACATCAGGCAAGGCTAAAGCAGCAGTAGCACCTCTTGCTGGGAGAATACCTGTGCTCATTGCACCATATCTGGATTATTAAACCGTTTAATAAGGGAAAGTGTTGCTATCCTATCCTACTGTAGTTGGCAAAACAGCCAGCAAAGTTAGCCTGTACTTTCATCCACAGATGGGTTCATTTTTACTAGTCATTAAGATCAGGCTTCGACTGTTGCATAGGGATGTCTTGTTGCAATGCTGTGCTGTTTATTGGTGCACTCTGTGGTGACCCGTCATTCAGGGCAGAGCCCCACCTGTTTTGAAGACCCACATTTTAAACATAAAAAAATGTGATTCAATTGGAACGAATTGTGGCAGCCAGGATGGTGGTAACAAGCACCCACGGCCGAGGACTGATCCGCACAGCTCTAGACCACTAATACAACTGTAGAGAAGTGCTGTGACATTCCATCCGCATACCTAACATACCTGATCTTAACCATCTTTGTACAGAAGTTCTCCGTCATCATTTCCCCAATCAAACCCACAACCCTGGTTTTGCAATCGCCATGCTCTACCAACTGAGCCACATGGAACACATGAAGGGAGTATGGGTGTGTCTCTTTGTTAACAACAGCTGGTGTGTGATCTCTAATGTTAAGGAAGTCTCGAGTTCGAATACTGTACCTGACATTTTCATCCTATCCCTGACCCAGTCTGTAATACCAACTTCTTTCAAGCAATTTTCCCAACAATTGTTTACAGACAGATTATTTTACTTATAATTCACTGTATCACAATTCCAGTGGGTCAGAAGTTTACATACACTAAGTTGACTGTGCCTTTAAACAGCTTGGAAAATTCCAGAAAATGATTTGATTGGTTTTAGAAACTTTAGAGACGCTATCCGAGGCGGTGCAGCCAGAGAGTTTCTCCACGCATCGCACCGACAGAAACAAACATCTTTCTGGTAAGAAGAGGGGCGGGGGCGTATGCCTTATGGCTAACGAGACATGGTGTGATGAAAGAAACATACATGAACTCAAATCCTTCTGTTCACCTGATTTAGAATTCCTCACAATCAAATGTAGGCCGCATTATCTACCAAGAGAATTCTCTTCGATTATAATCACAGCTGTATATATCCCCCCGAAGCAGACACATCGATGACTCTGAACTAACTTTATTTAACTCTTTGCAAACTGGAATCCATTTATCCGGAGGCTGCATTCATTGTAGCTGGGGATTTTAACAAGGCTAATCTGAAAACAAGACTCCCTAAATTTTATCAGCATATCGATTGCGCAACCAGGGGTGGAAAAACCTTGGATCATTGTTACTCTAACTTCCGCGACGCATATAAAGCCCTGCCCCGCCCCTCTTTTGGAAAAGCTGACCACGACTCCATTTTGTTGATCCCTGCCTACAGACAGAAACTAAAACAAGAGGCTCCCACGCTGAGGTCTGTCCAACGCTGGTCCAGCCAAGCTGACTCCACACTCCAAGACTGCTTCCATCACGTGGACTGGGATATTTTTCGTATTGCGTCAGATAACAATATTGACGAATACGCTGATTCGGTGTGCGAGTTCATTAGACCGTGCGTTGAAGATGTCATTCCCATAGCAACGACTAAAACATTCCCTAACCAGAAACCGTGGATTGATGGCAGCATTCGCGTGAAACTGAAAGCGCGAACCACTGCTTTTAATCAGGGCAAGGTGACTGGTAACATGACCGAAGACAAACAGTGCAGCTATTCCCTCCGCAAGGCTATCAAACAAGCTAAGCGTCAGTACAGAGACAAAGTAGAATCTCAATTCAACGGCTCAGACACAAGAGGCATGTGGCAGGGTCTACAGTCAATCACGGACTACAAGAAGAAATCCAGCCCAGTCACGGACCAGGATGTCTTGCTCCCAGGCAGACGAAATAACTTTTTGCCCGCTTTGAGGACAATACAGTGCCACTGACATGGCCTGCAACGAAAACATGCGGACTCTCCTTCACTGCAGCCGAGGTGAGTAAGACATTTAAACGTGTTAACCCTTGCAAGCCTGCAGGCCCAGACGGCATCCCCAGCCGCGCCCTCAGAGCATGCGCAGACCAGCTGGCCGGTGTGTTAACGGACATATTCAATCAATCACTATACCAGTCTGCTGTTCCCACATGCTTCAAGAGGGCCACCATTGTTCCTGTTCCCAAGAAAGCTAAGGTAACTGAGTTAAACTACTACCGCCCCGTAGCACTCACTTCCGTCATCATGAAGTGCTTTGAGAGACTAGTCAAGGGACCATATCACCTCCACCCTACCTGACACCCTAGACCCACTCCAATTTGCTTACCGCCCAAATAGGTCCACAGACGATGCAATCTCAACCACACTGCACACTGCCCTAACCCATCTGGACAAGAGGAATACCTATGTGAGAATGCTGTTCATCGACTACAGCTCGGCATTCAACACCATAGTACCCTACAAGCTCGTCATCAAGCTCGAGACCCTTGGTCTCGACCCCGCCCTGTGCAACTGGGTACTGGACTTCCTGATGGGCCGCCCCCAGGTGGTGAGGGTAGGCAACAACATCTCCTCCCGCTGATCCTCAACACTGGGGCCCCACAAGGGTGCATTCTGAGCCCTCTCCTGTACTCCCTGTTCACCCACGACTGCGTGGCCACGCACGCTCCAACTCATTCATCAAGTTTGCGGACGACACAACAGTGGTAGGCTTGATTATCAACAATGACGAGACGGCCTACAGGGAGGAGGTGAAGGCCCTCGGAGTGTGGTGTCAGGAAAATAACCTCACACTCAACGTCAACAAAACTAAGGAGATGATTGTGGACTTCAGGAAACAGCAGAGGGAACACCCCACTATGCCAAGTTCCTCGGCATACACATCACAGACAAACTGAACTGGTCCACTCACACAGACAGCATTGTGAAGAAGGCGCAGCAGCGCCTCTTCAACCTCAGGAGGCTGAAGAAATTCAGCTTGTCACCAAAAGCACTCACAAACTTCTACAGACGCACAATCGAGAGCATCCTGGCGGGCTGTATCACCGCCTGGTACGGCAACTGATCCGCCCTCAACCGTAAGGCTCTCCAGAGGGTAGTGAGGTCTGCACAACAAAATCACCGGGGGCAAACTACCTGCCCTCCAGGACACCTACACCACCCGATGTTACAGGAAGGCCATAAAGATCATCAAGGACATCAACCACCCGAGCCACTGCCTGTTCACCCCGCTATCATCCAGAAGGCGAGGTCAGTACAGGTGCATCAAAGCTGGGACCGAGAGACTGAAAAACAGCTTCTATCTCAAGGCCATCAGACTCTTAAACAGCCACCACTAACATTGAGTGGCTGCTGCCAACACACTGACACTGACACTGACTCAACTCCAGCCACTTTAATAATGGGAATTGATGGGAAATGATGTAAATATATCACTAGCCACTTTAAACAATGCTACCTTATATAATGTTACTTCCCTACATTATTCATCTCATATGCATACGTATATACTGTACTCTATATCATCGACTGCATCCTTATGTAATACATGTATCACTAGCCACTTTAACTATGCCACTTTGTTTACATACTTATCTCATATATTTATACTGTACTCGATACCATCTACTGTATCTTGCCTATGCTGCTCTGTACCATCACTCATTCATATATCCTTATGTACATATTCTTTATCCCCTTACACTGTGTATAAGACAGTAGTTTTGGAATTGTTAGTTAGATTACTTGTTGGTTATTACTGCATTGTCGGAACTAGAAGCACAAGCATTTCGCTACACTCGCATTAACATCTGCTAACCATGTGTATGTGACAAATAAAATTTGATTTGATTTGAAGATGCTGGAGGAAACAGGTACAAAAGCATCTATATCCACAGTAAAACGGGTCCTATATCGACAACCTGATAGGCCGCTCAGCAAGGAAGAAGCCACTGCTCCAAAACTGCCATAAGAAAGCCAGACTACGGTTGCAACTGCACATGGGGATAAAGATCGCACTTTTTGGAGAAATGTCCTCTGTTCTGATGAAACTAAAATAGAACTGTTTGTCCATATTGACCATCGTTAGGTTTAGAGGAAAAAGGGGGAGGCTTGCAAGCCGAAGAACACCATCCCAACCGTGAAGCACGGGGGTGGTAGCATCATTTTGTGGGGGTGCTTTGCTGCAGGAGGGACTGGTGATCTTCACAAAATAGATGGCAGTATGAGGCAGGAAAATTATGTGGATATAATGAAGCAACATCTCAAGACATCAGTCAGGAAGTTAAAAGCTTGGTCGCAAATAGGTCTTCCAAATGGACAATGACCCCAAGCATACTTCAAAAGTTGTGGCAAAATGGCTTAAGTACTACAAAGTCAAGGTATATTGGAGTGGCCATCACAAAGCACTGACCTCAATCCCATAGAAAAATTCTGGGCAGAACTGAAAAAGCGTGGGTGAGCAAAGAGGCCTAAAAACCTGACTCAGTTACACCAGCTCTGTCAGGAGGAATGGGCCAAAATTCACCCAACTTATTGTGGGAAGCTTGTGGAAGGCTACCCAAAATGTTTGACCCAAATTAAACAATTTAAAGGCAATGCTACCAAATACTAATTGAGTGTATGTAAACTTCTGACCCACTGGGAGTGTGATGAAAGAAATAAAAGCTGAAATAAATGAACAAACTACAAAAATCTAAAACTGGAAACACTTATCTCCCTCACTAGCTTTAAGCACCAGCTGTCAGAGCAGCTCACAGATTACTGCACCTGTACATAGCCCACCTATAATTTAGCCCAAACAACTACCTCTTTCCCTACTGTATTTATTTTATTTTATTTATTTATTTTGCTCCTTTGCACCCCATTTTTTTTATTTCTACTTTGCACATTCTTCCACTGCAAATCAACCATTCCAGTGTTTTATTTGCTATATTGTATTTACTTTCCCACCATGGCCTTTTTTTTGCCTTTACCTCCCTTATCTCACCTCATTTGCTCACATCATATATAGACTTGTTTCTACTGTATTATTGACTGTATGTTTGTTTTACTCCATGTGTAACTCTGTGTCGTTGTATGTGTCGAACTGCTTTGCTTTATCTTGGCCAGGTCGCAATTGTAAATGAGAACTTGTTCTCAACTTGCCTACCTGGTTAAATAAAGGTGAAATAAAAAATTAAAAAATGTAAATTCTCTCTACTATTATTCTGACATTTCACATTCTTACAATAAAGTGGTGATCCTAACTGACCGAAAACAGGGCATTTTTACTAGGACTAAATGTCAGGAATTGTCAACAACTGTGTTTAAAATGTATTTGGCTAAGCTGTATGTAAACTTCCGACTTCAACTGTATATGTACGGCACACCTCAATTACCTCGTACCCCTACACATGTACTCGGTACTGGTACTCGTTTATAGCATGTTATGTTTTCTCGTTATTGTTATCAGTTCATCACTGTGTGTTTATTCCTTGTGTCACAATCTTTATTTAGCATTGTCGAAAAAGGCTACACCTGTTGTGATATGCAGGGACATGACTGACCTCAGTGATGACTGACCTTCCTTGTGGTTGTACATCTGCTGTGCCTCTTTCAATGTTCTCTTATTCTCTGTCTGCCTCTATATCTCACTCACCAACCATGATCACACATTCAGAACATTAATTCAGTAATAGTATGCATGATCATGACTTCCGCTCTGATTTACATAACTTAAAATCTATGCATGTGTGCTGGCTGTACTTGTACCATATACACTGGGATCCACTGGACACAAAACATGACAGTAGGGGTCGATTAAGACCGTGGCATCACGTTGACATGAGCTACAGAATGGCCAGCTGAACTTCCATCACCACAATGGGCAGAACCAGCCCTCTGCCTGGACAGCAGGACTGTTCTCTTATGGCTCACAGTTTAAAAGAAGCCACATGCCTGTATGTGAAAGAGAATAAGTTGTTGTGTGGCAGGCAGCAAAGGGGATATGAACACAATGATTGCAGCTGTTATTGGTGGAGAGCAGATGCTCACAGCTACTACATTCAAAGCCAGAGGCATGTCATGTTTCACATCAGCAATTCAAAAATAACCAGAAAAAAAGAAAAACGAAAGCTATGGATAGCATTTAGCTTTACATCACATATATGACTTGGTCTGCCATGTGGCACACTTCTGTCTATAATTTGAGCTGTTTAGTATGTGTAGGTAATGCACTTTAAAAAAAATTATTATATTATGATTCTTTTTACCCCTTTTTATCATGTGTCGGAGGAAACGCTGTACAACTGGCGACAGAAGTCAGCGTGCATGTGCCCGGCCTGCCAGAAGGAGTCGCTAGAGTGCGTTGAGACAAGGACATCCTGGCCGGCCAAACCCTCTCATATCCCGGACCATGCTGGACCAATTGTGCCCGCCTCATTGGACTCTGAGTCATGGCGGGCTGCGACACAGCCTGGGAAAAATCTGCGTCTGTAATAACGCTTAGCGCCGTCGATGCAGTGCCTTAGACCGCTGTGCCACTCAGGTAATCCTTCCTAATATGGCTTTTTTGAAAGATATCACAAAGAACTGCACAAGTGTTGCTAAGGCTCTCTACTTTCTGGAGGACCAAGTTTTTAAATCAGTGAAATGCCCGATGGAAACAGAGTATGACAGCTAATTCAGGCATATGATTGCAAATGCGGAGGGAGTCGAAAAGAAAACACAGATGGCTGTTGTATAAAACACCTGTCTTGATTACATCTTCAAACTAAGGGCAACTATGGCATCCGTGACAGATGCACCAGTTATGCTACCCCCATGCTGCTGATGTCATGCAGCCTGTCGTTGTTTTGTGTGTATATATTTTAACAAAACGACAACAAACAAGCATGAGGTCGTACGACATGATAATGTTCATTACGTCATTGGGACAACTACAGTATGTACAGACATGTCGATAGAAGTAGAATAAACCAGCCCGTATTCTTGAAATCTTTGGTTTTACACTACCGTACTTACTGTTTAGCACATCTGAATTCTTAAAGAGATGGGTGGGGCTAAGGCTTATGAGGTTCTGAATGATGCTGAACAGGTTTCCCAAAATGTTCAAGGGTAGTTTTCTCCAAAGTGTTAAGTTTATCAACTTTCAAAGCAGAATTACTTTCTCATTTGTTCCTCAACTGCAGTCTATGATATACTATCTCTACTTTTATCCATCGTTTCCAGTAGTAATCAGGTATAGGTTTTTACTACTTGATGCTGGCAGTAAATATGTGGCTAAAACACTACAGCTTTACCACACAGGCTTTTCACGACCGCAGAAGAAGACAGAACAGGAAGTAATTGGTTGTTGTTAGCTGGAAACTGTTTTTGACAATCCCGAATGTAATCATCTTCCATCCTGGCACCACCTGTAAGTTTACCTTTCCTTTTAGTTTTATGGATAGTTTCATGTCGTTGTTTATATCACTTTTTACCAGATCGAAATGATTGCCAGCCAAAACGGTCTTGTGGTTAACCTAGATGTGTTCGAGCTCCATTGGAATGTAGCTATGTAGCCTCTGTTTTCGTCATGCTAGCTAATAAGAATGTGTGTCTGTATGCAAATGTGCAGTAGGTTCATATCGGTATACTTACCCTTTGACTTACCACTTTTGACCTCTTGCCAAGAAGGCCCTCGACATAAGAAGACTGGAGGCCATTGTTTATTACATGTTTTTTAACATGTTGTTTTACGTGACCTCAGATGATTGATAGTCGCTTATAATTGGTTGTCTCTTGTGCTTTATTATCGAAAAGGTTACATGGTGGAGAAATATGGCTGCAACAAAAAAAAAAAAGAGGATCTGAAGATAATTCATTCAAAGCTGAATGAAGACAAGGCCTCAAAGGGATGAACAAAAGTGTAAATATGTCATTTAATTGATTATGTTTGTAAAAGCTTATTATTTCTTGCTTGATTGCATAACTACAGTTAGAAACGTCAGTAAATAACATGTGCACTAGTCTAGTAGTCACACAGGGGTGAAACAAGGAAGATGTCAGCAGTGGATTTGAGTAGGCAAACAGTAGTGAATGTGTCCGTTTTCAATAGTAATTCAAAAGGGGTCATGTAGGAAAGGAAAAAGGATCAAGAGCAATTCAGTAGTGACACAACACTACACACACAAATGGCATTAGTAATTCAACAGGGATTGAGTAGGCATACAGCATTAATGTATTATTTCAATACTGAACATGTATGAATTGTGTAGGTATGTGTAGGTTCTAAGTAGTATACACCCAAAGGCTTAGTAGTTACACAGTAGTCATTAAGGGAGAATTATGTAGTGCTTTGAGTAGACAATATGTAGTATTCACCTGTGGAGAAACAATTTATCACTCATACCTACTTAAATTATTATGTAAATCATTACTGGCTTGCTACACATCTCAATGGCAATCAAGTAGTAAAAACAGTAGGTTTTGTGTAGATATTGTGTTGTAGGGGTGAGTAGTAACTCGGTGGTGTTTTTTCATGAGGGAAGTGTTCAGAGCAATCTGTCCAATTGTTGTATTTCTGTCATCTGGTGTTTGACATAGTGGATAAGGATTTACTGTGAGGGGGCGCGGAGATAGCGAACAGAAAAACGCCTCACTAAACATGAGACAACAAGCTGTGAGCGGGGACAGGAGGTGAAAATTAACCCATTAAATAGGCTAGCTAACAGATAGGCTATAGTACTATGCTTTAAAAAAAATTACATTACGACCATCCTCTAAAATAAGTCAATAAAATCATCCATGTCAATTGAATTTATATGTGGAAAAAAATCATGTGTACGCAGGCAAAAGTGCAGGATTTGTTCATGTTCTAAATGGAGGTTTTGGGGGAGTGTTATGGGGTGCCATCCAGTCTCCGTCTTCCCAGGCAATGAGGTGACACCCATAGTCATTTCAAATCACACACCTGAAACCCATTGTGGCAGATAGCCGGCTCCGCAGGCATGTAATTTCACTATGATGAAGGCCATAAAAGCAAGTGCAGTGTATTCCCAGTCAATGTGGATATCCAGTCAGTGAGGTCACCAGCACTGCATACAGGAAGTGCTGAAGGGCCCGTGTGTGATCCAATTGGTATGAGCAGATGTTGATTGGGGATCTGTGCGATCTCTGCCCTTAACCCTCTTATCTACCCATCATTTAGAGGTTAAAACAAACAAGCATTGCATTTTGCATGACAATGCAGTCCTCGCACATGTCATACATCAAAACTGTGCTTTTGCAATCAATGCCTTTTGTATTGAGTAGTGTCTCTAAGGATTACACTTTACATTTACCGTCTTACACATTTGGAGACAGCTAGGTGATGTTTTCAGAGGTCTCGTAAATACTAGATTATTTGGCATTCATACAAAGAGAGGCAATGAGCCTGTGCATGAATAGAGATGTTGGATCTTAATTTGATTACTCTTTTGTTGCTGAGAAATGCAGATGAGCTTTGTGATTTACATAAATTCACTGAAAACCCAAAACAACTCAAGGTTATATAAACAGTATGACACTTTTCACGTAGCCTACTTTTGGCCAGCTAATAGCCTAACCACCAATCAGGCAACATAATGGACGAAACATTCAAATCCTGTTGCTGCAGGATCATTTGGTGTGACAATATACACTGAGTATACCAAAAATGAGGAACACCATCCTAATATTGAGTTGCACCCCGCCCTTTTGCCCTCAGAACAGACTCAATTACATCAGGGCATGTACTCTACAAGGTGTTCGAAAGTGTTCCACAGTGATACTGGCCCATGTTGACTCCAATGCTTCCCACAGTCTTGTTACACATGGGAAACTGTTGAGTGTGAAAAACACAGCAGCATTGTACTTCTTGCCCACCCCCCCTCTGAATGGCACACATACACAATCCATGTCTCAAATGTCTCAAGGCTTAAATATCCTTCTTTAACCTGGCTCCTCCCCTTAATCTACACAGACTAAAGTGGATTTAATTCATTAACAAGTGACATACATCATAGCTTTCACCTGGATTCCCCTGGTCAGTCATTGTCATGGAAAGAGCAGGTAACCATAATGTTTGTATACTCAGTGTAGATGTGGCGGATTGGAGTTGGGACCATTTGGGAGGAGTGCTTGATCTGTATTATAATGTGCTAAATACATTTACATTTTTACATTTAAGTCATTTAGCAGACGCTCTTATCCAGAGCGACTTACAAATTGGTGCATTCACCTTATGACATCCAGTGGAACAGCCACTTTACAATAGTGCATCTAAATCTTTTAAGGGGGGTGAGAAGGATTACTTTATCCTATCCTAGGTATTCCTTAAAGAGGTGGGGTTTCAGGTGTCTCCGGAAGGTGGTGATTGACTCCGCTGTCCTGGCGTCGTGGGGGAGTTTGTTCCACCATTGGGGGGCCAGAGCAGCGAACAGTTTTGACTGGGCTGAGCGGGAACTGTACTTCCTCAGTGGTAGGGAGGCGAGCAGGCCAGAGGTGGATGAACGCAGTGCCCTTGTTTGGGTGTAGGGCCTGATCAGAGCCTGGAGGTACTGAGGTGCCGTTCCCCTCACAGCTCCGTAGGCAAGCACCATGGTCTTGTAGCGGATGCGAGCTTCAACTGGAAGCCAGTGGAGAGAGCGGAGGAGCGGGGTGACGTGAGAGAACTTGGGAAGGTTGAACACCAGACGAGCTGCGGCGTTCTGGATGAGTTGTAGGGGTTTAATGGCACAGGCAGGGAGCCCAGCCAACAGCGAGTTGCAGTAATCCAGACGGGAGATGACAAGTGCCTGGATTAGGACCTGCGCCGCTTCCTATGTGAGGCAGGGTCGTACTCTGCGGATGTTGTAGAGCATGAACCTACAGGAACGGGCCACCGCCTTGATGTTAGTTGAGAACGACAGGGTGTTGTCCAGGATCACGCCAAGGTTCTTAGCGCTCTGGGAGGAGGACACAATGGAGTTGTCAACCGTGATGGCGAGATCATGGAACGGGCAGTCCTTCCCCGGGAGGAAGAGCAGCTCCGTCTTGCCGAGGTTCAGCTTGAGGTGGTGATCCGTCATCCACACTGATATGTCTGCCAGACATGCAGAGATGCGATTCGCCACCTGGTCATCAGAAGGGGGAATACAATTGTCTACTGGAATACATTTTCATCTGGTTTTAGAGCTGGTGTTTACAGCTACACCCTGACCTGAATTTTAGCACGGACGTATCACTCAGTCTTTCTTTATTGCCCATATTGACATCCAAAAACGCATAACAGGCATAAACAGAAACGTTCAATGTCGTAATGTTCTCTTTTTTTGCTTTACTAAATTAAATCTAGTTTCATGGCTATTTAAACATTAGGGTCTAACTCATCTCTGATGTTCATGTTTTACAGCTTTTGGAAGATTTCAAAATGGAACCTCTGATTCCAAAAGCCTTTTCTACAGATGTCCAGAGAGGGTATATGAATTAAAAAATGATTCCCTTTGTTATGTTGAGATCACGACTTATTTAACTCATGATCACGATGTAACAAAATGTGTTTTGTCGAGATCATGAGATGAACTATTTTGATGGGCGTGGACCTAATGATGATAGACTGATCGCAGTGTCATAGTGCACCAGAAGCAGTAAGACTACAAACATCTAAGACCTTGATTAGAGCACATCTGTTGTATTAGCCATGTGCCTTCATGAAACGTCTTTAGAAACCACAACATGTGATTCACTTCACCTGTTTTAATATTTATATTTTTCTGTTCTACTTGTTAATTGTTGTTTGTGACTGTGTTTTTGCTGCTACTGACAGGCCAATCTCCCTGTTAAAACTATTATTAAGTAGATTAAAATAAATAAATAAATACAATAAAATATAATAAACTCTCTGAAATTTGTATCCATGAAATGCTTTGAAAGGCTGGTTCACATCAAGTATATCATCCCAGACAACCTGGAACCATTCCAATTCGCATACATCCACAGATGATGCAATCTCTATTATAGTCCACACTGTCCTCTCCCACCTGGACAAGAGAAAAACCTACGTGAGAAGGCTGTTCATTGACTATAGCTCAGTGTTCAACTCCATAGTGCGCTCCAAGCTCATCACTAATCTCAGGACCCTAGGACTGAACACCTTCCTCTGTAACGGGATCCTGGACTTCCTGACAAGCCACCCCCAGGTGGTGAGGGTATGCAGCAACACATCCACCATGATGACCCTCTACACGAGGGCCCCTCAGGGGTGCGTGGTTAGTCCCCTCCTGTACTCCTTGTTCCCCTACGACTGCATGGCCATGCATGACTCCAACACCAGCATTTAAGTTTGCAGACGAAGCAACGGTGGTTGGTCTGATCATCGACTACGATAAGACAGCCTATAGGGAAGAGGTCAGTGACCTGGCAGTGTAGAGTCAGGACAACAACCTCTCCCTCATCGTCAGCAAGATAAAGGAGCTGATCGTGGACTACAGGAAACAGAGGGCTTAGCATGCCCCCATCCAAATTGACGGGGCTGTAGTGGAGCAGGTCAAGAGCTTCAAGTTCCTTGGTGTCCACATTGCTAAGGAATTATCATGGTCCCCACACACACAGTCATGAAGATAATAATGACTCTTAACGTGCAGGAGGCTGAAAAGATTATGCATGTGCCCTCATATTCTCAAAAAGTTATACAGCTGCACCATTGAGAGCATCTTGACTGGCTGCATTACCTCTTGGTATGGCAATTGCTTGGCATCAGACTGCAAGGCGCTACAGAGGGCAATGAATAAGCGGGCCTGCCATCCTTGTCCATTTTTTTAGAGTATCAGATGCACGTGGCAAATTTGAGCCGAATTTGGGTTTTATTTCCACTGCACGCAGTTTGCTAGAAGAGTCCGTTGTTACAGCCTATGTAAAGGTGCTTATTGCATTTCTTTGCTGCGCATACATCATTTCAGATTTTCGAAGTTGATAAAATATCAAATCTTGTGCAAAGGCATTTTAGAAGCATTGCCTCTATAGCTAACACCGGACACTCATTCATTCTTCATCGCACAGTCTTCTAAACTCCCCTCTCCATTTAATGCCAAGATGTTCATATTTATTTTTGATTATACTTTTATAATGCATTTTGTGACATGGATCAGAATTACAGTTACAGTCTAACAGGTTGCGTGATCCTCATAATGTTACGTGAATTAAATGTGTATCACACTCGCACAAATGCGACCAGTTCTTTTTTGTATTCGCATTTCATTTCTTTCACTTAGCAAATGAGAGTGAACTGCTGGCACTTTAGAGCCCACTGAATGTCCATCTTATGTTCGCTAATGTTAGCTTGAAACAATTAGTGTTTACCTTTCCACAACAACACACGGGGTCGAAAAGGGATTTGTCCACGTGTTTTCGTACAGATGACAGTCGGCAAACTCAGCATCACATCAAACAGGAGGAGGGGCAGACACGGGGTAGCTACGTCCAATAATGACATTTATCTCCATGTCTGTTGACACAAACTCCGTACATGTTTGTGTGTTGCGGCTCGAGAATCGGGATGTTAGTTATTAAAATGTTTGAAAAAATGAAAAAAAAAAAATCAGGCCATTTTAATTTCTGCGTACTAGAATTAACTAGAATCTCATACCTGCGTACATGGACAGAGAATTGCGTAGTTGGTACGCAAAATGCGTGCATTTTGGCAGGTCTGTGTACGGCTCTGTACATCATTGGGGCCGTGCTCCCTGCCATCCAGGACCTCTATACCAGGTGGTATCAGAGGAAGGCTCTAAAAATGGTCAAAGACTCCAGCCATCCAAGTCATAGACTGTTCTCTGCTACTGCACAGCAAGCGGTACCAACGCACCAAGTCTGGAACCAATAGGACCCTGAACAGCTCCTATCTCCAAGACATAAGACTGCTAAATAGTCAGTTAAATAGTTAACCAATAGCTACCCTGGCTATGTGCGGTGGTCTCTTTGGCACTAACTCTTTTGACTCATCACATACACTGCTGCTCCTATTTATTATCTATCCTGTTGCCTAGTCACTTTCTCCCAGCCTTGTATCTACCTCAATTATCTCGTACCCCTGCACATCGACTCGGTACTGTTACCCTGTATATATAGCCAAGTTATCGTTACTCATTGTGTATTTATTCCTCATGTTATTATAATGCTTTGCTCTCTACATTGTTGGAAAGGGCCCTCAAGTAAGCATTTCACTGTTAGTCTACACCTGTTCTTTACAAAGCATGTGACAAATAGCATTTGCTTTGATTGATTTGAATCTATCATCAATAAGTCCACTCCTATTTACAGAGTTTATCTTGTGATCTTGAAAAAATGGCGGAATATACTTTTTTATTCATAATGTCCTCCTTGGACATCCCTACTTTTCAGTGATTTCAGGCTACTCCTTTTTTACAGAATGCTATTTTGCTTGGACCTATTACACCTGGCATTATACTGCTCAGTAATAGAGATTTCTAGGCAGCCACACATCTTACATTTCCCTTTAACAAGAGGAACTTTCAACAAAAGCAATGAGAGTATTTTTGTACATTTCCCTTGATTTGGAGTTTAAAAGTTCCTAATAGACCTCTCTGTGATAAATGGAATTATCTTCTAAACCAAGCTGCACTCATACAGTATCACTCACATTAACACACTGTACTAGATTACATGGTGTCGTAAACAAGCTTTTTAAACTGCAAGGGTATCAGACATTCATCACCACCATCTTAACGGCATGGCTGCCACTTCCTGTACCCATTCCAAGCAGTGGAGGAAAAGCAATAACTCACACTCCTGTTTGGTTCATGTAAACAGGTCGACCTCAGCGAGACCACTCACTGTAGACTTCCTTGGAAACCCGATTGCCAATGCGAGAGAAACAATTTATTGGAACAATAAATAATACCTTAGAGTTGTATGCAGCAGCGTGCTGTGCATATTGCATCTGCCGAGGAAACTGGCCATGACATTTAATGTGTCACATCCAATCCAATTCAAAGCTGAAACGGTACACCTTAACTTCTCAGCACGACTGGCCACTATGAAGCACAAAATTCCTGGAGTGTCGAATGTTGCGAGCAGTGACACAAACAAATTGCTTTCAGTTCTGCCATGGCAGTTGAAATATGGGATTTGTAATCCGGTTACTCACCGAGCTATGATAATGAATAAAGTATCTTTGTACATTTTCACTGTACAATATGAAATAGATTGGTACAGTCTTTCACATTAGGCTTGTTTGTGTACACTCAAAGGGAACAGAAAGGATAATAACTGAAGAAAAACAGGACTCTTATCCCTCACTTGATTAATACCAAAACCATGTTTTAAGTGAAATTGAAGCTTTCGTCTGACATTCTAAATCTAATTTCAACTATAGTATGCACTAACAAGGCTTTTCAGCATACTCAGCTTGAAACCTAGAGCATAGCTTTATTGATATACTGTACTTCTACAGCAGATGTACTCACATTGGATGGGTGGATAAGGATTCAACCGTTCTCTCAAACAGCCTCATACATACTCTTAGAGTAGGTTCACCCCATGAATGAACTTGGTAATGTAAACCTGTTTTTTCATGTAAGAACACACATGCAATCTGCCATCTGAGAATCTGTTCAATGGTCCCAGTCTTGATATATACCCATTGGTTATTAAAAGGGGTCATCTGCATTTTTTTAAAAACAACACAAAACCTACCAACCTACCAAAGCCACTGTTTTGGTAAAAATCGGAGGAATTAGAGGTGGAGAAATGTAATAACTCACAAATTCATCAAAAGCGCTATGGATACAAAATCAAACGTGTTTGTAGCAATCGCAGATTGACCCTTTTAAATTATAGCTTAGAAATGTCTCATACAAGAGCACAGTGCAACTGCCTTACCCTATCATAACTAAAAAATCAGGTTGCATTACTCCATTGTTTATAACAGGAACATTAACTATGTTGGCTTCAAAATGTTAAAAAGCTGCAAACTACATTTTTGACATTTATTTTCTATTTCACCTTTATTTAACCAGACAGCTGATTTGTAGGGGTCCAGATTTTGCAGCTCTTTCAGAACATCAGCTATCTGGATTTGGGTGAAGGAGAAATGGAGAGGCTTGGGCAAGTTTCTGTAGGGGGTGCAGGGCTGTTGACCGGTGTAGGGGTAGCCAGGTGGCAAAGCCGTAGAAAAATTACTGCACTGAGGCTAGGACAGTGTTTCAGTGGGCAGCTGGGAAGAGGTGCTCTTATTCTCCATGGACTTTACAGTGTCCAGAACTATTTGGAGTTTGTGCCACAGGATGCAAATTTCAGTTTGAAAAAGCTAGCCTTTGCTTTCCTAACTGCCTGTGTATATTGATTCCTAACTTCCCTGAAAAGTTGAATATTGCGGGGGATATTCGATGTTAATGCAGTATGCCACAGGATGTTTTTGTGCTGGTCAAAGGCAGTCAGGTCTGGAGTGAACCATGGGCTATATCTGTTTCTGGTTCAATTTTTTTTGAATGGAGCATGCTTATTTAAGATGGTGAGGAAAGCACTTTTAAAGAATAACTATGAGGGTGACCCTGTTTTTATGTATTTGGGGTTGTACCTGGGCTATCAAGCTAGCAGAAGGTCCTGAGAGGGACGTCGCGATGTAAGAATAACCAGGCATCCTCTACTGACAGAATGAGGTCAATATCCTTCCAGGATACCCAGGTCGATTAGAAATGCCTGCTCGCTGATGTGTTTTAGCGAGAGTTTGACCGTGATGAGGGATGGTCGTTTGACCGCAGACCCATTACGGACGCAGGAAATGAGACAGTGATCGCTGAGATCCTGGTTGAAGACAGCAGAGGTGTATTAGGATGGCAGGTTGGTTAGGATGATATCTATGAGGGTGACCCTGTTTTTATGTATTTGGGGTTGTACCTGGTAGGTTTATTGATTGTTTATGTGAAATTGAGGGCATCAAGCTTAGATTGTAGGATGGCCGGGGTGTTAAGCATGTCCCAGTTCAGGTCACCTAACAGCACGAGCTCTGAAGATAGATGGGGGGCAATCAAT
Organism: Oncorhynchus keta; assembly: GCF_023373465.1. Taxonomy (NCBI): domain Eukaryota; kingdom Metazoa; phylum Chordata; class Actinopteri; order Salmoniformes; family Salmonidae; genus Oncorhynchus; species Oncorhynchus keta. Next base: position 3,869,020 of record NC_068432.1, on the reverse strand, counting down.
TCACATATGGTGTCCAGGGCACAGCTGGGGGCAGAAGGTGGTCTATAGCAAGTGACAACGGTGAGAGAAAGGTGGATTTTTAAAATTACAAGCTCAAATTGTTTGGGCACAGACCTGGATTGTAAGACATAACTCTGCAACTCTGTCCCCATTGGCAGTTCTATCTTGTTGGGAAAATGTTATAGTTAGGGATGGAAATTTCAGGGGTTTTGGTGGTCTTCCTAAGCCAGGATTCAGACACGGCTAGGACATCCGGGTTGACAGAGTGTGCTAAAGCAGTGAATAAAATAAACTTAGGGAGGAGGCTTCTAATGTTAATATGCATGAAACCAAGGCTTTTACAGAAGTCAAAAAATGAAATTTACTGGGGAATGGGACTGGAGCTAGGCACTGCAGGGCTTGGATTAACCTCTCCATCACCAGAGGAACAGAGGAGGAGTAGGATGAGGGTACGGCTAAAGGCTATAAGAACTGGTCATCTAGTACGTTCGGAACAGAGAGTAAAAGGAGCAGGTTTCTGGGCATGGTAGAACAGATTCATGTGTGGGAGCATGTGTGGGAGTTGGAACAATAGGGTTAGCTAAGGCATATTGAGCAGGGCTAGAGGCTCTACAGTGAAGTACGGCAATTGTCACCACCCAGAACAGCAATGGACAAGTCATATTGACATTAGGGAGAGGCATGTGTAGCCGAGTGATCATATGGGTCCAGTGAGTAGTTAGGTGGGCTGGAGACACGGCGATTCAGACAGCTAGCGGGCCAGGGCTAGCAAGCTAGCAGAAGGGCCTTAGAGGGACGTCGCGATGTAAGAAGTCTGTTGTAGTCCCCTTGTGCTGTTACATCGGACTTGTCGTGATGGATCAGCAGGGCTCCGTGGGGTAAAAGGGTGCAGGCCAATTGGCAAAAATAGATATAGTGGACCAAACATTTTTCCGATGAGCAATTTGTCAGATTTTCCATTTCCCATCTGAGTAGGCATTAGGCTAGGTCACATGTAGGGTTAAGAAGTGGTTTCACTGACACATATTACATTTGGCTAGGTATTTTCCATTCATCTTGCTTTTTAGTCCAGGACTAGGCTTAAACCACCCCATAATGTTGAAATGAGTGGAATGAAAAAATGAATCTACTTTACAGTACATTAATGGGGTAAACTAACTCTAAGAGTATGTATTAGGCTGTTTGAGTGAAGGTTTGAATCCTAATCGACCCATATAATGAAAATACATCTGCTGTTGATGTACATTAGATCACTAAAGCTAAACTCTAGTGGGCGTCAAGCTGAGTATGCTGAAAAGCCCTGTTAGTGCATAGGTCAAATTAGATTTTGAATTTCAAGGGTATTTCGGCTTCAGACAAAAGCTAATATATCACTAAAACATTGTTTTTCAAAATTAATTTCCATTTTTTTTGCATTAAGGTATAATGCTGGCGCCCATTTTACTGTGATAGAATACACAGATAATTGTGTAAAGTGCTACATGTACGCATGTTCGAGTGAGACAGACTTTCCACAGATAAGTGCCCACAAAAGAGCAAAGAGACTAAACGTTTTGCAACGGAATCGACGTAACGAATACACACCCCGGGCAGCTGAGTTGACTTCCTATTTTTAAGAGGCAATAATATCCAATTCCATTTTTTTATGTTTAATCTCACCAGGTCTGCCTTGAAGTTGATGTAATTTAATTCATTTAAATCTGTTGGCTTGTTTCCAGATGTGGGAAGACTGGAAAAGGAAGCACCCACGGCTTCCTCGCCTTCTTTGCCCCAGCCTACCTGCTGCCCCCCACCAACCAGCCTGGAAGTCAAGGTTCCAAAGAGGTCAGAAAGACCCAGAGCAAAGCCACCCTGCGTATCGCCTTTTCAAGCAGCAATTGGTGTGCATTCTCATCACCCACATCATGTCGACCATCACAGGTAAGTTTACACACCCAATGGTGTATGTATTAAATGGGAACCAAACAGATGTAAACAGAACCAAACGGAAGAGGGACTTACGTGCATTTGTTAAATAGAAACTCATTTTAGTTTCAAAATGTTTTCTGTTGCAAAGCATTTTGTGCCTAATTGCAACTTTTTGGCCACGGTGTACACTAGTGATTACACCTCAGGAGAAGCACACACACTAATCACCAATCCCATGTCTCACTGTCAGTCAAATCTCTGAAATGCCAATGAACATTTCAATGAAGAGTCCACCTTTCCATATACACATGAATATCAGCTTCTCAGTCTGCTTTTAGAAGGTTTAGTAATGCATTATTTGACTCGACAAACACCCAATTTCCAGTTTGAATACCTATATCATAATGGTATACCTAACTGATAAAATCATTAACATTCTCTCCTTCCCATCTATCCCTCCATCCCTACCTCTCTTCCCCCTCAGTGTTCCTCTGGAGAGGGGTGCCTCGGAAGACATCTGACAGTGGGAAGTGCTTGCAGTCTGTCTGGCCAATGAGATCAAGAGGAATGAGAGGGGCACTACACTTCCAGAGTAGTGCTGAGGGCATGTGGGTCACGAGAGAAATCACATACATACACCAGTACATGAGCGCATAAAGACATTTACAAATCTACCGTTCTGTAGATCCAACACTAATCTAGTGCATCTGATTCTAATAATTAGCTGGCTGATAAGATGGATCTGGTTAGTTACAACTAGAGTTGGAGAGAGAACCTACAGAAGGGTAGCTGGCCCTTTCTGCTGGTATGCACATTTTCATTAGGGAATATGAAGAATTGACAGAGAAGAGGAAAAAGTCAATGTAACATTTATTGGTGGATAAACACACAGGATCACTAGAATTGACAGAGAACAAAATTACATATTGTGTCAAGGTATTGATTCCCCGGTCACAGAGATGAGGAGGGTGGAAAGAAAGAATTTTTAGAGACCAATGGTACCTGGTAAGACTCATGTGAATTTACAACCACCTGACTTTCTTTGTCTGTATTTCCTTGCCTGTAGATACCCCCGGTCTTCACAATAGGATTAGGGTTACCCTTCAATCTATGAATAGTGGCTACCTGCAAGTCTGTAGTTTGAGACAACCTGAATAAAGGTTGTCTGAATAAAGTATGCATCTTTATTTTATGGCCTGTGATACATTAACCCTCCTCTAAACCCTTTCAATCAAATTTGACTTGAACTGCAAGCGATGTAGCAAAACCTGGCTAAAGTTACGCATAGAATGATGACAAGGATATGCAGTAAGCCTGTTTTTACACTTTTGTAACCTCACGTAGTGCCCGTCAGGAGAAGGCTCCTAGTGGAGCTGACAACACATGCCGGCAGCACCACTTGGTTGTCTGGGGCTAGCCACTCTCCTTGCAGGGCCCACTCCAGGCACAGCCTGTAGGCAGAAAGGTGGAATTACCGAGAAAGAATTGTCAAGCACCATAGATAGCAAACCATTCATGTTACCCATCTGTCTCTCCAGATACCATCATTATCATTTGATAGTTGTAACGTGCAGGGCTGGGGGATTTTCTTAAATGAATGGGTAGGATTGTATGGGTGGAAATAAACAGTGACATTCCTTCCAGTTAGGCTACATCCTCCACACAAAACGTTGAATGAAAATGTCTATATACAAAGCCATGGGCTTTTCAGACTGGTTTTTGAGTACATCAGTATGGGAAAGTGTGTTTGGAAGCTAGGTAAATTCTTTCATGACTTGTTTTACAATGTAGCGAGCTATTTCGAATATAAATTAATTGATGTAACATTAATAACCCTCCAGGTGAGCTTCAATGCCATTACAACTCTCCTTCCGTGGCCTCCAATTGCTCCTAAATACAAGTAAAACGAAATGCATGCTCTTCAACCAATCGCTGCCTGCACCTGTCCGCCTGTCCAACATCACTACTCTGGACGGTTCTGACCTAGAATATGTGGACAACTACAAATACCTAGGTGTCTGGTTAGACTGTAAACTCTCCTTCCAGACCCACATCAAACATCTCCAATCCAAAGTTAAATCTAGAATTGGCTTCCTTTTTTCGCAACAAAGCATCCTTCACTCATGCTGCCAAACATACATACTGACCATCCTACTGATCCTCGACTTCGGTGATGTCATTTACAAAATAGCCTCCAATACCCTACTCAATAAATTGGATGCAGTCTATCACAGTGCCATCCGTTTAGTCACCAAAGCCCCATATACTACCCACCACTGTGACCTGTACGTTCTCGTTGGCTGGCCCTCGCTTCATACTCGTCATACAACCCACTGGCTCCAGGTCATCTACAAGACCCTGCTAGGTAAAGTCCCCCCTTATCTCAGCTCGCTGGTCACCATAGCACCACCCACCCGGAGCACGCGCTCCAGCAGGTATATCTTTCTGGTGAAATAAAGGTGAAATAAAAAAAAACAGAGGTTGAATTCTTATTGACACAAGACATTTCAGCTTTTAATTTTTATTCATTTATAAACATTTCGAAAAACATAATTCCACTTTTTCATTATGGGGAATTGTGTAGGCTAGTGAAAAAATAACTCAGGCTGTAACACAACAAAACTTGAAAGAATTCAGGGGGTGTGAATACTTTCTGAAGGCTGTAGATCAAACAGATAACCAATCAAGATCAGCTACATTCTCACTTTAACTGAGACTGGATTCTGTTTTCTCCTTTAATTAGTCGTTAGCATTTGCCTTTCCCCATGTAATTAGCTAGCTTTCCTTTTTAATTGAAAAGCAGTGAAAATATTCGTTTTAAATACATCAAAACTTTTCAACAGAAGGCACCTCTGAGATTCGAGTGTCACTGTTGACAACTTATGTGGAATTTCTTAAATGTCTCCTGAGATCTCACTTATTGGACAATGGTAATATTTCAACCCCCTTTTTTGCAAGAAGAGCAGCGAACGGATTGCGGCGCCATCTGGTGACCATTTAGGGAATGGAGTTGAAGACCTATTGACATTGAAAATTCGAGGGGAAAAACTCCCTTTAACATGCATTGGCCAATCAAAAACCTTATATAGATTCAACTATCATCGTGTCTATAATATAAAGGAATTGCAATTGCTTTTCTCCTTTTAAAGTGCTAGTTCGCTCGTCTCAGTCTATGAAAGTGGACAGCTGATGAAATTATCATCTGCACGGTGCTGGGAGAGGACTAGTTTCTAATGTCAGGATCCAATTAGCTAACATGAGCCGGTAGGTTGGGTACGGTGACTTTAAAAGTAAAATGGAGGTGTAGCGTGGATGCTGTCTACTGATTGGTCAATGAATAGCTCACTTATACACACACACAGTTGCACTCACACTTAAAATCTCTCTCTCTCTGTTACATACACATGCACACATACACACTGCACTTGTTTGCTCGATAAACTTCTAAGCTTACTAGCAGGAACCCTCAACCTCTCTTCCCACAAATAACTTCCTTAAAAAACAAATAAATGCTCCACTAACGCTTATTTGGCAACTTACCAGTTTCTCAGAGGCAGGATAAAACTATACCTGAAAGTGAGCGCCCACAAGACGAAATGGACCAGTAACGTGCATGTTTTTCTTTTATCACGTAAAAACGTAAAAATCATACTAGATGCAAAATACAGAGGAAGCATGGCTGAACACACACATGCAACTGAGTGCGCTGATGCAAGCGACCATGGGGCCAACCTGTATCTCCCATTATTTCAAGTGCATAATTTATCAGCGCAGCGAGCCCCTCTAACCTTATGGCAAAGCAGGCATGATGAATGCTGTGCATGGGTACAAACAGTTTCACTCATCTTTGGCCTGGTAATTATAACTGCATAATGTGCCCCCGGAGACCCATTGAAATGACTGGCCAGGACACTGAGTGTCAAGAAAACAATCATCCCCAATAGATCACTGCTGAGGAGAGCCGACACAGCATCCCAAAGTCACAAGGAGCCTACCGGACCATAAGGCCCAGTATTGACCCGTCTACTGAAGGAGACTCTCCTCATCTGTCTTAACTGTGGGAGGCTGATACACACGCTGGGATGAGGATAGATGTAAAGTTGAAACCAGGCCAGAACTTCCCCCACGCATCCTGTGGCAAATGTACTAATTTAGTAAGCTTATATAAATTCTATGCCCAATAGAATATATACAATAGAATATATAATTCCTTACTTGCAGCACCCTAAATGCAACAATCAATTAAAAAAGTGTAAATGAGTCAAGAAAACATTCAGGCAGAAACTTTGTTGCACGGTATGTTGGATGAGAGACCCAGGTAGTAAACAGTACGGTATTCTTTCCATTCCATAGCAACAGAGCGCTAAAATGAGAGTGCTGGAGTCCTGCAGTCATCCTTATACTCAGCAGTGACTCGGTGGACTTCTTTAGACATAGAGAGTTGGAGTTGGAGGCCAGGTAATGTGTGTGTGTGCGCGTGCTTGTGTGTCTGTGTGGTTGGACCTGAAGAGAGAGGATGTTTGTGTACAGCAGCAAGAGAGAGGAATAGCCCAGGAAAGAGAGGGATCAGAGAAAGGTGAGGGGTTTGCAGTCCCGGTTTAATGAGGGATTGAAAATGAAGCTCCATAGAAGGGTTCACATCAAAATGGCATCTTAATTAATGCACAATTAACAGCTTTGATACACTGGGAGTTCGTAGTGTGGAGATTGACCTCTGGCAGCTTCATTTAGCACCCATTGAATATTAGGTGGTGTTAATTATCAGAATATCAGATTGTAATGATATCTCTAATGCTGTACTCACTTGTTGGTGATGCAGTGGACGTGTAATGAATTGAGTTAGTTACATTGGGAAAATTACCATAAGGAGTGAACAGGAGTGCCCCTCTTTTAAGCAGGAAATGTGAACACATGGTGGAGACAAAACTCAGTGGATATTGTAGGCTAACATTAAGTGCTTGAGTCAATCAGATCTGTTTAGACAACATTTGAGGTGCGGTTGCTTTGACAGTGTCGGGGTGGAACTGCGTTAGAGTTGTCAAATCCAGACATTGCCATTGGCTGCACAGAGTCACATGAACAGAAATCCCTTGTTTACAAGTTGGAACACTGGAATGTGAGATGTAATCTACACCTCCATTAGGATGATAGACATCCTCATTATTTTGTTTAATGATGTGCAATTAAGTTGTATTTGTATTTATTATGGATCCCCGTTAGCTGCTGCCAATTTTAAAAACATTACAATACATTCACAGATTTCAAAACATAATGTGTGCCCTCAGGCCCCTTTCTCGTTCTGAACTTCTAACTCGAGTGGGGGGCTTCATGACAATGATCTCAGGAGCAGCTGCTCCCTGATTTGACAGCTCCAACTCAGTTCCATCCCAAAACATTCGCTATACAAGTGTGCTATCGCCAGTTAATGCATGATCTGATTGAATCTAGGCCTAACAGGTGTTACAGAGGCTCTCCAAAATACCCAATGTCCCACCTACTCATTGTTATTTTGTGACACCGACTTCTATCTCCCCCTCTTTCCTACACAGTGTAGAATATAGCCTACCCCTCATCTCCCCACTATCCCACTCAATCACTATCTCTTTTTTTAGGAGATTGCTGTCCTCCTTTCATTCTGTCTGTCCCTCTTTTTTCCTCATCCCGCCTCTTTTCTCTCCCACAGTAGGATTTGCTTCTCTTGGATGAGTCCAGAAACAGATGGTGCTTATGGCTTATTGGTTCTGACTGGTGCCGCTTCTGAGGACTTATCGCACTGTGACCTGGCCAGTGTGGTTCCGGAAACATTGGGCCAATGGTTCATGTCTGTTTATATGGAGCAGGTGAATTACCGGGACCTCAAGCTTCTAGTCCACTGCACAGAGACTGGGCGGCCATTGCCTTGGTCCGCATGGGAGGATCCAATATCGCCAACATCATCCTAAAGCCCAACTTCAACCCCAGCAAGGGGATCACTGAAATGGGCAATTTAATATCATGCACTGTAACTCTGAACATTGGTCTCCCATATCTATCCACTCATGCAAGGTGCTGTAGGTGTTCTAACATCATGTGCTGAGCAGTATGGAATAACAAATGATGAGCGATAGAATAAATCGAAAGAGAACATCAACATATCTGTTGTCTGGACCTCTGACAGTCTCTATGGGTGTGCCACAGGGTCCAATTCTCGGGCCGACTCTCTTTTCTGTATACATCAATGATGTTGCTCTTGCTGCTGGTGATCCACCTCTAGGCAGACGACACCATTCTGTATACTTCTGGCCCCTCCTTGGACACTGTGTTAACTAACCTTCAGACGAGCTTCAATGCCATACAACTCTCCTTTCGTGGCCTCCAACTGCTCTTAAACGCAAGTAAAACTAAATGCATGCTTTTCAATCGATCGCTGCCCGCACCTGCTCGCCCGTCCAGCATCACTACTCTGGACGGCTCTAACTTAGAATGTGTGGACAACTACAAACACCTGGGTGTCTGTTTACACTGTAAACTCTCCTTCCAGACTCACATTAAGCATCTCCAATCCAAAATTAAATTGAGATTCGGCTTCCTATATCACAACAAAGCATCCTTCACTCATGCTGCCAAACATACCCTCGTAAAACTGACCATTCTACCGATCCTCGACTTCGGTGAAGTCTTCTATAAAATAGCCTCCAACACTCTACTCAACAAACTGGATGCAGTCTATCACAGTGCCATCCGTTTTGTCACCCAAGCCCCATACACTACCCACCATTGCGACCTGTACGCTCTCGTTGGTTGGCCCTCGCTTCATACTCGTCGCCAAACCCACTGGCTACAGGTTATCTATAAGTCTCTGCTAGGTAAAGCCCCGCCTTATCTCAGCTCACTGTTCACCATAGCAGCACCCACTCGTAGCACGCACTCCAGCAGGTATATCTCACTGGTCACCCCCAAAGCCAATTCCTCCTTTGGTCGCCTTTCCTTCCAGTTCTCTGCTGCCCATGACTGGAACGAATTGCAAAAATCTCTGAAGCTGGAGACTCACATCTCCCTCACTAGCTTTAAGCACCAGCTGTCAGAGCATTTTACAGATCACTGCACCTGTACTTAGCCTATCTGTAAACATCCCATCTATCTACCTACCTCATCCCCATACTGGTATTTATTTATTTATTTTGCTCCTTTGCACCCCAGTATCTCTACCTGCACATTCATCTTCTGCCGATCTACCATTCCAGTGTTTATTTGCTATATTGTAATTACTTTGCCACCATGGCCTATTTATTTCCTTAACTTACCTCATTTGCACTCACTGTATATGGACTTTTTGTTTTCGTTTGTTCTACTGTGTGTTTTGTTTATTCCATGTGTAACTCTGTGTTGTTGTATGTGTCAAATTGCTACACTTTATCTTGGCCAGGTCGCAGTTGCAAATGAGAACTTGTTCTCAACTAGCCTACCTGGTTAAGTAAAGGTGAAATAAAACAATAAACATAGTGATCCTCGAGGGACTTTGTCCAAACACTATTTTGTTATTAGAGATTGAATTCACTCAGTATGATTATTAGTAAGTATTAAAATGATACTTTATGTGCTGTCTGAAAAGTAAAGATGATATAACTGCAGATGAGTCAGGGTGAAGTTTGAAGCTGGTTGAAGCATTACCATAGTGACTGTGTTTGCAAGTCCTTTCCTGAAAGCCACCTGGTTCCAAGTCCTACACCTTGGGCTGCCAAGAAGTGGTGAAGTGGAAGGCATACACAGGTATACATCATATACACACACTTATTTTTCAGTAGGAATTGCGTATACTCACTTCTTCATCCCCACGATGCGTATCAAAGTAGTGCAGTGGAGCTATACACGGTATCAATAAATAAGGCTGATGGGACAGGTCAGAATGTTTAGCTTGAAATGTGTATAAACTATGTATTCACATTTTATGCGCAGTAATCTGCAAACGGCGGTAGTGACTGGGTGTAATTGATACACCATCCAAAGTGTAATTAATAGTGCTCAAGGGGACACTCAATGTCTGCTTAATTTTTTTGTTTGTTTTACCCATCTACCAATAGGTGCCCTACTTTGTGAGGCATTGGAAAATCTCCCTAAAAATCGGTGAAATTCACCGCTTGACTGAGGGACCTTAAGGATAGTTGTATGTGTGGGGTACAGCAATGAGGTAAGGTAGTCATTCAAAAGTCATGTTAAACACCATCCATGCAACTTATGCGAGTTGCTTAGCAAGTTTTTACTCCTGAACGTATTTAGCTTGCCATAACAAAGGGGTTGAAAACTTATTGACTCAAGACATTTCAGATTTTTATTTTTAATGAATTAGTTTTAAAAAAGTTGACATTATGGGGTAGGGTGTAGACCAGTGACAAAAAATAAATCTAAAAAGTTAATACATTTTAAATTCTGTCTGCAACACAACAAAATGTGGAAAAAGGTCAAGGGGTGTGAATAACTTCTGAAGGCACTGTAACTCTATACCCATGATTACAGCAGATTGGTTGGGCCTCCGTGTCCGCACGGAATCAAATTCATCCTTGAATCCAAGGTTTTTTGAGAAAAAGCTCAGAGTACACCAGTAGGTGACACTGTTCTCTATGGACAACAGAGAACATCACTGACTTTAAAATGTGACTTTCAAGAATGTTCCGGTGAGAGGACTCAGAGCAGATGTTTTCTAAGGCACTTAGTCAGTTAACATGATTGATTTCTGCTTAAGAAACATAACTCTTCCAAGGGCAAATAACGCTGGCCTATCAAATCTTAATATAACTCTGTTTTCCAAAACAGGGGTTACCGACATTTCCTTCTACTCTGGTTACCTCCCGTGCTTATGTTGTCCTACAGCCATGCATCACAGCCAATTGTAAATACGAATTTGTTCTTAACTGACTTGCCTTGTTAAATAAAAGTTCAATAAAATAAATAAAAAGTTCTATAAATAGTAATCGTAATAATAATTCACAACGTTATTTATGTTTTCACTAAACTGGTTGAAATTAGATGAAAACAGTACTGTTTGATGATCCAAATCCAATATATTTTCCACATTGATTCCCACACCACAATAAGTTGACAAATTAAGTTCAGACAATGTGGATTCCACCGGCACCGTGTAGCCTCTATATGAACAATTTCAACGAGTCTATAACACTAACATACAGTAAACAACTGTTTGGTGATATATGCTGAATGCGAATTGAAATTGGGATTTTCCGTGATTCATTCCACAGGGCAGTTAATATAATTGTTCACTTGTTAAGAGGTTAAACCCTTATAGAACAAACATATTTGAGTGAATTTTCAGTGAGGTAATCAGTATCCAAGTAAAAACGTACTAACATAGTATGGAAGTAGATATAGTAACTAAATGTGAAGTGATAACCTGAGACACAAGTCAACTACTGTACATGGCGTGGCTCTAAGCAAGTTATAATTGTTGTTATCACTGGCTTAATAGTTTATTCAAAACACATGCTATGGCAATCCAAGCCCCACTAAAGCAAATGGTACAATTCAATGAGCTTTTCTGTCAAACGCAGCCTCATCCTGAGTATAATTTTTATCTCCACTGATGGGGAATGGGTGAACTGTGCATAGATTACAGTCGCCCCGTTCAGGAGGTAAACTCCGCAGGGTAACTCATCTTGGAATTGGAGTATAACGCAATTTAGTGTCTCCGGTATCTCCATCCTACTCCAACACGGATGCTTGGGCTGCATCCACTCAAAGCAATGTGTCAAGGGAGGGGCCAGGCACATACACTGCCAGCTGATGGATAGTTTAGACACTTTCATTCCGTCTCATTTAATGGCGTAACATGTCTCCCCTGTATCCAGCTTCCTTCTTATCGCATTAGGCTGTTGTAAATGCTTCATAAGCATCATCAAGGAGAGACGTCAGTTAAATAAATTAGAGCCATCCCTTCACAGGAGAGGACAACCTCCCAGGGTGTTTTGTTTTCATAGTTATGGTTGGGTTTTGTTTTCATAGTTATGGTTGGGTTTTGTTTTCATAGTTATGGTTGGGTTTTGTTTTCATAGTTATGGTTGGGTTTTGTTTTCATAGTTATGGTTGGGTTTTGTTTTCATAGTTATGGTTGGGTTTTGTTTTGTTGCGTGTGCGTCTATTTGTTTGCGACATTAATTCATTGTAGATGTTGATCACTTTTAGTGTTGTAACCATAACCTGTCATAAATCTGAGGCAGTGTCAGGTAGTCTATATCTTTAATCAGTGACTCATTTGCATGCCCTCCATTTGCAAAATCATCTAACGATGGTGACTTATTGTTGAATTTGATTGAACTTTAAATTCTGCTCCGGCAACAAAGTACATAGAGAAGTAATTTGGCCTGTTATTAAAAATGTTATATAATGTGACTCCTCAAGTTAAATATCTCTTTACCATAACAATTTTTCACTTGGATAAAGAACATAACTGTAACGGTTCTCTTGTGGTGAAGGAGAGTCGGACCAAAATGCAGCGTGTAGATTGCGATCCATGTTTATTCAACTAACGTAACACGAATCTAAATACAAACACTACAAAACAATAAACGTAACGAAAACCGAAACAGCCTAATACTGGTGCACATACACACAGAACAAGGACATCAAGACACTAAGGACAATCACCCACGAAACACACAAAGAATATGGCTGCCTGAATATGGTTCCCAATCAGAGACAACGATAAACACCTGCCTCTGATTGAGAACCACTTCAGACAGCCATAGACTTAACTAGAACACCCCACTAAGCTACAATCCCAATACATACACACCACATACAAAAACCCCTTGTCACACCCTGGCCTGACCAAATAAATGAAGATAAACACAAAATACTTCGACCAGGGCGTGACAATAACTGATGAAATGTCTATACTTCATGACTTAATTCCTAAGTAAATCGGACTTGGGACAAAACAGAATCACATTTGTCTGCGGGTTTTGGTTAACATACTCCGGTCCTCGAGTTCCCCCAACAGCACCCATTTGTATTGTAGCCCCACACAAGCACACCTGATTCAACTAGTCAACTAATCATCAAGCCCCCATGTATGTGTTTATTATAAAACAGTTTCAGGAGGAAAGCTTTAAAGGGGAACTGCACCCACTGATTTGGCCTAGTATTTCGAATTGCTCCTCAATAAAAGCTGGCAGCCATGACAGAAGCCAAATGAGAGTTGGCTTGGGGGTGTGGTTTGATGTGGGTGTTTCTTCGGTGGGTCCTTGCCACAACCAATACACACCGATCTGTCAGAACCTTGCCCCCAGCTGTTTCCCCCCATTCAATCACAACAAACAAATCTCCTGCAGATAGCAGCGGTGCATGGTAAAATCACTGGGGAAGCCAAGCCAGGAAAAAAAGCCATATTACAACCTATGTCTTGTGATGAGTACGTTGTTTAGTCTATAACCTGTTAGTTAATTTGCCTTGCACCATAATATACTGTACAAAAACGTTAACGCAACATGCAACAATTTCAACGACTTTACTGTGTTCAAATCAAATGTTATTTGCCACATCCGCCGAATACAACTTTCTGTGAAGTGCCTACTTACAAGCCCTGAACAATTCAGTTCAAGAAATTGTTAAGAAAATATATACAAAATAAATAAAAACAAATAAAAGTAACACCATGAAACAAAATTAACACGGCTATACACAGGGGGTATCGGTACCGAGTCAATGTGCGGGGGTACAGGTTAGTCAAAGTTAATTGTATATGTAGGTATGGGTAAAGTGACTATGCAAAAATTGTCAATGTAAATAGTCAGGTTGGTCATTTGATTAATTATTCAGCGGTCTCATGGCTTAGGGGTAGAAGCTGTTAAGGAGCCTTTTGGCCCTAGACTTGGCGCTCTGGTACGGCTTGCCGTGGGGTAGCAGAGAGAACAGTCTATGACTTGGGTGACTGGAGTCTTTGACAATTTTTTAGGCTAGTCAGTTAGTTCAGTTACCTTTGCCTTCTTGGGTACAGGTGCAATGGTGGCCATCTTGAAGCATGTGGGGACAGCAGACTGGGATAGGGAGAGATTTCCTTGTATTATTTATTACATTGTTACCCCAGGAAATCTTAAGTCTGTATTACATACAGCCTGGAAGAACTATTGGATATAAGAGCAACGTCAACTTACAAACATTATGACTAGGAATACAACTTTTCCAAAGCGGATTCTTTGTATGGACCACCACCCAGGACAATGGATCTGATCCCAGTAGCAGATCCAAAACAATGGCGCCGCAGAAGGGGCAAACGGAGCGGCCTTCTGGTCAGGTTCCATAGACATGCACATCGCTCACCTCCCCCGAGTATACTACTTGCCAATATCCAGTCTCTTGACAACAAGGGAGATGAAATTCAAGCAAGAGTTGCTTTCCAGAGAGACATCAGAGATTGTAATATTCTCAGTTTCACGGAAACATGGCTCTCTTGGGATATGTTGTCGGAATCGGTTCAGCCACCAGGCTTCTCCATCCATTGCACCGATAGAGATAAACACCTCTCTGGGAAGAGGAAGGGCGGGGTGTAAGCTTTATGATTAACGGCTCCTGGTGTAATCATAACAAGATACAGGAACTCAAAGTCCTTCTGCTCACCCAACCCAGAATTCCTTGCAATCAAATACCAGCCAATTTATCTACCAAGAGAATTATTGCATGTTATAGTCACAGCTGTGTACATTCCCCCTAAAGCATACAGCAAGACAGCCCTCAAGGAACTTCACTAGACTCTATGTAAAACTGGAAACTATATATCCGGAGGTTGCATTTATTTTAGCTGGGAATTTTAACAAAGCAGATTTGAGAACAAGGCTACCTACATTCTAAACCTATCATAACCAGAAACCATGGATGGATGTCGGCATTCGCGCAAAACTGCGCAATGCACCTCGTTTAACCGTGGAAAGAGGTCTGTAAATATGGCTGAATATAAGCAGTGTAGTTATTCCCTCTGCAAGGCAATCAAACAAGCAAAATCAACGGCTCAGACACGAGACGTATGTGGCAGGGTCTACAGGAAATCACTACAAAAACAATCTCCTCACGGACACCGACGTCACGCTTCCAGACAAACTAAATACCTTCTTTGCGGATAATACAGTGCCACCGTCACCGTTCGCTAACAATTATTGTGCCCCCCTCCTCTCCTTCTCCGTGGCTGACATGAGTAAAACATTTAAACTTGTTAACCCTCGCAAGGCTGCTGGCCAAGACGACATCCCTGGCCGCGTCCTCAGAGCAATGCACAGACCAGGTGGCTGGTGTGTTTACGGATATATTCAATCACTCCCTATCCCAGTCTGTTGTCCCCCTATGCTTCAAGATGGCTACCATTGTTCCTGTACCCAAGAAGGCAAAGATAACTGAACTAAATGACTACCGCCCTGTAGCACTCACTTCTGTCATCATGAAGTGCTTTGAGAGGCTAGTCAAGGATCATATCACCGCCACCGTACCGGCCACCCTAGACCCACTAAAATGTGCATAACGCCCCCACAGGTCCACAGATTATGCAATCGCCATCACACTGCCCTATCCCATCTGTACAAAAAGAATACCAATGTAAGAATGCTGTTAATTGACTACAGCTCAACATTCATCAAGCTGGAGGCCTTGGGTCTCAACCCTGCCCTGTGCAACTGGGTCCTGGACTTTCTGACGGGCTGCCCCCAGGTGAAGGTAGGAAACAACATCTCCACTTCGCTGACCCTCAACACTGTGGCCCCACAAGGATGTGTGCTCAGCCCTCTCATGCACTCCCTGTTCACCCACGACTGCGTGGCCATGCACGACTTCAACTCAACCATCAAGTTTGCTGACGACACAACTATAGTGGGCCTGATCACCAACATCGACGAGATAGCCTACAGGGAGGAGGTGAGGGCACTCGGAGAGTGGTGTCAGGAAAACAACCTCTCACACAATGTCAACAAAGGAGATGATCGTGGACTTCAGGAAACAGTAGAAGGAGCACCCCCCTATCCACGTTGAAAGGACAACAGTGTAGAAGGTCAAAAGTTAAGTACCTGGGCGTTCACATCACAGACACACTGAAATGGTCCACTCACACAGACAGTGTGGTAAAGAAGGCGCAACAGTGCCTCTTCAATCTCAGGAGGCTGAAGAAATTTGGCTTGTCACCCAAAATCCTGACAAACTTTTACAGATGCACAATCTGTCTGTATCACAGCCTTGTACGGCAACTGCACCGCCCTCAACTGCAAGGCTCTCCAGAGGGTGGTGTGGTCTGCACAAAGCATTATCAGGGGCAAACTACCTGCCCTCCATGACACATACAGCACCCGATGTCACAGGAAGAGGAAAAAGATAATCAAGGACAACAACTACCCAAGCCACTGCCTGTTCACACTACTATCATCCAGAAGGTGAGGTCGGTACAGGTGCATCAAAGCTGGGACCGAATGATTGAAAAACAGCTTCTATCTCAAGGCCATCCGACTGCTGAACAGCATTTACTAACTCAGAGAGGCTGCTACCTACATTGAGACCCAATCACTGGACACTTTAATAAATGGATTACTAGTCACTTTAAAGAATTCCATTTTAAATAACACCACCTTAATCTTACATTACTCATATCACATGTATATACTGTATTTTATACCGTTTACTGCACCTTGCCTATGCCGCTCGGCCATCACTCATCCATATACTTATATGTATATATTCTCATTCACCCCCTTAGATTTGTGTGTATTAGGTAGTTGTTGGGGAATTGTTAGATATTACTGCGCTGTCGGAACGAGAAGCACAAGCATTTCGCTACACTCACGTTAACATCTGCTAACCATGTGTATGTGACCAATAGAATTTGATTTGAGCTGTCATGGTCTGTTTTGTGTAATATTGTGTTTGTGTTTGATTTACCTTCAGTTGTCTTTGTCATTAACGTTTTGGGGAAATGTCCATCTTTGCAACATTTGATGCATTGTTTACCTTGTGTGATGGAAGATGCCCTTCCAGTATGGCCCTCCTGACCACATCTGAAGCATTTGACAGCTTGGTCATCATTAAATGGCTTGTACTTAATGGATTAAGAAAATATTGTTTTCCCTTTTTATTCGATTTCCGTCTGGGTTGTTTTAGTTCACCTTTTCCCTGTTGAACTGCATTGACATTCAGTCTTTCCATTCTGGCCGGCTGCTTGTCAACAGCCTCTATTGCGCTTGCTCTATCCATTAGAGTGGTGAGAGTGAGGTCATTTTCTTGCTGCATCTTTGACTCTTTGAAACTATTAATCCATTTTTGCTCATTTGCAAACCATCACTGGCAGGGTCGGAATGTCCATCAAACGGCGAGAGAGAAGGTAAGCTCAGTGCCATTGTTATTAGCTTCTTTTGCTTGCTCGCTCACTTGTTTGCTAGTTAGCTGTGTTAGCTGAATGGCTAGGAAAGGTTTTCCCTCGTTTTTCAAGAAAAGTAATTTTAGAAATTAACTTTCCTGCACTCACCCAGCTTCTTGAGTGGAAAAGGTTCATTTTTATTTCCACATTGTTGTCGCTAGTTGTAATGTATTGACTTGAGGTCTTACACAATGAATCGCTTACATCAGTGCCTCACATGTATGTACAGTGCTCGGCTGGTATTGCCCCACTAGGTGTCGCTAATAGACGACAGTGACCACTTACGATTTCCACAATTTACCCAAAGCCATAGCAGACTTTGAATTACTGTTACTATTAGAGTTGAATTAGAGTTCAACGCTCCTGGTGTATGTATTGCCTTTGGCAGAAATTAAAGCAATGTAGGAATGAATGTGCTAAACATTAGATGAAGAGCTGGAAAGTGAAATTTTCCCCCAAATGCTATCGGATCTGTCTGATCCTAATAAATGCCAATCAGGCTCACAATGGTAAATATAATTAATCTCCAAGCTGAGATAAACTGAGGCAGAAAAAAAGTAATTTTTCCTCTCCGGCATAGAGATATTGATTGTGGAGAAGAAATAGAGTGTGAAGGGAGATAACAGTGTGTTCTTGCTACGCATAAGAACAACAAACCATGATATTAAACAGGGTTGTACGCAGCAAGCTGCACTCTTGTGTAACCCTCTCACCAAACTCATTTGATTCAGCATGAAAATAATGGTTATAAATCTCAGTAAATGTACTTGTATAATAATGACTCGCTAGGGTAGAGGTTAGGGATTTTACTAATTAATATAATCTACCATTCAAAAGTTTGGGGTCACTTAGAAATGTCCCTGTTTTTGAAAGAAAAGCACATTTTTTGTTCATTAAAATAACATCAAATTGATCAGAACTTAAGTGTGGGTATTGTTAATGTTGTAAATGACTATTGTAGCTAGAAATGGCTGATGTTTTATGGAATATCTATATAGGCGTACAGAGGCCCATTATCAGCAACCATTATCTGATTAAAGAAGCAATAAAACGGGCCTTCTTTAGACTAGTTTAGTATCTGGAGCATCAGCATTTGTGGTTTCGATTACAGGCTCAAAATGCCTAGAAACAGACTTTCTTCTGAAACTCGTCAGTCTATTCTTGTTCTGAGAAATTAAGACTGTTCCATGCGAGAAATTGCCAAGAAACTGAAGATCTGGTACAACGATGTGTACGACTCCCTTCACAGAACAGTGCAAACTGGCTCTAACCATAATAGAAAGAGGAGTGGGAGGTCCCGGTGCACAGCTGAGCAAGAGGACGAGTATCTAGTTTGAGGAACAGATGCCTCACAAGTCCTCAACTAGCAGCTTCATTAAATAGTACCCGCAAAACATTAATCTCAATATCAACAGTGAAGAGTTGACTCCGGGATGCTGGCCTTCTTGGCAGAGTTGCAAAGAAAAAGCCATATCTCAGACTGGCCAATAAAAAGAAAAGATGGGCAAAAGAACACAGACACTGGACAGAGGAACTCTGCCTAAAAGGCCAGCATCCCTTGGTCGCCTCTTCACTAAGAATAATTACTCCCACAGATTACTTCAGGGCTTCGACATTTAACGGAACCCATCAAGCTCAAATGGTAAAAATGACTTTTCACACCTCCCGGGACACCCAGAAATTACGTTTGTACCTTCTTATTAGCAGCAAAGCTAATGGTTTGTCCCTGTTGTATTCATGGGAGGAAATTAAGTTTACACTGAGTCCCAGGCTTCATGGGCAACTGTAATGTGTTTTCAGGCCTTGCCATGCTAGTGACGAAAGCTGGAGTGATTTCCCAGGGCTCCCGTGTGTTTGTGGGTAGTGAGTGTAGTATTTCGACAAGCGTCTCTGGCCCAGCTTTTAGATAAGAGTCCCGGCTTAATTTTGATGATTAAACTATAAAATGTGGATTTTTTTTTGAGAAATGCAGTGATACTATGGTAACCAGACTCAGAATATAAAATATAATGTGCATTGGAATTAAACCAGGGAATTGTTTGTTGGTCTAACAAACATTTACAGGAAGTATGTTTCCGCAGTGCCCACACAGAGCTATATACAGTGGGACAAAAAAGTATTTAGTCAGCCACCAATTGTGCAAGTTCTCCCACTTAAAAAGATGAGAGAGGCATGTAATTTGTCATAGGTACACTTCAACTATGACAGACAAAATTAGAAAAAAAATCCAGAAAATAACATTGTAGGATTTTTTATTAATTTATTTGCAAATTATGGTGGAAAATAAGTATTTGGTCACCTACAAACAAGCAAGATTTCTGGCTCTCACAGACCTGTAACTTCTTTAAGAGGCTGCTCTGTCCTCCACTCGTTATCTGTATTAATGGCACCTGTTTGAACTTGTTATCAGTATAAAAGACACCTGTCCACAACCTCAAACAGTCATACTCCAAACTCCACTATGGCCAAGACCAAAGAGCTGTCAAAGGACAGCAGAAACAAAATTGTAGACCTGCACCAGGCTGGGAAGACTGAATCTGCAATAGGTTAGCAGCTAGGTTTGAAGAAATCAACTGTGGGAGCAATTATTAGGAAATGGAAGACATACAAGACCACTGATAATCTCCCTCGATCTGGGGCTCCACGCAAGATCTCACCCTGTGAGGTCAAAATGATCACAAGAACGGAGAGCAAAAATCCCAGAACCACACGGGGGGACCTAGTGAATGACCTGCAGAGAGCTGGGACCAAAGTAACAAAGCCTACCATCAGCTTCACACTACGCCGCCAAGGACTCAAATCCTGCAGTGCCAGACGTGTCCCCCGTCTGAATTGATTGGATGATCCAGAAGAAGATTGGGAGAATGTCATGTTCAGATGAAACCAAAATATAACTTTTTGGTAAAAACTCAACGTGTCATGTTTGGAGGACAAAGAATGCTGAGTTGCATCCAAAGAACACCATACCTACTGTGAAGCATGAGGGTGGAAACATCATGCTTTGGGACTGTTTTTCTGCAAAGGGACCAGGACGACTGATCCGTGAAAAGGAAAGAATGGGGCCATGTATCGTGAGATTGAGTGAAAACCTCCTTCCATTAGCAAGGGCATTGAAGATGAAACGTGGCTGGGTCTTTCAGCATGACAATGGTCCCAAACACACCGCCCGGGCAACGAAGGAGTGGCTTCGTAAGAAGCGGCTTCATAAGAAGCATTTCAAGGTCCTGGAGTGGCCTAGCCAGTCTCCAGATCTCAACCCCATAGAAAATCTTTGGAGGGAGTTGAAAGTCCGTGTTGCCCAGCAACAGCCCCAATACATCACTGCTCTAGAGGAGATTTGCATGGAGGAATGGGCCAAAATATCAGCAACAGTGTGTGAAAACCTTACAGAAAATGTTTGACCTCTGTCATTGCCAACAAAGGGTATCTAACAAAGTATTGAGATAAACTTTAGTTATTGACCAAATACTTATTTTCCACCATAATTTGCAATAAAATCATAAGAAAATCCTGGCAGCTCTGAACAGGCAGGAGACTCCAGCAGCGCTGGAGAAGAGAAAGGCTCTGGCAGCACTGAACAGGCGAGGCGCACTGAATGCCTGGTGCGTGGTGCTGGCACTGGTGGTACTGGGCCGAGGACATGCACAGGAAGCCTGGTGCGGGGAGCTGCCACTGGAGGACTGGTGTGTGAAGGTGGCACAGGATGGACCGGACCGTGAAGGTGTACTGGAGAGCCTGAGAGCAGGGCTGGCACAGGACGTGTAAGGCTAGGTAGGTAAACAGGAGGCCTAGTGCGTGAGGCTGGCACCAACTTCACCAGCCGACTAACACGCACCTCAGGACGAGTATGGAGCGCTGACCCAGGTGCCATCAAATCCCCGACACGCTCCGTTGGGCGAATATCGTACCTAAAGCACCAACCTAGCAACTCCCTCATAACTCTCTCTTCCACTTTCCCCATGAATTTTTTCACAGTCTCTGCTTCACTCACCTCCAACACCGGCTCTGGTTCTGGTCTCCTCCTTGGCTCCTCACGATAAACAGGGGGAGTTGGCTCAGGTCTGAACCCTGACTCTGCCACACTCTCCCTGAGCCACCCCCCCCCAATAAATTTTTGGGGCTGACTCTCGGGCTTCCATCCGCGTCACCGTGCTGCCTCTTCATACCAGCGCCTTTCTGCTTTCTACACCTCCAATTCTTCTTTGGGGCGGCGATATTCCCCAGGCTGTGTCCAGGGTCCTTTTCCATCCAATATCTCCTCCCACGTCCAGAAGTCCTGTGATCGCTGCTCCTCACGATAAACAGGTGGAGTTGGCTCAGGTTTGAACCCTGACTCTGCCACACTCTCCCTGAGCCCCCCCCAATACATTTTTGGGGCTGACTCTCGGGCTTCCTTCTGCACCACCGTGCTTTTCTCTTCAACTCCATTCTCCTATAGCCCTCCTAGCACTGCTCCAGCGAATCCCAGGCGTGCTCCGGCACTCTCTCTGGGTCGACCGCCCACCTGTCTATCTCGTCCCAAGTAGTATAGTCCATACTCTTGCTGTCCATAACGTCCTCCCATGTCCATTCCTCTTTTCGCTGCTGTTGCTGTCGCTGCCTGTCACCACGCCGCTTGGTCCTCTTGTGGTGGGTGATTCTGTTATGGTTTTCTTCCATCGAAAGAGAGTCAGACCAAAATGCAGCGTGGTTAATTCGATACATGTTTAATGAAGACAAAACACAAACAATACAAAAACAACAAAAGGAACATGAAATCCTATACAGCCTATCTGGTGACAACTTACACAGAGACAGGAACAATCACCCACGAAACACTCAAAGAATATGGCTGGCTAAATATGGTTCCCAATCAGAGACAACAAGAATCACCTGCCTCTGATTGAGAACGCCTCAGGCAACCATAGACTATGCTAGAAAACCCCACTAAGCCACAATCCCAAAACCTATGAAAAACCTCCATACATAAACACAACACAAAATAAACCCATGTCACACCCTGGCCTGACCAAATAAATAAAGTAAACACAAAATACTAAGACCAGGGCGTGACACAAATAGGTATTAGCTTGTGTTGTATCCTTTGAAACTGCCCCAGCTTTGGTCAAATTAACATTAGAATTATATATATTTTGGGGGCTAAACCTAACCCTTTCCTAATCGTAACCTAATTCTCATAACCTGCTACATTAAATCTCAAAAGCTGGATGCTTTCTAGCCATAACCAGCTGCCCTGACCCTTTCATGACCATTGCATGTGCCTGTATATTAATTTTGCCTGCATATTTCTGCCCTGTCCCCTTTTGCAGCCCTTGGGGAGCTCTTCAGTTATTATGTTACTTGTATACTATTGTTTTATTGCAATCCCAATATTTTATTAGAATAATTCCTCTTTATTCTGTACTTTCAGAAACCACACATACACATAGTATTGGACATAACTTGACAACATTTTAACTGCAACTGGACATCTTTTGTGCCGAAGGTTGACGACAGCTGTTGTATTCTAGCAGCATACTGTTTGGAGGGGGAGAAGGGATTATGAGGGAGTGGAGATGATGAGGGAGTGTGGGAGGGGGGTGAGATATTCAATATAGTTGTCTAATGGGGAGGCATGGTAACCTAGTTGTTAGAGTGTTGGATTAATAACCGAAAGGTTGCAAGTTCAAAGTACAAATCTGTCATTCTGCCCCTGAACAGGCAGTTAAACCCACTGTTCCTAGGTTGTCATTGAAATTAAGAATTTGTTCTTTAACTCACGTGCCTAGTTAAATAAAGGTAAAATGGAAGTGTACTTGATTTGTATGTGAACTGTGTGTCCAATGGATCAGATGGAAAATATACCATTTGGTGGGTTTCCATGCCCATGCCACATAGCTGTTTATCATGTCTGTTTTATCCACTGCCCCCATTTTGCGATTATAGTCAAGCACACAGTTTTGTATGATCTTTCTCTCCTGTCAGGTGGTCCTTCTTCCCTGTGGCTCTTTCTTCTCCTGTAGCTCCAGGGGATTGTGATTGGTCTCCTCCACAATGTCTCCCACCAGCTCCTATGTCAGACACAGCTTGAAGCACTCTGCCTCAGAGGGAGATGGCAAGCCGCTTTGCACTCCAGACTGAGACTCATCAAAGCCAACAGCAGGGCCAGGAGGGGTGAAATGGCTGTAGGCCTTCCAGCTACCGCATACCTACCGTACTTCACCCACTGTTGGTGTGCCTCCATTACCACCAGCATCTTCAGAAGGACCTTGGGTCTTCGTTGGTGGGCAAGGAGACCTCAGATTCAGGCTATGAGGGTCGGGGGCAGGTCTTCGCTGTCAGAATCTCCAGAATTTCCACATTTATGACTAGCCCACTAGCTACATACATAAACAATAACACTGAATGGTTCCAAGTGAGTGTCAGGGGTGATGTGATTGGCTGCCAGTGTGGTGATACTAATGCCTTTTCTCTACATATGGTTTGTTTACATAGCAACTTAGAATAATTAACATGGTAGGTTAGGAACACTAATGCAGCAGGTTAGGTTAAGAGAATGAGGTTAAGGTTAGGAAAATGGTTAAGGTTAGCTACAATGCTACAGTTGTCAGCAACTGTTTTTCCCAATGCCAGTACCAGATGGAGTAGCTAGGCCTACAACAGCTCTATCGAGACACAATGGTAGAAACATGAACAAACCATCTGTAGCAAAACATTACCACTATCATAATTACCGGCACCAGCCACTTGTATCAATAAATCACTATCAGAAAATGGTTTGTATGGTATTGATGTTTTCAAGTACTTGTGACAAATCCTCCATTCAGATTCTTGTCCAGAAAAATCAAAAATACTTTTTTGACGGTTGTACGGATTATTATGAGCTAATGCTAATGCTATTTTCCGGCTGTGTGTGGGGCCATGTCTGTTGAGATCATTCATTGCATTCTGGGTGTCATGTAAATGTCTGTCAGATGTTATTTGAAAAGATGGTTCACTCGTCTTTTGAGTAAACTTCCGGAACTTTTTGATGGAAATTGAAAGATGATAGATGACACACACCCTTCACCTTCAACATGCATACTGCAAACAGACCCAACTCGTCACCTCTTCTTGTAGAATGATCACACCAATGTGTTTGTATGCATCAAAGGGTTATTTAAAATAACCATAGACCACTTAAACTGGTACAACACCTACACGGGTGCCCCAAAATAACTAACAGAAAACCACATGTAGCATAAGATTAATCAATCAATGTACATGCAAAAACTACAAAGTGACATATGATTAAATAATTCCCTTGTTATGTCGAGATCGCAACTTATTCATCTCATGATTGCTATATAAAAAAATATGTTTTGTCAAAATCATAAGGTCATTTTCTCATGATCACAAGTTGTTTTATAGCGATCACAAGATAAACTCTTTAAATAGGAGTGGACATATTAATGATAGATTGACAGTATGTCAGTAGAGCCCAAGGTGGATCAGCGCATGGGTTTTTATTGATTGCTACACTAAGGGATGGTACATTTCATGCTAACATCATGCTTACATTTGTGTTTGGAGATAAGGATCAGTGTATAAATTAGAATGTTAGATAGTTTCCCTTAGCTTCAACTAAGAGCTTGCGGGGGAGCTAAACTCATGTGGGGCATTTAAACCCTGAAAGATGCCTGAAAGGCAGCACTAGTTCCAGGCTGTGTGCCACCCCCAAGATCACAGACAATCACATGCAAATAACAACACAGCCAATTTGGCTAGTCTTGTTAGCTAGCTTTCTAGCTATTTATGCCGGCATAACTGATATGTGTATACCTTTAAGGGACACTTCATGTTTTATGGATAATATGTGACTCGTTTCAAGAAACTAGGCATATGTTGCACGTCATTTGAGCGTAAACTTTAAATAAATAAAACAATCGAAATGTGTTTTTTGGCAGAAATGCCTTCTGGAACATTGTGTCTTAATAACTTATATGCCATCTGTAAATATGAATACAATTGTTAAATTATGAGCCGAGTTGGTTTAGCCACTAAAAAGGCAGAAACCTTCCCGCTAGCGATGATTGGCTGAGATGATAAATCAGCTGGACATGCTGAGAGATGAGTTTGGATTGGTCTGCCAGGTGGCACGCTTCTATCTATAATATGAACTGGTCAGTATGTGTAGGTAATCCTTTTTAACACTGCTTTTTTGAAAGATATCACATAGTAGAACTACATAAGTGTTGCTCTCCACTTTCTGGAGGACCGAGTTTTAAAATCAGTGGAATTAGAGTACGATAGCTAAGGAAATGGAGTCTGGCGTTTGATTGCAAATATGCAGATGAAGTCGAAAAGAGAACACACAGAAGGCTGTTATATAAAACACCTGTCCGGATTACATCTTCAAACTAAGGTAAACCATGGCACCCATGACAGAGAGGGAGAAACGTCCATCCATGTAGACAGGTAAGAGAGTCTAGCCAGCTACATTTTCAGATATGACACATTTCAAATTCTTTCAGAAAGTTGTTTTCATTTCAATTTAAAGTGTACTGTTACCTGACTGGCTAGCTAGCTAATGTTACGTGTATGATCTGTGTCGTAAAATTATTTGTATCTCAGAGCCATTTGCATTGCTAGTTATAGCCTATTTTTAGCTAGCTAACATTGAACTTGGTTGGTTAGCTACCTGCAAATTCATGCAGGGTAGTAGCATTATAAATTGGGATTCTTATGGTTTACTGTTTAGCTAGCTTGCTACATGTTCAAACTAAAGACTCCACTATGCAAGTAACTATTTCAATAGAATGTTTATGATGTCATTGCGACAACTCTCAATAGACAATTCGCTCTGGCTATCTACTCAGATTTCAAAGCACTCTCGTACAAGTGTGCCAGAGCGCAGAATAACTGACCAAAATATGAACGATCAACACCCGTTGAATATGGCTGGTAATTGTTAAACGTTGGAAAAAAGCGTAATTAAATTGTTGCCAGCAGCAGTTGCAGTCACCAACACTCTGGATAACATAAAAACAGCCTAACCAGCTATGCTAGGGCGAGAGTGAGCTGTTCTCTCATTTGTGTCTAGAAGTAGCTAGCAAAATAACCAACATTAGCCAGTTAGTTTGGGTGATTGACTGCTGATGGGTCAAAACGCTCGGATCAACCCTACTCCTCGGCCAGAGCATCCAGTGTGCACTCTGAACACTCCGAGATTGAAACCTACCTTAACTAACATTGCAGATCAAGAAAGAGTTAAGAAAATATTTACCAAACAAACAAGAGTAAAAAAATATACAAAGTAATACATTAAAACAACAATAATGAGAATGTATATACAGGGGGTGTCGCCTTGGCGCTCCGGAACAGTCTATGACTTGGGTGACAGGGGTTTTTGACAATTTGTTGTGCTTTCCTCTGACACCGCATAGCATATAGGTCCTGGATGGCAGGAAGCTTGGCCCCAGTGATGTACTGGGTCATATGCACTACCCTCTGTACAGCCTTGTGGTCAAATGCCAAGCAGTTGCCATACCAGGCGGTGATGCATCCAGTCAGGATGCTCTCAATGGTGCAGCTGTACAATGTTTTGAGGATCTGGGGACCCATGCCAAATCTTTTCAGTCTCCTGAGAGGGAAAAGGTGTTGCTGTGCCCTCTTCACGACTGTCTTGGTGTGAGTGGACCATGATACTTTGTTGGTGATGTGGACACCAAGGAACTTAACTCTTGAGCTGTTCCACTACAGCTCTGCCGATGTTAAGAGGCCTGTGCGGCCCGCTTTTTCCTGTAGTCCACGATCAGCTCATTTGTCTTGCTCACATTGAGGGAGAGGTTATTGTCCTTACACCACCACGGCCCATCAGGAAGTCCAGGATCCAGTTGCAGAGGGAGGTGTTTAGTCCCCGGATCCTTAGCTTATTGATGAGCTTTGGGGATACTATGGTGTTGAACGCTGAGCTGTAGTCAATTAATATAATTCTCATGTAAATGTTCCTTTTGTTCAGGTGGAAAAGGGCAGTGTGGAGTGCAATAGAGTTTGCATCATCTGGGGATCTGTTTGGGCTGTATGCAAATTGGAGTGGGTCTAGGGTTTCTGGGATAATGTTGTTGAACCTTTCGAAGTACTTAATGGCTACGGACGTGAGTGCTATGGGTCTGTAGTCATTTAGGCAGGTTGCCTTTGTGTTCTTGGGCACAGGGACTATGGTGGTCTGCTTGAAACATGTTGGTATTACAGACTCAATCAGGGACATGTTGAAAATATCAGTGAAGACACATGCCAGTTGGTCAGCACATGCCCGGAGCACACATCCTGGTAATCCGTCTGGCCCCGCAGCCTTGTGTATGTTGACCTGTTTAAAAGCCAGACTCACATCGGCTACGGAGTGCGTGATCACACAGCCTTCCTGAACAGCTGATGCTCTCATGCATGCCTCAGTGGTGCTGGCCTCGAAGCGAGCATAGAATTGATTTAGCTCGTCTGGTAGGCTCATGTCACTTGGCAGCTCGCGGCTGTGCTTCCCTTTGTCGTCTAATAGTTTGCAAGCCCTGCCACAAGACGAGCGTCGGAGCCGGTGTAGTATGATTCAATCTTAGCCCTGTATTGACGCTTTGCCTGTTTGACGGTTCGTCGCAGGGCATAGTAGGATTTCTTGTAAGCTTCCGGGTTAGAGTCCCGCACCTTGAAAGCGGCAGTTCTACCCTTTTGCTCAGTGCGAATGTTGCCTGTAATCTATGGCTTCTGGTTGGGGTATGTACGTACAGTCACTGTGGGGACGACATCCTCAATGCACTTATTGATAAAGCCAGTGACTGATGTGGTGTATTCGTCAATGTCATCGGAAGAATCCCGGAACATGTTCCAGTCTGTGATAGCAAAACAGTCCTGTAGTTTAGCATCTGCTTCATCTGACCATTTTTTTATAGACCGAGTCACTGGTGCTTCCTGCTTTAATTTTTGCTTGTAAGCAGGAATCAGGAGGATAGAATTATGGTCGGATTTACCAAATGGAGGGCGAGGGAGAGCTTTGTACGCTTCTCTGTGTGGGGAGTACAGGTGATCTAGAATTGTTTTCCCTCTGGTTGCACATTTAACATGTTGATATATATTTGATAGAACTGATTTAAGTTTCCCTGCATTAAAGTCTCAGGCCACTAGGAGCACCACCTCTGGGTGAGTGGTTTCCAGTTTGCTTATTTCCTTACACAGCTGACTGAGTGCGGTCTTAGTGCCAGCATCTGTCTGTGGTGGTAAATAAACAGCCACGAAAAGTATAGCTGGCACAATTGGTTAGTAGACCGTAAAACGGCGGCCATCTCCTCTGGCATCATACTGTATTATATGTATCTAACCTACTGTATTTTAGGGAGGCGGGTAGCCTAATGGTTAGAGCATTGGGCCAATAACCGAAAGGTTGCTGGACCAAATCCCAGTGCTGACAAGAATAGAAATCTGTTGTTCTGCCCCTGAACAAGGCAGTTAACTGACTATTCCCTGATTGGACATCATTGTAAATAAGGAATTTGTTCTTAACTGACTCACCTAGTTCAATTTAAAAAAAATATAGACTGGAATTATGCACCTCATTCAAACCATATTACAGCACATATGGACTACAAAGTTACAAGTATAGGCTAGCGATTTTAATTTTATATATCATATTTTAATATTGAAACCTATTTGGCCTATTTGTATAATTAGCAGGCTGATACATTTCGTAATATTTTCCCTAATGTCATTAGTGTACCTCCTCTTTCTCTCTCTCGATAATGGCGCCGGATATTAACTCAGTCACCCAAGTCATAGACTGTTCATAGACCCTCCCTTTGTTTTTGTTTTTACCCTGCTGCTACTTGCTGTTTATTATCTATGCATAGTCACTTTACAAATTACCTCAACTAACCTGGACCCCCGCACATTGACTCGATGCCGGTACCCCCTGTATATAGCCTCATTATTGCCATGTACATTTATTGTGTTACTTTTTTATTTTTTTTACTTCAGTTTATTTAGTAAATATTTGTATTTTTTCTTAACTCTATTTCTTCAATTGCATTGTTGGTTAAGTAAGTGGCTTGTAAGTAAGCATTTCACGGTTGTCTTCGGCGCATGTCACAAATAAAAATGGATTTTACTGTTGCTTAAATCCTTTCTCGCTTTCAACAGTTATATCAAAGAATTACTACCAACCTTATATCTTATATAATATCGGACTTGAATTAGATGCAGAAGGCTTTCACTTCTCTTCATGAAGATTGAATGGTTACGGGTCTGAATAAATAACTACTGTAGCCTACCACCATCGCATATTCGCTCCTCTTTCAAATTCTATTGGCTGCTGTATTTAACATTCAGCAAACAAGAGCTCGCTTCCCTCTTTGAATAGTCTATTGGTAAAATAAATGCAAGCTACTCTAGTCTAGCTTTTCCGCCATGGGACTCCGAGAGCTTAGGAAGTTTTTTAAGGAGAGAGGTCAGAGGAGCACAGGTGTGTGCGCAAGAGACAGAGGCTATACGTTAGAAGCTCATTATGCATTACCGACCATTCATTAGCTAAATATAAGGCTAGTAGTGCATTAACTCTATTACCTGAAAGAGGTATGCTAGGACATCTGTATATAGGCCTGTATAGGCCTATCAATCTTGAACAAGATGATCGATTTTGGATGCAATTTGAATGCCGTTGATGGAGAGAAAGACTGCAAGAGAGGGCTCGAGCGTGCACTGATTTTAAAGCAACAATTTTCAAGTGATAGGCTGTTTTTATACTGTGCAGCTGCAATTTAAAAAAATGTATCTTTGCAATTAAAAAGTAAGGTGCCTTCCCTGTTGGAACTTGTTTTTGTCTTTGTATTTTCTATTGGTCTTTGTCGTCTATATCTTTGTCTTGTCCTTGCCGGAACTCTGAATAGATTTAGCAGACTCCAGCATAACATCAGTGCATTGCCAGGTTAAAATGGATGAAGCAGGGAAGGGTTCCATTGCAGTCGATAGGAAGGTTTGAAAATCAGAATGGTCAGTCCACTGAAAAACGTTCAGGTCAAGGATCATAGCAAACATAAGTCCTCGATCTGGAAGAATAGCCAAAGAAAGGGTGATTATCTCATCATGCAGCATTATCTCCATATCAGTCTAACTCAAGGGATTTGTCAGGTCAAGTACAATGGTCCTTCCTCCCAGATTTGAAGCTACTCATGTGTTGAGGGCGTCTTTCTCCAGATAGGCTCCTGCATCAGGGTGCAAGTTTCTCCTGTGTCCATTATGTTCTTCCCTTTCCAGTTCCGAACAGTCTGGGGAAACAGCAGTTGTTGATGAATAGGAATACGTTTTCAGTAAAAGTGTCAAGTGTTATTAGTCACATGTACAGGACACACATTGTATACATCGTTCAACAAAATGCTTACTTGCAGGTTCCTTCACGACAATGCAACAACAATAAGAAATAACAAAAGACAAGACTAAACATAAAGTAAATGGAATTTAAGTAAGTTGAATTTCCCCAACCTGTTTGGTGCGCAAATCCCGAGAGCGCGCCTTTCTTGTTTTTCTTTTATATTGACGACGCTATTGTCCGGTTGAAATTTTATCGATTATTTAGGCTAAAAACAACCTGAGGATTGATTATAAACATTGTTTGACATTTGATACTGTTTAACATTTGATACTGTTTGGAATTTTCATCTGCCTCTTGTGACCGCATTTGAGCCATTGGATTACTGAACAAAATGCACCAATAAAATGGAGGTTTTTGGATATAAAGAGGGACTTTATCGAACAAAATTAATATTTATTGTGTAACTGTGAGTGCGACCATACGAAGATCATCAAAGGTAAGTGATTAATTCTATTGCCATTTCTGACTTTCGTGACTAATCTACTTGGCTGCTAACGGTTTGTAAATGTTTTGTGTGCTGAGTGCTGTCCTCAGATAATCGCATGGTTTGCTTCCGCTGTGAAGCCTTTTTGAAATCTGACATGGCGGCTGGATTAGCAACAAGTTACGGTTTATTTTGATGTATTGCACTTGTGATTTCTTGAAAGTTATATATTTATAGTAATTTAATTTGAATTTGGCACTCTGCAATTTCATCGGAAGTTGTCGAGGTGGGACGCTAGCAGATCCATAAGATGTTTCAACAGCATCATTACACAGGTGCACCTTTTTTGGGGGACAGTTTTTCCACACAGCACAATGCGACAGATGTTTAAAGTTTTGAGGGAGCGTGCAAAATGCATGATGACAGCAGGAATGTCTACCAGAGCAGTTTCCAAAGAATTGAATGTTAATTTCTCCACCATAAGCTGCCTCCAACGTCATTTTATAGAATTTGCCAGTACGTCCAACTGGTCTCACAACCGCAGACCATGTGTATGGTGTCGTGTGGGCGGGCGAGAGGTTTCTGGATGTCAACATTGTGAACAGAGTGCCCCATTGTGGCGGTGGGGTTCTTGTTTGTGCAGGCATAAGCTATGGACAATGAACACAATTGCATTTTATCCATGGCAATTTGAATGCACGGAGATACCTTGACGAGATTGAGAGGCCGATTGTCGTGCCATTGATCTGCCGCCATCACCTCATGTTTAAGCATGTTCATCCAAGGCCCCATGTCACAAGGATCTGTACATAATTCCTGGAAGCTGAAAATGTCCCAGTTCTTTAACAGCCTGCATACTCACCAAACATGTGACCCATTGACCATGTTTGGAATGCTCTGGATCAAGGTGTACGACAGTGTGTTCCAGTTCCCGACAATATCCAGCAACTTTGCACAGCCATTGAAGAGGAATGGGACAACATTCCACCGGCCACAATCAACAGCCTGATCAATTCTATGCGAAGGAGATGTGTCACGCTGCGAGGCAAATGCTGGTCACGCCAGATCCTGACTGTTCTTCTGATCCATGTCCGTTCCTTTTTTTTAAGGTATCTGTAGACAAACAGATGCATATCTGTATTCCCAGTCATGTGAATTTATTTCAATTGACTGATTTCCTTATATGAACTGTAACTCAGTAACATCTTTGAAATTGTTCCATGTTGCGCTTATATTTTTGTTCAGTATATTTCAGGTGACACACGCTTCCTTCAAAAGAGAGGCTGACTCCTCTGCTCTGTTTTTGTTCCTGCTGGAGGCAGGCCATGACTAGTTGAAGGTGAGTTTCGATGAGTGTTTTGAACATTTGCATTTTCCCTTGAACATCCTCACCTCCCCTCCATTTGACGGGGGAGGGGAGGTGAGGCAATCTCGGATGCACCTCTTTCTGATGGGCCTCCACACTTTCACTGAGTTTAGAAATGGCATTCTCCTGCATTGCCAAACGGTTCATGGTGTGTGTCCATTGTTGTTCCGTTTGTGCAGTGAGCTCAGAGACAATTCTCCCAGTCTGTCTGGGCAGGATAACCACAGGAAGAGGACAAGGGGCGGGTAATGGTGGAGAGGCTATAGGTGAGCCAGAAACCCGGGGACAGAGCTCTCCAACTCCATTACACTGTTTTCTCCATCAATTCCTTTCACAATGAAAGACTCCCAGTCATAATTTCCAGTGAGTGTGTTCACAATGAGATAGTATGGGGTTCCAATAAAAGACATGATTCAACAACATTGTGTGTGTGGTGTGTTCTTGGGTGCTTTTCTCCACAGGTCCCTAGGGCACAGGTATTTACACTGCCGATATACAACGAGTAGAAGAGGGAGAGTACCTCTAGCAGACACACACACATCAGCAGGAGAGACTGTCTAGAGTGTAGCCTGTTTACCAGATAGCCAGTAGAGAGAATGGACAAGACAAACCATATAAACACAAGTCAGAGCACAGGGGTAAAACAACCATTAATATCTCATACAATAATAATTATTAGAGCAACTCGGAGATTACTTAATTTAGGCAACAGATAAAGAACATTAGATGACTTGCAATAATATGTATTCATTCACAGTGAAGGGTGTGTGGATGAATGAATATGTGTGTGTGTTTGTAGTCCAAAACAAAAATATACCTTTAAATGTCCCAAAATCAATCAATCAATTCAGTTTTAAAAGTTCATCAAAAATAATAAACAATCATCTCAAATGCACACTCCCTTTAATTAACTAAAACGTCAATCAGTCCTACAGTGCAATAATAGTTCCCCAACGGCCCCGAACAGCACAATGAGAGAAAATAACGCAAATAAAGCACTGAAGAGAGAGATAGAAAAAAAGAGGGAGAGAGCGATTGGGGGGGGGTCTTAGCTGCTACAATCAAGGCTTGGAGGTGCATTCGTCTGTCCAACACACTCCTTGGTTTATTTGTTTGACAAAAGCTGTTCAACAACGTTGCTAGTAGTCCATAAGATCAGAGGATAGAACGGCCACAACAGGTTCCAAACCAGTCGAGATGGGTGTAGTGGAAAAAGAGAGTGAACAACTGTGAATGATGATGAAGGCCAGTGATAAAGATGCGTCAGCCTGGCATGTTGATTCAAAATGGTATTGTCCAGATGGATGGCTGGATATTTGCTTCTCATAGGAAAGTCTCACCTTTTCCGTGGCAATCTCCAGGATGAGACATTCTCACCGTTCTGGAGTTACTGTCTCTAAATGAATGTTCCTGTGTGAATTAAATTGCCATGTTTGTCTTGTTTCAAGAGTTCATAAAGCGCTATGCATTTTGATATGTTTCATTGTACTGTAAGTGCTATGGATTTATTGTTACAGACAAACTGTGTTTTTCTGTTCGTCGGACAGCCGAGAGTTAAAAAATTAGCGACATGGGTGTTCTCTTACCATATAGTATCGAGGTGTGGTGATTAGATTAGAGAATGTGTGTGAGGTTTTATGCCTTTTGTTTTACTGTTTTGGGCCATGCAAAGTTATGTTAATTAGATGTTGGGAGATACTGGGATTTGGCGCTCTTGGAAGAATAAAACCTGGGTTTAAACATTGATCATGGAGTTGGTAAACCGACCGTTTGTAATGTACATTATAGTGATGCATTTTCTATGCTGTTGAGACTTAAGATACTATGTATTCTTTTTATCGTGAACATTTCTGTTGGATGTAATAAACGTATCACAACTCGCTTTAATGTTTTCACATTACTCATCTCGTATGTATATACCATCTACTGCATCTTGCCTATGCCGTTCGGCCATCGCTCATCCATATATTTGTATGTACATATTCTTATTAATTCCTTTACACTTGTGTGTATCAGGTAGTTGTTGTGAAATTGTTAGATTTCTTGTTAGAGATTACTGCATGGTCAGTAGATGCACAAGCATTTCGCTACACTCGCATTAACATCTGCTAACATTGTGTATGTTACCACTAACATTTAATTTGATTTGAACACTAGTCCTCACATTCCTGAGTAATATTCCTTGAATTATTATTTGGTGAAATGTCTAATGGCAAATGTTTCTCACAATACACATAGCATATATCCTTGGTCTCTAATAATCTAACCTAATCATTTAATGCTAGGACATCGATTGCAAGATAATAGCTCCTTGTTCCTCAGCCTCTTAATAATTGCATAATGGTAAACCTAGACACTTTCATCTTATAGTATTCTGAGTGGTGCCGCAAAGGCTCGCCAACCTTGGCTATACCCACTGGATATGATTATGGGCCTAAAAGAATAAACATCATAACGTAGTCATAAGGTACATCATATTGCACCATGCAACTCAGTTGGGAGAGCATGGTACTTACAACACCAGGGTTGTGGGTTTGATTCCCACGGGGAATAGTTAAGAAATATATATGTACAGTACCAGTCAAAAGTTTGAACACACCTACTCATTCAATGGTTTCTTCTTTATTTTCTGCATTGCAGAATAACAGTGAAGGCATCAAAACTATGAAATAACACATGTGGTAACCAAAAAAAAAGTGTTAAACAAATCAAAATGTATAATATATTTGAGATTATTCAAAGTAGCCACCCTTTGCATTGATGACAGCTTTGCTGAATATAACTTTTTTTTGGGGACTGGTACTGTATATAAAATAAGTGTTCAAATATATACACTCTACTACTTACTGTAAGTCGTTCTGGATAAGAGTGCCTGCTAAATTACTAAAATGTGTCAAATGTAAATCATATTTGGGTCATAAACCGTCTAAACTAATTCTGTCATCCTCAGACAAAGTGCATTTTCACTATTCTACAGTGGTAACACGGGGGATTTAACTTAGAACTTTCCAAATCCGATAATAACCAAGTCTTCTGTCATGAGTTTGTACAGACACTGACAACTGCCATGTCATGTCGACCTAGAGCTCCCACCACCAGGTAGGAGAGCTGCATTCAGTGTTGCCAGTCCAGCTAAAATTTCTAGCCCAATGAACTCTCAAAACCCGCCCACACGCCCGAGAAAACATTATCGCAGCAGGAAAGGAGTTGCCACATTTATCCATAAAACCCCTTTTCCATAAAGTTATTGAGCAAGTTAAGAAGGAGTATTTCTTATTCATTTTTAATGGCATAGGATATGAAGCAACATTCTGTTTACCATCAAAATAATAATTCTCGCAAGTTTAAGAATATGTTGCAAGAGAAATTATAAATTACACTTGTTAAACTCTAGATCATTTTCCATCAATGGATGTAAATTTAACTTGTTTTGACTAAACAATAAGGCCCTAGGCGGTGTGATCTATGGCCAATATACCACGGCTAAGGGCTGTTGTTTGGACATAGCTCTTAGCCGTGATATATTGCCCATATATCACAAACCCCCGAGGTGCCATATTGCTATTATAAATTGGTTAACTACATAATTAGAGCTGTAAAAATAATTGCTCTGTCATACCCCTGGTATACGGTCTGATATACCAGCCAATCAGTATATTTGTTCCTAACTATGGAAAACTATAGATAAATCGGACAAGAGAGTTTCAGTGATGAAAGTTGGACAGAAGATCTTAATCTCTGCCAAAACAATTTATGTTAGGGTATTTTCTGGCAATTGTGCCTTCATTATGTGCGTCACGTTTCAAGGTCAGACCCAGATGCAGACAATGTTGAAGTAACAACAATGTATTAATCAAACAGGGGTAGGCAAAAGACAGGTCAAGAGCAGGCAGTGGTCAGTAATCCAGATATGTGGGGCAAAGGTACAGGATGGCAGGTAGGCTCAGGGTCAGGGCTGGCAGAAATGGTCAACACCTGGAAAACAAGAACTCGAGAGACAGGAACAGAGAAAAACGGCTGTAAGACATGGGTTTTACTCTGGACACATGAAAAGTCAAATCAAATCAAATTGTATTTGTCACATACACATGGTTAGCAGATGTTAATGCTTGTGCTTCTAGTTCCGACAATGCAGTAATAACCAACAAGTAATCTAGCTAACAATTCCAAAACTACTACCTTATAGACACAAGCATAGTTAAAGTGGCTGGTGATACATGTATTACATAAAGATGCAGTAGATGATAGAGTACAGTATATACGTATACATATGAGATGAATAATGTAGGGTATGTAAACATTATATTAGGTAGCATTGTTTAAAGTGGCTAGTGATATATTTTACATCATTTCCCATTATTAAAGTGGCTGGAGTTGAGTCAGTGTGTTGGCAGCAGCCACTCAATGTTAGTGGTGGCTGTTTAACAGTCTGATGGCCTTGAGATAGAAGCTGTTTTTCAGTCTCTCGGTCCCAGCTTTGATGCACCTGTACTGACCTCGCCTTCTGGATGATAGCGGGTTGAACAGGCAGTGGCTCGGATGGTTGTTGTCCTTGATGATCTTTATGGCCTTCCTGTGAAATCGGGTGGTGTAGGTGTCCTGGAGGGCAGGTAGTTTGCCCCCGGTGATGCGTTGTGCAGACCTCACTACCCTCTGGAGAGCCTTACGGTTGTGGGCGGAGCAGTTGCCGTACCAGGCGGTGATACAGCCCGACAGGATGCTCTCGATTGTGCATCTGTAGAAGTGTGTGAGTGCTTTTGGTGACAAGCCAAATTTCTTCTGCCTCCTGAGGTTGAAGAGGCACTGCTGCGCCTTCTTCACTATGCTGTCTGTGTGGGTGGACCAATTCAGTTTGTCTGTGATGTGTACGCCGAGGAACTTAAAACTTACTACCCTCTTCACTACTGTTCCATCGATGTGGATAGGGGCGTGTTCCCTCTGCGGTTTCCTGAAGTCTACAATCATCGGGAACGGGAAAAGTAGGATGTATACAAAGTGTACGGGGCAAGAGAAGACGAACCGCAGAGGGGCTAATTATTGTGGAGATGGGAAACGGGCCGATAAACCAGGGGAGAGTTTACGGGATTCCACCTAGAGGGGCAGATCCCGGGTGGATAGCCATACCTTCTGCCCGAGACAATACTGGGGAGCCGGGGTCTGAGGGCGATCCGCTTGTCATCGATACCTGGAGGTGGTCTTGAAGAGGGCCAACCGGGCTCTCCTCCAGGTACAACGACAGTGGAAGAAAAACATCTGGGCAGAAGGTATGCCGACCTCTTCTTCCTGCTCAGGGAAGAGCGGGAGCTGACACCCCAGGTAACACTCAAATGGCGATAGGCCCATGGCAAAGAAGGGAAGGGTCGTTGAGGGCGTATTCCACCCACACAAGCTGCTGGCTCCAGGTAGGGTTGGCGGAGACCAGGCAGCGCAGAGTAGTCTCGAGGTCCTGGTTGGCTCGCTCCGACTGGCCGTTGGACTGGGGGTGGATCCC
The DNA here is from genome assembly GCF_023373465.1 of Oncorhynchus keta. Taxonomy (NCBI): domain Eukaryota; kingdom Metazoa; phylum Chordata; class Actinopteri; order Salmoniformes; family Salmonidae; genus Oncorhynchus; species Oncorhynchus keta. Next base: position 3,831,089 of record NC_068432.1, on the reverse strand, counting down.
AGAGGACAGGCTGGCCGACAACCCAATGAGGGTGCAGAACGGGCAGTCCATGGATCCGGAAGATCCGGGAGACATGCTGCATCATGAGCTGGGCCGTCTCCTTGGCCGAGGGTAGTTTGGAGAGAGGAATGAAGTCGTCGGTTATGGAAAACCGGTCGACCATAGTCAGGATGGCAGTGTTTCCCTCAGACTGGGGAGTAATTGAAGAAGAAGAAGACCAATTGCAGTTGAAGAAGACCAGCCGGAGCTCGGCTGAGCACAGACTGTGCAGGCGGCAACAAACACTACGACATTCAGAACCATAGGCCACCAAAAGCGTTGTCACGCGAAGGCCAGTGTCCAACGGGAGCCCGGGTAGCAGGCAAGCCTGGAGGAATGGGCCCACTCCAGGATCTTAGCACGAACGGCATCTGCCACAAATATCCGGGTCCCCCCCCCAGGGTTCGGCTGGGACCACTGCGCCTCCCAGGCCTGTTTCCCTATACCCCAGCTGAGTGCTGTCACCAGGCACGGGGATGAAGGATGGACTTGGGCTCCCAGGTGGTAACCGTGGGGCAATAGTGGTGAGACAAGGCATCCGGCTTGACGTTCTTGGACCCCATCCAGTAAGAGAGGGAAAAGGTGAATCGGGTAAACAGCTAGCATGGAGTTGCGGCGCTTGGCGGTGGGGAGATACTTCAGGTTTGTGGTTGGTCAACACAATGAACGGATGTTCCACCCATTCCATCCAGTGCCTCCATTCCTCCAATGCCATCTTCACAGCAAGAAGCTCCTGATTCCCCTCATCGTAGTTCCTTTCCGTGGTGTTGAGACGGTGGGAGAAGAAGGCACAGGGATGCAGCTTAAGGTCCAGGGCAGAACGTTGGGACAGGATAGCCCCCACTCTGACATCCGAAGCATCAGCCTCCGCCACAAATTTACGGGAAGGGTCAGGACAAACCAAGATAAGAGCACTGGTGAAGCAGTTTCTGAGGTCCTGGGAATGCCCAGTCAACGGCAGAGGGCCACGTTGGTAGAGGTGAGTGCAGACAGGAAGGAAGCCAGGGTGCTGTAACCGCGTATAAAGCAACGATAAACCCCAGGAAACGTTGCAGCTGCACCCTGGACGTAGGCTGAGGCCAATCCGCCACCGCTCTCACCTTCCCGGGATCCATCTGGACACTCCCAGCAGAGAATATGTAACACAGAAAAGGGATGGTGGAGTGATGGAACTTGCACTTCTCTGCCTTCACAAACAGCTGATTCTCCAGAAGGCGTTGAAGATCCTCCCGGAAGCAGAGCATGTGTTCTTGAGAAGAGCGGGAGAAGACGAGGATTTCATCAATGTAGACGAAGACAAACCGGTTGAACATGTCATGGAGAACATAATTTACCAGAGCCTGGAACTCAGCAGGGGTTTTGGTGAGGTCAAAATGCATGATACTCGTAGTGGCAGGACCAGATACTCGTAGTGGCAGCTGGCCGTGTTGAAGGCATTCTTCCACTCGTCCCCCTCTATTATCCGCACCAGGTGGTAGGCGTTCATTAGATCAAGCTTGGTAAACACAGTGGCCCCCTGGAGCGGCTCGAAGGCAAAAAAAAAACTACAATAAAAAAGATAGTAGAAACATGTCAAACGATGTTTAAAATCAATCCTCAGGTTGTTTTTGACATAAATAATCAATAATATTTAAACCGGACAAAAGCTTTGTCAATGGCAAAGGTAAACAAGAAATGCGCGCTCCAGATCACGTGCTTGGTTCATGTCTGGTAACTTCCACTGTCCTCTCATTGAAAGCGCTGTATCTCCCAAATTTTTCAGAGTAAAAGCCAGAAACAATCCCTAAAGACTGGTCACATGTTGAGGAAGCCATGGAGATCGTGAACTGGATCCTAAGTCTTTGTATGATGGTTAGGCTTTCAATGTAAAAACAGCCTTTCAAAATAATAGTACTTCCTGGTTGGATTTTGCTCTGGTTTTCGCCTGCCATATCAGTTCTGGTATACTCACAGACATTATTTCAACAGTTTTGGAAACTTTAGAGTGTTTTCTATCCAAATCTACTAATTATATTCCTATCCTAGCTTATAGTAGCAGGCAGTTTAATTTGGGCATGCTTTTCATCTAAAATTCAGAATGCTGCCCCCTACCCTAGTGAAGTTTACAGTAAAGTCATTGAGTCCCCAGTAGTCAATGCACGGGTACAGGGTCTTGTCCTTTTCTCCACAAATAAGAACCCTGGCCTGAACAGAGTCCTGACCTCAGCCCCATCGAACACCTTTGGAATTAATTGTAACGCCAACTGTGAGCCAGGCCTAATCTCCCCACATCAGTGCCCAACCTCACTAATGCTCTTGTGGCTGAATGGAAGCAAGTACCTGCAGAAGTGTTCCAACATCTAGTGGAAAGCCTTCCCAGAAGAGTGGAGGTTGTTATAAAGGGGGGACCAAGTCCGTATTAATGCCCATAATTTTGGAATGAGATGTTTGACGAGCAGGTGGCCACATACTTTTGGTCATGTAGTGTATATAGTACTCTAAATACCCCAATATGTGTTGTCATAGCCTGGTTCCTCTCTAGGTTTCTTCCTAGGTTTTGGCCTTTCTAGGGAGCTTTTCCTAGCCACCGTGCTTCTACACCTGCATTGCTTGCTGTTTGGGGTTTTAGGCTGGGTTTCTGTACAGCACTTTGAGATATCAGCTAATGTAAGAAGGATTATATAAATACATTTGATTTGATTTGATTTTGATTTGTTAAGTTACAAGATATAACACCATTCAAACCATTGAGGGTTCACAACTTTAAAGCCAATAATCTCAGAATCATATTTTTGCAGATATAACCTTACAGTCCCAATCAGTCAATGTGTTAATTGGCAGCTCATCATGTCAGAGCAAACAAATTAAGACCCTCAATATTTATTGGAAAGGGGCATCACGCTCATCACCATGCACTTTCACCACCCTGAGAAGTTAATTATAAGGTATTTCATCTGTAGTCTAATAAACTGTGCATGCTTTTACAAGTCGTACACTCAGAAAAAATGGTGCTATCGAGAAACAAAAATGAACCCTTTGAATAACCTATTTTGGTTCCATTTAGAACCCTTTCCACAGAGGGTTCTACATGGAATCCAAAAGAGTTCTACTTGGAACAAAAAAGGGTTATCCTATGGGGACAGCAACTTAACCTTTTTCTAAGAGAGTAGTGGAAGGATCACACAATATCTCAGAGCGACTGCAAATTTAACTCAACATGATGGTTATTCTATCGACAATTGTTAGAACACACATTTGTTGCATTATTAATTTTACTGACACAAAAATATCCCATCATGTCAAATTAACACATTATCTGTCAACATTTCTGGAATAGTACAGACATTTTCTGTTTCCATTATAGCAGTCATGATTTTTTTATATACGGTATGACTTCGCAGACATATAATCTGTGAATAGAAATGTGGTTAGTGAGAGAGAACACTGTAGATCGTATCACATCTTATTGTGAGGTTGGCTGCAGTAGGACATAGGAAACAGAATAGCACAGAAATAAGCATAGCACAGCAGCTCCCACGTCTGTAGCATCAGTAAAGGCAACTTACTAGCCATCAATCTCAATGCAGGTCAGGTGTGAAATAATAGTAGCTCAGCCGGGACTCACTGTCCTGTTCAACCATCTCAGTTTCAGTCCTGAAGTTTGAGGTTACTCAACAAGGACAACTCTTTCTGTCGGTACATAACTGTGTAAAACAGTTGGGCATGTACAAGACATTTAGGAAGACATTTAGGAAGTATTAGGTATATGAGGAAGTCAGAAAAAAACATTATAAGTATTCACTTACCTTTGATGATCATCAGAATGCACTCCCAGGAATCCCTGTCCACAATAAATGTTTGATTTGTTCCATAAAGTCCATCATTTATGTCCAAATACCTCCTTTTTGTTTGAGCGTTTAGCCCAGTTATCCAAATGCTCAATGCGCGATTGCTTAGTTCAGACGAAAAGTCAAAAAAGTTATATTACAGTTCGTAGAAACATGTCAAATGATGTATAGAATCAATCTTTAAGATGTTTTTATCATAAATCTTAAATAATATTCCAACCGGAGAATTCTTTTGTCTTCAGAAATGCAATGGAACTCAAGCTAACTCTCACGTGAATGCGTGTAGTCAGCTCATGCCCCTCATTCCCCCCTCCTTCACAGTAGAAGGATCAAACAAGGTTCTAAAGACTGTTGACATCTAGTGGAAGCCTTATGAAGTGCAATTTGACCCCATAGACTCTGTATATTCTATAGGAAAAGAGTTGAAAAACTCTCAAGCTCTGCCAATGCGGCCCCTCTGTTCTTCACGCTGTTCTACATTCTTTGAATTGTCCTCTCATGGTTTTCAATTCTGTTTTTTTGTGGGTCTCTGTGGCTGTACACATACTAAGGAAAAAAGGTGTTATCGAGAACCTAAAGGGGTTCTTCAGCTGTTCCTATATAGGATAACTCTTTGAAGAAACCATTTGGTTCCAGGTAGAACCCTTTTGCCTATGGGGATAGTCGAAGAACCCATTTGGAACCCTTTTTTCTAAGTGTATGAGTCATCACAGAGTAAGTGGTTTTGTTTCTGATTTTTGTGCCTGCTGCCTGACCAACCATGATTGACGATTGACATAAACTTCCCTTGAGATGAAAGTAGCATGTCTTATAGGAGGTAGCTTTAGAGGATAAAGGCCTACCTTTCCAAAAGTTTAAATTGTATATATTTTGGAAGAATACATAGGTGCAGTGAGATGAAGGTGACATAGCACATTCATGCTACAATGAGTACAACAATACTTACAATACTAAGCTCTTTATTTCCCACCACTAGAACTGTGAAACTGCAGGAGTTCTCTGTATCTTATGATGTAACTCCAGGAGAAATATAACACAGACAACATAAATCCTACAAATGGGCTTGCCCTAACAGCTTTAAGATTTATGAGCAGGCCCATTTATCAAACTTAGGTGAAGTCGAACAGCAGGGTGGGGCTGGAAAGCTTCCTGGGCACATCGCAATCGATGCATCTATTTGCCCCTACTTTTGTGACACCGGATTCCTTTTTGGGAAAGAAATGGGGAAGAATTTTTCTAAAAATCAAATCCTATCATACTATTCAATAATTTTACTGTGTCCCCTTGCAAAAGTCTTTCTCCCAAATACAGATCATTATGCCCAGCTCTAAGGTTTCTTTGTTCGGAATGCCTGTATAAACATGTCGTTTTTGCAGTCTTAAATTGATAGCAATTAGCCCTCCTCCAATGAATGTGTGCAATACACTTGGTATTCCATGCCGGTGCTCCATTGATTAGAATGCCAATATTGCCTAATTTACCTTGCACTACTCTACATGCATATAGAGGGCCTGTTGAATAGTCTGGAGCATCCCATTGCATCACAGCAGAGAGAGCCTCACAGAAGCATGGATGTTTGGCAGGGAGGGGAGCTGGCCTCTGTGGAACATAGTTCTGAGCCACAGCATACAAATGAAGAGCTGTCAGAAGAACTGGAGGTCTGGCCGCATTGCTTGCACACGCGCACGCACACACACACACACACACACACACACACACACACACACACACACACACACACACACACACACACACACACACACACACACACACACACACACACACACACACACACGCACACACACACACACACACACACACACACACACACACACACACACACACACACACACACACACACACACACACACACACACACACACACACAAATACATATGAGAGGGGTAAATTTCATAAATGAACTGTTGAACGTTTAAACATGTTTTTAATTATATATAACAAATAATCATTCTTGAAGGCGTGACTTACTGTAAACATCTGAATGCGTGAATGTTTGAACAAGTGGGGGGTTAATTTATAACAATAAGACACATGGAACATCTGATTAATTCAGTTCCAAACGGTTTGCATTAATGGAATTCACTCCACAATATAATAGCCACAGGACCCCAGCACTGTTTACCATGTGTCAAGGTAGGGGTTATAATGCTTGTATATAAAAACAACACATTAACCACATTATACACATTTTCATTGGGTCTACAATGTAAAAAAGTAGCTGACCTGCCAATTCTTCATATTAAGCTATTACATAAACTATAAAGCGGGAACATAATTGTTGGCGTCTTCACATTTTGGACATAAATAAGGTCAGTATATTTGTCATTGTCCACAGCATCATAGTCTTGCATTAAACATTTATAGAACATTTTATACTGCTTGGTAAGAAACTTGATCTCCATTTTTGAACGTAGATCTTGAAAAGTAAACTAATCCAATCTGTTAGCTGGATTTATTACAGCCATTATGGAAATGGTTGTTCCAGTTTAGATGGTTTCGGTAGTCTCATTTATTAAACTTTCTAACTCTGGCTGTCATTATGAACGCAGACTGTGGATGAATAAAACGTCCAAATGTTGGATATCCCGACCCTGGCTGGATTCCAATAAGAATTAAACATCACTTTCCAAGCCAGCAACATGTGACTTGATGCTGGTTTTGCTGGTGACCAGCATATGCTGGTACACTAGTGATGCTGGTCAGCAGTGTGCAAAACACAACATGACCAGCATAAAAAAGTTCAGCAAGGTAGTACAGAGCCTTTTCTTTTAAAATTTAAGTCATAACAACTCAGCGCACAGAGACAGCACACAACTCAGAACATTGCATTCCGTTTAAAAGAGCTTCAAATTAACCTCCACATCACACATGCACACACACCTGAACAGGATATATGAGTTGTATCATACTTAACCTTTCGTTTTAGAGAGTCTACCCATGTTTGAAGAGGGATCCCCTTCACGCTTCTCGTGGAAACAGCACTTGTGATTTGATTGTTGTCATGATGATGATATGATCGGCAGTATTAGAAAATACATTAAAGTTACTCCACAATATTAACCTAATTGACAGAGTGAAAAAAAGGAAGCCGGTACAGAATAAGATATTCCAAAACATGCATCCTGCTTGCAATATGTATCCGGACGTCACCATCTGCAAAATTGCTACATACTGGGGCTTCTGATTTGGGATGCTAATACTGATTTGGGTTTCCTAAAAAAATGTTTACATGGAAGGGCCTCTTCACACTTTCTGCTCCATGTGTTCATATTTCAGAAACAGATAGTTGGCAAATACTAATCAAGTTGTTCACATGATGTATGATACTGAATGGCAAAATCCCACTTTTTTTCAAGTGTTTGTCAGTATGTGAGTCATTCCCAGTGTAGCCTTCAAAACTCAAAATTGGACAATTGGGCCTCTATTTTAACAAACCAAACGCAAAATGGAAAATCTAGCGCAGGCGGTAGCGCTATAGGTTCAGGGGTGTATCACAATTATTGGCGCACTTGCTGCCATTGGTGCGAACGGTACTGAATCAATAAGCTCTGGGTGTGTCGAGGCAGAACGTGCTCCATGGCAAAATATGTGGTTGCTTCAGGTTGTGTGTTTACGGTATTTTATGTATTGCCAATGTTATAGGTTGTTAAATAGTTTACAGAAGCGAAATAGCAAAATGTAGACCTATCCCACCTTTACTAAATAGGTTAAGTATAACCCATTTGCAGTCCACTTTGTTCTACGTAATTGCATGGTGTGAATAGTATTCACACTGATATAGAGCCTAGGCCTACTGTAAATTTCATTTTGGCTGAGAGTGCACATGCCAAACAATGTCAATAAGCAAGATTAAATTCATTATTGATGAGGCCGAATAAGAGATTGAATAGTCCTAACCAAGTTTGAAACAAAACAACTTGTTTTAAATAGACTTTGTCACACTTACAGGCACCATCATTTCTCCCCATGGGCATATAATATTAAAACAACACAGACTATGGAAGGTTTTATGCACATATAAAACAGGACCTGCATGGCTAAAATAATGTGGGCCTGCCTGCAATGCATAGATAAAAATAATTGTCAGCTCACTGTTTTACTCATGTCAAACTACACATTTTAATAAACCTTTAGTGATTACGTTTTATTTCCATGTGGTCTCAGGAGCCAAACCCTTTATCGACAGTTTTGACTACTAGCAATTGCATTGGGTAGACAAAAAGAAAGCCATCACTGACTGGAGGGGAAGTTATGCTTGGTTTCCTCTAGAGGATCGGTGGGTCCCCCGCGGGACGGTTGAGCTAACATAGGCTAATGCGATTAGCATGAGGTTGTAAGTAACAAGAACATTTCCCAGGACATATACAGTGGGGCAAAAAAGTATTTAGTCAGCCACCAATTGTGCAAGTTCTCCCACTTAAAAAGATGAGTGAGGCCTATACATTTTCATCATAGGTACACTTCAACTATGACAGACAAAATCAGAAAAAAAATCCACAAAATCACATTGTAGGATTTTTAATGAATTTATTTGCAAATTATGGTGGAAAATAAGTATTTGGTCAATAACAAAAGTTTATCTCAATACTTTGTTATATACCCTTTGTTGGCAATGACAGAGGTCAAACGTTTTCTGTAAGTCTTCACAAGGTTTTCACACACTGTTGCTGGTATTTTGGCCCATTCCTCCATGCAGATCTCCTCTAGAGCAGTGATGTTTTGGGGCTGTTGCTGGGCAACACAGACTTTCAACTCCCTCCAAAGATTTTCTATGTGGTTGAGATCTGGAGACTGGCTAGGCCACTCCAGGACCTTGAAATGCTTCTTACGAAGCCACTCCTTCGTTGCCCGGGCGGTGTGTTTGGGATCATTGTCGTGCTGGAAGACCCAGCCACGTTTCATCTTCAATGCCCTTGCTGATGGTAGGCTTTGTTACTTTGGTCCCAGCTCTCTGCAGGTTATTCACTAGGTCCCCCCGTGTGGTTCAGGGATTTTTGCTCACCGTTCTTGTGATCATTTTGACCCCACAGGGTGAGATCTTGTGTGGAGCCCCAGATCGAGGGAGATTATCAGTGGTCTTGTATGTCTTCAATTTCCTAATAATTGCTCCCACAGTTGATTTCTTCAAACCAAGCTGCTTTCCTATTGCAGATTCAGTCTTCCCAGCTTGGTGCAGGTCTATGGTTTTCTTTCTGGTGTCCTTTGACAGCTCTTTGATTTTGGCCATAGTGGAGTTTGGAGTGTGACTGTTTGAGGTTGTGGTGTCTTTTATACTGATAACAAGTTCAAACAAGTGCCATTATTGCAGGTAACAAGTGGAGGACAGAGGAGGCTCTTAAAGAAGAAGTTACAGGTCTGTGAGAGCCAGAAATCGTGCTTGTTTGTAGGTGACCAAATACTTATTTTCCACCATAATTTGCAAATAAATATATTAAAAATCCTACAATGTGATTTTCTGGATTTTTTTCTCATTTTGTCTGTCATAGTTGAAGTGTACCTATGATGAAAATTACAGGCCTCTCACATATTTTTAAGTGGGAGAACTTACACAATTGGTGCCTGACTAAATACTTTTTTACCCCACTGTACATATCTGATATTGGCAGAAACCTTAAAGTATTGTTAATCTAACTGCACTGTCCAATTTACAATAGCTATTACAGTGAAATAATACCATGCTATTGTTTGAGGAGAGTAGGCAGTTATGAACTTGAAAATGTATTAGGAAATGAATTAGGCACATTTAGGCAGTCTTGATACACGACTTTGAGCATAAATGCATTGGTTCATTGGATCAGTCTAAAACTTTGCGCATACACTGCTGCCATCTAGGGGCCAAAACCCAAATTGCGCTTGGGCTGGAATAATGCATTATGGCCGTTCTCTTGCATTTCAAAGATTCTGTTTTTTTTGTATTATCTTTTTTTTACCATATCGAATGTGTTATATTCTCCTACATTCATTAAAAAAATTCAAACTTCAAAATGTTTCCTTTCAAATGGTATCAATAATACGCATATCCTTGCTTCAGGTCCTAAGCTACAGGCAATTAGATTTGGTTATGCCGTTTCAGGGAAAAAAATTTAAAAAATGGGCGGATTCTTTTTAATGAAATGGGGAAAAACATGTTTTTTATGTTTCTAAATACAAAGTACAGAGGCACCAAAAGCACATTAGGCTACTCTTGTTCCATGCGCATATGGGCAGTGTGCGTCATGGCTGGATAGGCTGCATTTCCGCTCTCTAAATTCATACCACAAACAACTGCGTTACTGCTAAAACCAGCTTTTGGTTGGTCTTAAATATTCCTATCAGTGCTGCAGGAAATTAGCACTTTGGATCAAGTTTTTAAGGACATACCGCAAATATTTCCACCTCGTCCAGCTGAGTGCAAGGTAGCTGATATAAGACCCGACTTTAGGACTGGAAAAGTCCAGTGTGCCTGTTTTTACATGACAAAATTGCAAACTAACGTGCGTTTGACACTAGCGCCGACTTAATGGCAGCCAAAAGTAGAGCCCCCAGGATCCAATTATGGTTAGAGGTATAGGTTGCTAATTAATCTAAGTTAGCTATTTATATGTGAATGATTTAATTTTCACCACATTTACCTTCATTAAAAACTGTCTGACATTTTTTTAAATCAAGGTTCCATTGTCTCTGTTGACCATCTCATGTGTACTAGGTGATATGTGACAATTTCTTTCTATACCTGCTTTTATTTTTTTGTGGATGATGTACGCCCACTTTGAAAATCCTAGGTTAATGGCCTCATGTTGTACCTCATTCAATTGAACTTAATATGCAGCCAAGCTCACAAATATTGTGAAGCATTTCAAAGGATATGTTCTTCATTTTAACACCGTACATATCCTGTAAATTTGCAATGTTTCCATTATCAATATTGCACTTTTTCCTCTGATGCCAATATTAAACAGGCCAATTAAATCACTCTGTGTTGCTGTACATAGTTACAGTCTCTGTGGAATATAGCTTACTGTAATTTGCATTAAGGCTGAGAATGGATATGCCAATAAGCAAGATTAAATTCATTATTGATGAGGCCTAAAAAGAGAATAAATAGTCCTAATTCAATTTGAAACAAAACGAAACAGCAACTTGTTATATAAACATTGGATTGTTATTTTTACCTGAAATGCACAAGGTCCTCTACTCCGACAATTATTCCAAAGTAAAAGGGTAAACCAAGTTAGTTTCTACCAATCTCTCCTCCTTCAGTCGTATTATTCTTTTTTGGACTTTAACTCAACCAAATAGATTTGGAGGAAAGCTATGCACACACGTAAGACTTTTAATATGATTCTTACAAAAAAAGTGCATTGATGAGTGTGACATGCATATGCTGTTTTTACAGAACTCTTCTTCCTTGGTCACAGCAGGCTGTTTTTCTCCCAGCACACAAGTAGTTATCTACAGCCTGGAATTAAGAGCACAAAGAGAGCCCTTAGTGGAAAGCTGAAGGTCACCTTTGTCTCATAAAGGATTGTGACAATAGGAAATTAGGATAAGCCTGATCTATTCAAAAGTCATTTTCATTCCATTAGTGCTAGTCAGAAATAATCAGAAAAAGTGTCACATCAAACAATGAAATGTACATTTCAGTAAATGAAGCAGTTCTCCACACCATCAATCATTCATTTGAACATTTGTTCATACTCTCTTTCATACCGTTTGGTGTCAAAGAGGCAAAATATTTATATAATAATTTTCCCCATCTGCACCAGTTTTGCTTGAAAGTTAATATATTAATCATTCAAAAACTGAACTTCATAGAACTGTCCAAGAGGGTTATACATATGTAATGTATCTCTTAACCAACAATAATTATTTTGACCCTGATATTTTCAATATGAATTCCATTTTAGTTTTAAGTTGAAGGTGTATGAGATAGATTAAGTCGTTTTTTTTCAATATGATTCAAGAGAAATATTTTAGAGTGAACAATGGCTTTTACTCCTTCATCCAAATGGAAGCCCATCATTGCTCTCCTTAGTGTTAGCAACTAATCAATTAAGCACTGACAAGCCACTAGAACAGTCATCATGACTTAATTAATTGTTGAAATGGTGGTTCCAATTGATTTTTCTCTGGGTTGTTGATAAGGATATACACTGAGTGTACAAAATATTAGTAACACCTGCTCTTTCCATGACATAGACTGACCTGGTGAATCCAGGTGAAAACTATGATCCCTTATTGAGTTAAATAGACTTTAATCAGTGTAGATGAATGGGAGGTGAAAGGTTAAATAAAACATTTAAGCCTTGAGGCACTTGAGACATGGATTGTGTATGTGTGCCATTCAGAGGGTGAATGGGCAAAACAAAGGATATATGTGCCCTTGAACTGGGTGTGGTAGTAGTTGCCAGGCGCACCAGTTTGAGTGTGTCAAGAACTGCAACGCTGCTGGGTTGTTCATGCTTAACAGTTTCCCATGTTTATCAAGAATTATACACCAAAGGACATCCAGCAATACACAGTGCTTTCAGAAAGTATTCACACCATTTTTAAGCATAGTGGTGGCTGCATCATGTTATTGGTATGCTTGTAATCGTTAGGGACTGGGTAGTTGCTCAGGATAAAACATAAATGGAATCTATCTAAGCACAGGCACAATCCTAGAGGAAAACTGGGTTCAGTCTGCTGTCCACCAGACACTGGGAGATGAATTCACTTTTCGGCCGGACAATAACCTAAAACACATGGCCAAATCTACACTGGAGTTGTTTACCAAGAAAACAGGAAATGTTCCTGCGTGGCCAAGTTACAGTTTTGTCTTAAATCTACTTGAATATCTATGGCAAGACCTGAAAATGGGTAAATGTTGCACAATCAAGGTGTAGAAAGCTCTTAGAGACTTACCCAGAAAGACTCACAGCTGTAATCGTTGCCAAAGTGCTTCTACAAAGTATTGGCTCAGGGGCGTGAATATTTATGTAAATGAGATATTTCTGTATTTCATTGTCAATTAATTAGCAACATTTTCAAAAAATATGTTTTCTCTTTGTCGTTATGGGAGAGAAAAACTAACAATTTAATTGATTTTGAATTCAGGCTCAAATATGGAGTGGAGGCTCATCAGAGGAGGACGAGAAGGAATTTAATAAATTCCTCAGTGAATTTAATAACTAAAAAATGAAAAATATTAATAAATAAAGATAAAACTATAACACATATTCACATTCACATCGCCAAATAATTTATTAAAACAAACTGTTTTGCAATGAAGGTCTAGAGTAGCTTCAACGGGACTATGTAGGGTAGCACCGGTAGCCTAAACCTATCGATGTTACATTAAGCTGGGTGAATGGAATATGAATGACAGTCATCCAATATGCTGTAATAGAAATAAGGCCATCATTAAAATAAAATGAGCATCCTTCCTCATCTCAAATGTCACCGACTGACACACACACACACATTTTTATGGGATGCCTTTAATGAAATGTTTCTCAAAGCAGTTGTTCTAACAGTAATTAAACTTAGCACAGTCACAGCTTCCTCATGGCAGAGATGGAGATAGAGGCTTGAACAGGATTTATTGCTTTAAGAGCTGTCAAATCATTCCCAGTTTGTTTTATTTTCATAGTATCTGGTGTGATGAGGATTTTCAGTATATATATTTATCCTCACCACACAGAGACTTTGACAAATAAAAAAAAAACTGGGATTGATTTGACAGATCTTAAAGCAATAAATCCTGTTAAAGCCTCTATCTCCATCTCTGCCATGAGGAACCTGTGACTCTGCTCCGGCTAACTGTTAGAACAACTGCTTTGAGAAACATTTCAATAAAGCCATTCTATGAAAGTGGACTTCAATTCAATTATCTGACAATCCAAAGAGGGACTTGCTCTGTGCTAGATATGCTAGATGCCCCTGCTCCAGACTTTCCATTCCAATCCCACGACACTCTACAAGCGTATTACTGAAAACATTATTTACATTTCGGACTTGGACTAAAATTGGGATGAAGTAAAGACTATTATGTTTTAACGATCTTCTCTGGGTGTGCTTTGCCAGTTATTTATGGTCAAGGAATGGCACAGTGCACAGTGCTATATTCAATACATTGTCCCCATGGCAGACTGAATCAGACTGACAGGGTAATTGCGTAAATAAGTTCTAAAAGCATTCTGAATACTCTTGGTTCTGTGCATGGGAACGGCCGGGGTCAAAAGAGATGTCAAGGGTCAAGATCACAGACCTCCGGAAGGAGGGCAATATTGAAATAGGAGTTCAGACACTATACTCCGAGTATAGCTTGGCTACTATAGATTTTCAGAGATATTGTTACATCTCTACCGCCAGATTGTTTCAGGTCATGGAAACTTCCTTTAGCTCTTGTTGCTCAAGTTCTTTAGCTACAGTATGGCCCTGATAGTGAACAACACTTTACCCAGGCCTAATTGTTTCCTCTATAATCTATCGGGGTAGCAAGTCACAGAGAGCATTATCAGATCAACCTTAGTGCCCTGCCATTCTCCTACATACATCAATACAGCAGGTCAATGTCTAGAGCACAGGCGGTTTTTGCTCCTCTCAAACAGAGAGAAGAGGGAAAGTTCTGTACTCTACATGCCTTATCCAGTCACCTCTCAGTAACACATTTACATGCAAACATTTCAATAATTGTCAAAGAACCTAACTAAGTAATGAGATGACAATTATGGGTAACTACATATTACCGCAAATAATTATTTCAGAGTCAAGTACATTTGTCCAGGCCTCAATTGTTCCTTGACGAGCACCATTCATTCTCACTGTCGAGAATTCTAATGTTATGATTTCTAATAATAACTGTATCCACCAGAGTGGGGTGATTCAGTAGAGGTGCGTGGATAAAATCACAGAGGATGCCAAGCCAGGAGAAAAAAGTCATATGTGACGTGATAATTGCATTATTTGCTCTGTAGCCTGTTAGGTCATATCCCTTTGCCACCGTAATATATAGGCCTAAGGCCAAGACAATAAGAAGACACGCACCTTTTCAACCACACCTTTGTTTCATCACAAAACCAGAGAGCAACACCACTGGTGAAGTCCACAATCAAACAGTAACATGACCTACTAATGTTCCCGTATTTCTCGGACTACAAAACAACTATTGATTTAGAACCTCAGAGAGTTACAGTCGCAAGGAAAAAAGGAGCTGCCACTATTTCAGCACCATTTCAATTTCAGCATTTCAACATCATCAAATCACCTATGCTTAGTCTAATTCTGTGACAAGATACCAATCAACATAAACTCCAATCAACAACATAAGCTAAATATGACATGGCTGTCCATGGTACGGATTTCTGTGGGTGTGTGTGCGCGTTCGTGCATGTGCAAGTAGAAAAATACATTGACTCACCTAGAAATGCCAGTGCCATCCTCCTCTCTTTCATGACTCTGTCATACAGTACACATGTTTTGTTTTTGTTGTTCTAGGCTAACTGGCTAAAATGCTTGCTTGCTAGCAATGTTCTCTCTAAGCTGTGAACGTGCACAGGCAGGCAGCTCCCTGGTCCTGCCATGCAGAAGCAATATCAGGCTCTGCAGAGAAGCACGAGACTGAACTTCACTCAACTTTATAGAGTTTTCCCTGTTAGCTAACACCAGCAATGTTCCCCTCTACTGTGGGAATTGTGATCGAATCAACGCAATATTAACCACTTTCAACGCAAAATACCGTAACAAAATTAACTATGAAAGTATTTTAGTACGTAAAACCAACTATGCAAGAGATTTAGTTGTAGGCAGAACGCATCGGAGTAGGATTCTATTGCATTGACAGGCACGACTCAGGCCCATACTCTACACAGACCTGTGCGCCATAACCAATCAGAGCTGCAGTAGGCCTATATGCAAATAGTCCATTGCCAAACATGGATCTGTGCTATTCACATTGAACTGGACAGAATGAGCAGTGGTGGGTAGATGTACTTGTTTTGAGATCAAAGGGGGGCAAGTATCCTAGTGGTTAGAGTGTTGGACTAGTAACTAAAAGGTTGCAAGATCAAATCCCTGAGCTGACAAGGAAAACATCTGTTGTTCTACCCCTGCACAAGGCAGTTAACCCACTGTTTGTAGGCTGTCATTGAAAATAAAAACTTGTTCTTAAATGACTTGCCTAGTTAAATAAAGGTTGAGTTACATTTGTTCATATCCTTTGCTAGTGAGTTATTAGCCCATTTGTCGTCAGCTATGGGGGAGTGATTGCTTCCAATAAGAGCACAACACGTGTGCATTTCTGGACTTATTTGAAAAGCTAGTCAAGTAAACAGCTTTTTTTTGTCTTTAAGGGACAGTGTTGTATTTTGAGACAGGCTTGAATAGGCTAAGTAGCCAATATGCAGAGGGCAGCATAATTTGTCTGATTCTTGCATTAAACAACACAACAACATGTTCAGTCACCTCCTTGTCTGAAAGACAAGTGGATAAACAGGTTAATATTAAGCACTGCATGTTTTGGAACGTAGGTCTACATTGAACACCACCTATCGGCTGCTACTGTAATGTTATCGGATGCATATATCCACATGTCTGTCGTGGCCCGGAGGCAAAACATTTATATCATCATTGTCCAGTACGGAGAATCCCCATTTCCACCTAATTTAGGAAAGGGGTGATTTTAGCCAGCTTTCTAGCCACTGGAGGACAATAATGATATGCAACAATTTAAAAAAAAATGTTTGGTAAATGACGTTTGGCTTGTGATTAGTGTGACGCTAATTTATTTTGGTGCGCCAGGAACAATCACAGTTGAGCTTACTCAGTTATTTTTTTATCAAGGGAAGCCAAATGCTCGCTGGCTTCCCTTGCATTTAATGCTACGGGCGACAACCATGTCATACTCTTTTTGAGAAGACAGCATCAGATAGATGGCCTACACGTACTGAGACAGAGGGGCGCTGTTTCGCACGCTCTGATTCTTTCTCCAGTGAGACACATTGAAAGAAAATTGTGAAACACAGAGAGACTAAACATAAACTACTTATTTGTTTTCTTGGTACATTTTTGGGGGAAGCCTGGCTTCTGGGGTGATTGCCATCTAAGAACCAACATGTTTTTTTGCAGCAGTGCTACCTGCCAGTAGGACTCGTCTCTGATTGATTGAGAGATTCAAGGAACTATCATCTTTAAGTAACATAGCAGATGCAATGCATTGAATATTTACATTCATGCACTTTGAAATAATTAGTTTGACTTTTTTCCAGAAACATTTAACTGCAGGACACTCCCACGTCATATGAAGGGGGGCACGGTGAACAGTTGGGAGATGGGACCAATTTTATCGTAAAACATTTCCTTGGTGTTAAATAGTCTGTGAACAAACTTAAAATGTATAAATGAATGGTTCAGATTACGGGATGCCAAGGTTATATTTTTCCAAATTCTGCCCCAGTTTAAGGGTTGCTCATATTCACTTAGATCTGTGGACCATACTTTTTTAATGGTTAGCTCAGAATATGAGCTTTCCAAAATGTGTTTCTATATTATAGAGATCAGTCCTTTCAGGAGCCCATATAATGTATTTGAAAATAACTTCATTGGATGGTTTGGTAGTTGGCTTTCCCCAAGGGACTCCATAGTTGTAAATATAGACATTTGTCGGTTAATGTGTATGTGTCTTTTAAATCTTGGAATGTTCTTACTGTCCATGATATCGGCAAGGGTACTGATTCCACATTTGGACCATTTGGGGGGGATGCAAAAGGCTGGCCAGCAGATCGCTGTCACGATCATCGTAGTCAGGAGACCAAAGCGCAGCGTGGTGTGAATGCATGATATTTAATGAATGACGAAAAAAAAAACTAAACGACCGTGACTGCTATCAAAACACTGTGCTAACATGCAACGTAACATAGACAATAACCCACGAGCCACAATACAAAACAGGCTACCTAAATATGGTTCCCAATCAGAGACAACGACAAACACCTGCCACTGATTGAGAACCATATCAGGTCAAAACACATAGAAACAGACTAACTAGACATGCAACATAGAATGCCCACTCATATCACACCCTGACCAAACAAAACATAGAAACAAACAACTCAAATAATGGTCAGAGTGTGACAATCGCAAGGCTTTATTTTGAAATATTGTAGTACCGATATGCCATTTTGATTCCTAGTTACATTGTTTAAAAATGTTGCGCCAAACAGAAATTGTGTGAGCAATAATAGGACCAAAGCATAGTTTACATTGTTTAAGGAATATATCAGTGAAGACCTCCACTTATAGGGCAATAGGAAACATTATATTTCTCTCCAAACTCAGACAAGGGGTGTAAAAATCATGTCTAAACCAATTAAGGATGGGACAAAATGCTAGTACCTTGACATAGAATTAAAAGTTTGGTGCGGATAGTACTCCTACATCTTTCCCTCTTTGGAAGTTTGTTAATTTTACCCGGGCTTGCTTACCTTGCCATATACATTTTATCCCAAGAGCCAGGAGAGGGAGACAAGGAAACATTGAACTACAGAAATTCAGCCGTGACAATATATACATTTTTACATAGATACTGTATTCTGCCGTGTTGAGGTTGGATTTAATGATTTGACCATTCTGTTAAAGTGTCTGGAAAATGGTTTTATCCAAGGAAGGAAATATATCTATTCCTAAATATTTGAAATGGGAAACGATTCGGTTTCCATAGGTAGAGATGTCCTCCTTCGGGGTCTTGAGAGGCAGTTGGGCAGATTTGCTAAGATGTATTTAATAACATGAGATGGAGCTGAATTTGTCTATGTTCTTCAAAGCTTTTGGGAAGGATTGAGCTACATGGTCAAAATAAAGTAAGATATCGTTGGCGTTTAATGAGATGACGTGATATGTAGAATTGAGAAATAGAACTGCCCAAGGAGCTGTTTTCTGATGAAGCATATAAGATATGTAATAGACAATGGAGGTTATCTGAGGATAATAGTTTTTTTTTAACAAACCTGCTTTTGTTCGGCTGTACCAATTTGGGTAAGTAAGTTTCGAAACTGGATGACAGAATTTTTAAAAATAGTTTAATATCTGAGTTTATCAAAAATATGGGGTGATACTGAGAGCACTGGGTGGCATCCTTACATTTTTTTTATATAAAAGTGAAATTAGTGCTGTATTTACATATTTTCAAATGAACTTTTGTGAACAGCTGTGTTCAATTCAAGTAACAGACCTCTGAAGGAATATCGTCCCAACAAGGTGATTTGCCTTTATTCATGTTATCCAAATGCCATTTTGAGTTCATGGAGAGAGATTGTGGCTCCCAGCAAGCCAACTTCCTCAGTTGAGAGCAGTGGTGGCCCGTCATTCAGGGCAGAACCCCACCTGTTTTGAGCCCCACCTGTTTAGCTAGAAAATATACACTGCTCAAAAAAATAAAGGGAACACTTAAACAACACAATGTAACTCCAAGTCAATCACACTTCTGTGAAATCAAACTGTCCACTTAGGAAGCAACATTCATTGACAATAAATTTCACATGCTGTTGTGCAAATGGAATAGACAATGGGTGGAAATTATAGGCAATTAGCAAGACACCCCCAATAAAGGAGTGGTTCTGCAGGTGGTGACCAACGACCACTTCTCAGTTCCTATGCTTCCTGGCTGATGTTTTGGTCACTTTTGAATGCTAGCGGTGCTTTCACTCTAGTGGTAGCATGAGATGGAGTCTACAACCCACACACGTGGCTCAGGTAGTGCAGCTCATCCAGGATGGGACATCGATGCGAGCTGTGGCAAGAAGGTTTCCTGTGTCTGTCAGCGTAGTGTCCAGAGCACGGAAGCGCTACCAGGAGACAAGCCAGTACATCGAGAGACGTGGAGGAGGCCGTAGGAGGGCAACAACCCAGCAGCAGGACCGCTACCTCCGCCTTTGTGCAAGGAGGAGCAGGAAGAGCACTGCCAGAGCCCTGCAAAATGACCTCCAGCAGGCCACAAATGTGCATGTGTCTGCTCAAATGGTCAGAAACAGACTCCATGAGGGTGGTATGAGGGCCCGACGTCCACAGGTGGGGGTTGTGCTTACAGCCCAACACCGTGCAGGACCTTTGGCATTTGACAGAGAACACCAAGATTGGCAAATTCGCCACTGGCGCCCTGTGCTCGTCACAGATTAAAGCAGGTTCAAACTGAGCACGTGACAGACGTGACAGAGTCTGGAGATGCCGTGGAGAACGTTCTGCTGCTTGCAACATCCTCCAGCATGACCGGTTTGGCGGTGGGTCAGTCATGGTGTGGGGTAGCATTTCTTTGGGTGGCCGCACAGCCCTCCATCTGCTCGCCAGAGGTAGCCGGACTGCCATTAGGTACCGAGATGAGATCCTCAGACCCCTTGTGAGACCATATGCTGGTGCGGTTGGCCCTGTGTTCCTCCTAATGCAAGACAATGCTAGACCTCATGTGGCTGGAGTGTCTCAGCAGTTCCTGCAAGAGGAAGGCATTGAGGCTATGGACTATCACCTCCACCCTACCTGACACCCTAGACCCACTCCAATTTGCTTACCGCCCAAATAGGTCCACAGACGATGCAATCTCAACCACACTGCACACTGCCCTAACCCACCTGGACAAGAGGAATACCTATGTGAGAATGCTGTTCATCGACTACAGCTCGGCATTCAACACCATAGTACCCTCCAAGCTCGTCATCAAGCTCGAGACCCTGGGTCTCGACCCCGCCCTGTGCAACTGGGTACTGGACTTCCTGACGGGCCGCCCCCAGGTGGTGAGGGTAGGCAACAACATCTCCTCCTCGCTGATCCTCAACACGGGGGCCCCACAAGGGTGCGTTCTGAGCCCTCTCCTGTACTCCCTGTTCACCCACGACTGCATGGCCACGCACGCCTCCAACTCAATCATCAAGTTTGCGGACGACACAACAGTGGCTTGATTACCAACAACGACGAGACGGCCTACAGGGAGGAGGTGAGGGCCCTCGGTGTGTGGTGTCAGGAAAATAACCTCACACTCAACGTCAACAAAACTAAGGAGATGATTGTGGACTTCAGGAAACAGCAGAGGGAACACCCCCCTATCCACATCGATGGAACAGTAGTGGAGAGGGTAGCTAGTTTTAAGTTCCTCGGCATACACATCACAGACAAACTGAATTGGTCCACTCACACTGACAGCGTCGTGAAGAAGGCGCAGCAGCGCCTATTCAACCTCAGGAGGCTGAAGAAATTCGGCTTGTCACCAAAAGCACTCACAAACTTCTACAGATGCACAATCGAGAGCATCCTGGCGGGCTGTATCACCGCCTGGTACGCCAACTGCTCCGCCCTCAACCGTAAGGCTCTCCAGAGGGTAGTGAGGACTGCACAACGCATCACCAGGGGCAAACTACCTGCCCTCCAGGACACCTACACCACCCGTTGTTACAGGAAGGCCATAAAGATCATCAAGGACATCAACCACCCGAACCACTGCCTGTTCACCCCGCTATCATCCAGAAGGCGAGGTCAGTACAGGTGCATCAAAGCTGGGACCGAGAGACTGAAAAACAGCTTCTATCTCAAGGCCATCAGACTGTTAAACAGCCACCACTAACATTGAGTGGCTGCTGCCAACACACCGTCATTGACACTGACCCAACTCCAGCCATTTTAATAATGGGAATTGATGGGAAATTATGTAAATATATCACTAGCCACTTTAAACAATGCTACCTTATATAATGTTACTTACCCTACATTATTCATCTCATATGCATATGTATATACTGTACTCTACATCATCGACTGCATCCTTATGTAATACATGTATCACTAGCCACTTTAACTATGCCACTTTGTTTACTTTGTCTACACACTCATCTCATATGTATATACTGTACTCTATACCATCTACTGTATGCTGCTCTGTACCATTACTCATTCATATATCCTTATGTACATATTCCTTATCCCCTTACACTGTGTATAAGACAGTAGTTTTGGAATTGTTAGTTAGATTACTTGTTGATTATCACTGCATTGTCGGAACTAGAAGCACAAGCATTTCGCTACACTCGCATTAACATCTGCTAACCATGTGTATGTGACAAATAAAATTTGATTTGATTTGATTTGGCCCGCCCATTCCCCAGACCTGAATCCAATTGAGCACATCTGGGACATCATGTCTCGCTCCATCCACCAACGCCACGTTGCACCACAGACTGTCCAGGAGTTGGCGGATGCTTTAGTCCAGGTCTGGGAGGAGATCCCTCAGGAGACCATCCGCCACCTCATTAGGAGCATGCCCGGGCATTGTAGGGAGGTCATACAGGCACGTGGAGGCCACACACACTACTGAGCCTCATTTTGACTTGTTTTAAGGACATTACATCAAAGTTGGATCAGCCAGCAGTGTGGTTTTCCACTTTAATTTTGAGTGTGACTCCAAATCCAGACCTCCATGTGTTGGTAAATTTGATTTCCAAATTTAATAATTTGTGTGATTTTGTTGTCAGCACATTCAACTATGTAAAGAAAAAAGTATTTAATAACAATATTTCATTCATTCAGATCTAGGATGTGTTATTTTAGTGTTCCCTTTATTTTTTTGAGCAGTGTATATACAGTACCAGTCAAAAGTTTGGACACACCTACTCATTCAAGGTTTCCCCTTATTTTCTGCATTGTAGAATAATAGTTAAGACATCAAAACTACAAAATAACACATATGTAATCATGTAGTAACCAAAACAGTGTTAAACAAATCAAAATATATTTTATATTTGAGATTCTTCAAAGTAGCCACCCTTTGCCTTGATGACAGCTTTGCATACTCTTAGCATTCTCAACCAGCAACAGCCTTGAATGAGTTCCCACATGCTGAGCACTTGTTGGCTGCGGTCCAACTCATCCCAAATCATCTCAGTTGGGTTGAGGTCGGTTGATTGTTGAGGCCAGGTCATCTGATGCAGCACACAATTACTCTCCTTCCTGGTCAAATAGCCCTTACACACCCAGGTTTTGTGTTGGGTCATTGTCCTGTTGAAAAACAAATGATAGTCCAAATGATAGTCATCAAGGACATCAACCACCAGAACCAAGGCCTGTTCACCCCGTTACCATCGAGAAGGAGAGGTCAGTACAGGTGCATCAAAGCTGGGACCGAGAGACTGAAAAACAACTTCTACTTCAAGGCCATCAGTGTCAATCATCTTAAGGATTGGCCCCTTATATTCAATTTGGCCTAAAATGACATACCCGAATCTATCTGCTTGTAGCTCAGGCCCTGAAGCAAGGGTATGCATATTCTTGGTACCATTTGAAAGGAAACACTTTGCAGTTCGTGGAAATGTGAAAGGAATGTAGGAGAAGGTAACAATGAACCATTGCATTTCTGTTAAAAATGTTGTACCAAGACTGCCCAAATGTGCCTAATTTGTTTATCAATAACTTTTCAAAACTGTGCACTTTCCTCAAACAATAGCATGGTATTATTTCACTGTAATAGCTACTGTAAATTGGACAGTGCAATTATATTAACGAGAATTTAAGTTTTCTGCCAATATCAGATATGTCTATGTCCTGGGAAATGTTCTTGTTACTTAGAACCTAATGCTAATCGCATTAGCCTGTTAGCTCAACCGTCCCACAATCCTGAATCCATCACTAGCCAGCCACTACCCAGTTACTCAGCCCTGCACCTTAGAGTCTGCTTCCCTATATACATAGACATGGAATCACTGGTCACTTTAATAATTGAACACTAGTCACTTTAGTTATGTTTGCCATGCTTCCCGAAAGGGAAAACCCAGTCTCTCAAGCAGCACAGACAGCAAAAAAAAATCTACAAAAATCAAGTTTCAAAGACGGAGAGAAACCTTCCATTCGTTGAAAAACTGATACAGATTACTTTTGCCATTTGACCAAAGCGCAGTGTGGTGTGAATACATACATACACTAAACAAACAAAATAACAAGACCACTGTGACCGCTATCAAAACTGAGTGCAAACATGCAACATCACAGACAATAACCCACAAAATACCAAAAGAAGATGGCTGCCTAAATATGGTTCCCAATCAGAGACAACGATAAACAGCTGCCTCTAATTGAGAACCAATCTAGGCAACCATAGACATACATAAACACCTAGATGGTAAACAACCCCAATATATAAAGAAAACAAAGAATACTCAGGTCAGGGCGTGACACGTGAACACTAGGCGCATTGCTGCCCTTCGTGGTCACCCCATCTACCTTTGTGAGGAAACCACTGGATACCTCAAGACCTGAAATGTAAGTATTTCCTGCATACAGTCTTAACCTTAACATCTTAATTTTGTTCACTTGTATGGTAAAACACTTACATCTATATATATATTCAGGTGGAGGAAACTGAAGAGCCGGACATTACGGACACACCTGTCGCTCTCCTCACAGTCGTCAGCGACACCTCAACGGATCATGTCCAGTTCAAACCAGCGAGGACTGCTGATGAGCTAGAAGATGACATTGAAATTCTGTACGGCTGCTGTCAGTCAGCTGTAAACAATGTGGAGTGCTTGATGAGATATGCGAGGGTTGAGATTTGATATCCACTCAAAATGAAGTTGTAACATACAGTATGTTCTGAAAAATGTAATGGAATTAAGCGAGAGAGTTCATATGCACTAAAATAGAGCTGCAACATATTTTCTAAAATGTATATATTACAACGTTTATAACCGTTAATGGTTTTTGATCATGGCTGCAGCTTTAGTGTGTGGCTCCTTGTTTTCTCGTTATTGTCTAATTGCTGCAGCCTCATATACGGACAATGTTTACAATAGAATATTCAGTGACACTTTATTCGGATAGTCCATCTGTAGATGGTCCATATATGTTAAATTACCTATCAACACATTTTAAATGACTATCAACTAACCCTAACATGTCAGCAGAGATGCTGTTGACATTTTCTTACTTTCCTGATAGTTTGAGCAACTACAGGGGACTATCCAAGTAGTGTTACCGAAAATTCAAAATTCTTTAGAAGTTCAAAATGTTTTAGCCAGGTTTCCATCCAACCAGAGAACGTTTTTTTCTTGGACGACGTCCTAAAAATGTCTTCAGGGAACAAGCTGGGAACTAAACAAAAACCTCCAGGGGACAATGACAGAATGTTATACGTTTTAAGTCTTGGACACAGGAATTATCCTAGCTCTCAGAAAAATGGACACATGAATGTTCTCCTATCATCCCATGAAACGTGTCTAGAACATTAACATGTGATAGTCGGTCCCGCTTTAAATGGCGTTCAGCTTTAAATGGCTCCACGTGCCTATATGACCTTCATACAACGCCTGGGCATGCTCCTGATGAGGTGGCGGATGGTCTCCTGAGGGATCTCCTCCCAGACCTGGACTAAAGCATCCGCCAACTCCTGGACAGTCTGTGGTGCAACATGGCGTTGGTGGATGGAGCGAGACATGATGTCCCAGATGTGCTCAATTGGATTCAGGTCTGGGGAACGGGCGGGCCAGTCCATAGCATCAATGCCTTCCTCTTGCAGGAACTGCTGACACACTCCAGCCACATGAGGTCTAGCATTGTCTTGCATTAGGAGGAACCCAGGGCCAACCGCACCAGCATATGGTCTCACAAGGGGTCTGAGGATCTCATCTCGGTACCTAATGGCAGTCCGGCTACCTCTGGCGAGCAGATGGAGGGCTGTGCGGCCCCCCAAAGAAATGCCACCCCACACCATGACTGACCCACCGCCGAACCGGTCATGCTGGAGGATGTTGCAGGCAGCAGAACGTTCTCCACGGCGTTTCCAGTCACGTCTGTCACGTGCTCAGTTTGAACCTGCTTTCATCTATGAAGAGCACAGGGCGCCAGTGGCGAATTTGCCAATCTTGGTGTTCTCTGGCAAATGCCAAACGTCCTGCACGGCGTTGGGCTGTAAGCACAACCCCCACCTGTGGACGTCGGGCCCTCATACCACCCTCACGGAGTCTGTTTCTGACTGTTTGAGCAGACACATGCACATTTGTGGCCTGCTGGAGGTCATTTTGTAGGGCTCTGGCAGTGCTCCTCCTGCTCCTCCTTGCACAAAGGCAGAGGTAGCGGTCCGGCTGCTGGGTTGTTGCCCTCCTACGGCCTCCTCCACGTCTCCTGATGTACTGGCCTGTCTCCTGGTAGTGCCTCCATGCTCTGGACACTATGCTGACAGACACAGCAAACCTTCTTGCCACAGCTCCCATTGATGTTCCATCCTGGATGAGCTGCACTACCTGAGCCACTTGTGTGGGTTGTAAGACTCCGTCTCATGCTACCACTAGAGTGAAAGCACCGCCAGCATTCAAAAGTGACTAAAACATCAGCAAGGAAGCATAGGAACTGAGAAGTGGTCTGTGGTTACCACCTGCAGAACCACTCCTTTATTGGGGGTGTCTTGCTAATTGCCTATAATTTCCACCTGTTGTCTGTTCCATTTGCACAACAGCATGTGAAATTTATTGTCAATCAGTTTTGCTTCCTAAGTGGACAGTTTGATTTCACAGAAGTGTGATTGACTTGGAGTTACATTGTGTTGTTTAAGTGTTCCCTTTATTTTTTTGAGCAGTGTACTTTACTCAGTAAGGACACTCTCATAGAATGTTATGGTCACGCCCACTAAGGCCAACTTTGAAATATTGATTTTTTTTTTGTTGGTCAAATTCATTTTGGAATAGTGACTGTCCAAGTTACAAGTGACCAAATCAGATTTGTGTGTTCAGAGCTGATTCCATGTGCATCTTGGCTGTTCAGTCTGCAGGAAAAAGAACAGATTTGAATCAGATATGATATATATATATATTTGAGTCACTTCAAACTGCCAAAGTGAACAAGGCTTTTACTACTTCCAGGGGAAAATAAAATGTCAGCTGGGAATGATAATGTGATCATCAGATTCCTTGAAAAGCGGATGGTGGGCGGGAAACAACAACATCGCACTGGGCATAAACTGGTTGACTCAATGCATTGTGACGTGGAATCTACGTTTAAAATATATTGGATTTGAAAAAGGTTATCTACGTAACAACTGAGGCGTATTTAGACAATAGAACAATTGAGTTTGAGATAAATCGTTCAAATGACTTAGTATCTCAAACGAATTACTTAGTATCTCGTTTGAACGATTTAGTAAAAAAAAGAGGAATAAATCCAACTATATTTACTTTACTTGAAATGCATTTAAAGTTTGATTAGACTAGATCTTAAACTTTGAAGTTTGGTAATACAGTAAGTAGCGTAAAATTAAGGCTATTTTAGAAACCAATGTAACAATATTTATTCAACCTTAAAATTAGTAACACATCCATGGCCACATTTTGAGGTTAGCTTATTGTAGCTATAGATGTATTCTTATGTAATCGTAGAAAGCATGCATGTTCAAGATAGCATGCAAAGGTCACAGGTCTGTGGAGATCTTCACATTTGCTCTAATAATCTGTGCAGAATCTTGGACAGCATTGATAACATGCACTAGGCACTTTTAATGTAATCTCAACTGCAATTCAGGTCATTTGGTTGTGCTATTAGATGAAGCACAGTGATAACACAATAAGTTGTAGAAATACAAACTATCTGTCATTGTATTCCCATTTGAACTTTGTTGTGCTTTTAAATTACCCACATTTCCACTTTGAAATTATGTGGTGTGCCCAGTGGGATGGCTTCTGCGTGACTGCTGAAAATGTCACCAGGTTTTAATCATTCATCATGATTGCAAATACGCCTCTTAATCTACACGAGAAGCTAGTTGCACACAGAGGAAGAGAATGGTATCCCGTAGTGTCATTTAACGGCTTGAGATAAAAGCACAACATCACAGCAGAACACTTGATATGATAGCTCGGTACTTTTCCACCTTCCGGACCATTATTGTTACGAGGCTAGCGTAGGCTAAAGGGACAGGCATTTTATTCCATACCTGTCAATCAAAACTGAATTAATAGAAACTGTGTGGATCTTTGCGTGTCTATTAGGTGTGAAAAGTCTTCCACCACCATGTTTGTTTGATTAAATGTTGGCATGCTACATCTGCTGCTTGTCATGGTGCTCATTGGAATAATCCGATCAGGGAGGGAAAGAAGGTAAACCAATATTATGGACAACAGTGATAGCCTGGAGGAGACGATGCAAATCAAACAATGCAACGCATTTGCAGGAAATCAATTTGTGTATTACATCGGCGGTTTACCTATACACAGTATTTCATCAGAGAATTTCTATGTCTGTCAACCCTCTCAAAATGGCAAGATGGTTCCTGTTCACAATAATTGCTTAAATATGGTAACATATTGTGTATCACAATATTGAATGATTTGCAAAGGGCAGTGTGCACTCATCGACAGAGGAATTGTTCAAACCTGTACATGAATAAAAAACGGAAAATCTCTCATGTTCATGATGTTGTTTCTGAGGGGGGGGGGGGAAGAAACATTCAATCACCGCTACAGGAAAATTGTGTGTGTGCATGTGCGTGTGACTGCATGTGTGCGTACGTGCATTCCTGTGGGTGTGTTTGTGCGCCATCGTGCCTGCTCGTGTATGTCTGTGTGTCTGTGCGTGCATGTTCTTACTTGTGCCTGTGGATATCAAACTGTCTGAATGTGAAGAGATTACAGAGATTCCCTCCCACTCACTTTTGTTATAATGGATCTGTTCTCCTCTCCTGAAAATGAAAATAACCATAGATATAAGCTTCCGGTCACAGAGAAACGTATTTCACAACTCTAACATTCATTCTCTTTTGATTAAAGATTTGTATTTTGTTTACTCTAAATGAACATGGTCACCCAGTATCTCCCAGTAAAAGAAGTCACGTGGAACCATTCCATACATGACATCAGTTTTGCTAACAAGGGTAACTGCTGCTGTGTTAAAATGGCCAGATGGCTATTCTTAGTCATTTTCACATTTTTTAGAGCTATGGCATTAGTAATGTCCTCACTGGCCCTGGCTCTTGGCCTCTGCATAGCAGACTGGGTAGTTGGAGTCCTGCCTCTTCTCGCCACTTTTCCATATTAACACATAATTATAAACTGGGTAGTTCGAGCCCTGACAGCCGTGGTATATCAGACCGTATAACTATACAACAGTTTGTGCACAGCAAGATAGCTCAGTGGTTCCCACCTGATAAATGCTGTCCAAATGGGGCTTCACAGCATCCCTCTTCCTTCCACATGCTCCTGACAGGAAGTGGACGCCATGTCTCAGAGTGACCTCATCCTCCCCAGTCTACCATTGGAGTTTAAAGCTGGGATGAGGTCACACATGGCTGCATTTACACTGTCAACATTTTCACAGCCAGTTTGAACTCTGTAACAAGGGCATCGTGATGTGAAGTTTATGACAATATCATTGCTCGTTTGGATGAATATGACAGAATGTGCTATAGAATACATGTAGACGATTTAAAAGATAGAGAGCATAACGAAACACCAAACAATACACACAATTCTCTAAGAATCTGTGAGTGGAAGATGTTTGTGTCACGACTCCTACCGAAGGTGGCTTCTCTTCCTATTCGGCGGCGCGCGGCGGTCATCGTCACCGGTCTACTAGCTGCCACCGATCCCTTTTCCCTTTTCTGTTGGTTTTGTCTGATTGTTATCACAAGTTTCTTGTTTAGGTTTTTAGTTGGGCTATGTAAGCCGGTAGGCCTGCCTGCTCTTTGTGCAGGCTTATTTTTCCACTGTGTTCATGTGTGGCAGTGTGTTTCATATTGGGTTTTTTTCCGGACTAGTTAGGTCCTGTTTTTGGGCAAATCGTGGTTGTGCCCGGCATTTGGCATGTACGATTTTCCCTGTGCCGAAATAAAAACACTATTATGTACCTTCTGCCTCCTGCGCCTGACTCTGCACCCACTACGCCTGAGAGCGTCACAGAAGCCCGCACCCCATCAAGAATGGAGTCAGCAGGAGCAGCGGCCACCCCCTTCCATCGATGGAGGAGCGCGTTCTCCATCATACCACCATCCTCCATTGGATTGGGTCTACGATGGACCAGATGATGGAGGGAATGGACCGATGGGAGAAGAGTGGTCTCCCCACCGCACCTCCAGCTCCGCCGACGAGTCAACCTACTCCTCCGGCGGTGTCTGGCTCCAGCGCACTTCGTCTTGCGCACCCGAGGGAGTTCGATGGTACTGCGGCTGGGTGCCGGGTTTTTTTACTCCAGCTGGAGTTGTACCTGGGGCGAACGCAGTGCCTCGGGCGAGGAGCGTCCTCGTCTCCTGCCTGACGGGCCGAGCTCTGGAGTGGGCCAACACTGTCTGGAATGGTCCAGACTCGGCGAGGGATCACTATCCAGAGTTCACCTGGTGAGCGGCTATTCCACCTTAGGCAGGAGATGAGGAGCGCGCAGGACTTTGCGTTGGAGTTCCGGACGTTGGCCGCTGGGGCCAGGTGGAATGACAGGGCCCTGATGGACCACTACCGGTGCAACCTCCGGGAGGACGTCCGCAGGGAGCTAGCTTGTCGGGACGACGCTCTCTTCCTCGACAAACTCATAGACATGTCAATCCGGCTGGACAATCTGCTAGCTGCCCGCCAGCGTTCAGAAAGGTTCCTGTCAGTTCCACCTCCTAGCCCTCCCGCTCCCACTCCTATGGAGTTAGGGGGGGCCGTTTCGAGGGGTACCTGAGGAGGACGCTCCTCCTGCACCAGCTGTGGTCGGAGAGGACACACGTCCGACCGGTGCTGGAGGAGCCCGTCTGGGAGTCGAGAGGGCAGGCAGAACACTTCTCGGTCCCCCCAGATGAGTCAGCATCAAACTCACCCAGAGCCCCCTGTTGGTCATGTGTTTGTATTCATTTCTTTCTTGAATTTTCTCCCTCTCTCCAGCATAAAGTGCTAGTCGATTCAGGCGCAGCTGGGAACTTTATGGATTGCGGACTCGCCCGTAAGCTGGGAATTCCGCTGGTGCCGATAGATCCCCCCTTCCCCGTGCACTCCTTAGATAGTCGACAGTTAGGGTCAGGGCTGGTCAGGGAGGCCACGGTTCCACTGGACATAGGGATCATAGGGGAGCGGATTAGTCTCTTCCTTATCGTTTCACCTGCGTTTCCAGTGGTGCTTGGGGTTCCCTGGCTGGCCAGTCAGTTGTTGTGTTCTGACATTGTTAGGATGGCTGTCCGTTTGTGGCCTGTCACAGGGGTCAAACACACCTTATCTGTAAACATTTCCGGTGAGGGACATTCCCACAGAACCCTGGGAGCATGGACTCCGTTGGAGGTGTGAAGACAGATGACACGTATATTCAACTAAATGAATGTTACTGTGTGAATTAAATTGTCATGTTTGGTTTGCTTCAAGAGTTCATAAAGAGCTACATATTTTTTGAATGTTTTATTGTACTCTAAGTGCTATGGATTTATTGTCACAGGGAAACTGGTTCATCGCATGGCGGATAGTTCATTTAAATTTGTTGATTAGATTAGAATGTGATTGTGTTTTCCTGTCTGAAAGTACAAAGAACTGCTAATTCAGGTTAGGGGTGAGTTTCCGCTTGAATTTGGTTAAAAGAATAGTAAATTTGTTCATACTTTGAGAACTAGCTACCAAGCTCCTGTGTGTATCAGACGCACATATTTTTGTGAACTGAAGACACATGTAGCCCCGTTAAGTATTTTTTAGTTGATAGTCATTTACTCTGTGTTATTCTGTAATCTATCACGTATTTAATGTACAGTGTAATTGTTTGAGTGTCAATTATTTCGTGACTAATACATTCTATTAGTTTAATTTAATAATTATGTGATTGACTATAAGCTTATCATTTAGTAGGTATAATGGTAGTTGTTATACTGAACACTATACACATAGCATATACTTGGATACTATCTCTTATCTGCTTGCCTCAATAAATTAATGCTAGAACATTGGTCACCAGGAATAGCTATTTGTATCTAGTCTATTAATAATTGCATGATGGTGCAAGTGAGAAACGTGTTCACTATAGTCATACTGAGAGGTGATGTAAGGCTCGCTATCTTGACTAGAGACGAACAGGGCCTGTTGCACTTATTCACATAATTTTGGAGTCAGATTGATTAATGTAGTATATTATTATGTTCAACCACTGGAGGCTCCTCCGAGGAGGAAGGAGAGGACCATCCTCCTCAGTGAATTTCATGAAAATAAAAATAGTGAAATAGTGCTAAAACTATACGAACAATTTTCACATGCCAACAAATAATTGATTAAAACACAATGTTCTGCAATGGAAGTCTAGAGTAGCCTCAACAGTACTCTGTAGGGTAGCACAATGGTGTAGCCAGAGGACAGCTAGTTTCTGTCCTCCTCTGGATACATTGACTTCAACACAAAACCTAGAGGACTCATGGTTCTCACCCCATTACATAGACTTACACAGTAATCATGACAACTTCAGGAGGACATCCTCCAACCTATCAGAGGTCTTGCAGCATGAACTGACATGTTGTCCATCCAATTAAAGGATCAGTGTATCTGAAAGTGTAAGCTACAGCTAGCTAGCACTGCAGTGCATAAAATGTGGGGAGCAGTTGACTCAAAAAGAGAAAAAGGCAATAGTTGAACAGTTTTGAACAAATTAATTTATTCCACAATTAAGGAGAAGCAAGAGAGAGAGAGGGAGAGATAGCTATATATATACACTCAGCAAAAAAAGAAAAGTCCTGTTACTGTCAACTGCGTTTATTTTTAGCAAACTTAACATGTGTAAATATTTGTATGAACATAACAAGATTCAACAACTGAGACATAAACTGAACAAGTTCCACAGACATGTGACTAACATACATGAAATAATGTGTCCCCGAAAAAGGGGGGAGGTCAAAATCAAAAGTAACAGTCAGTATCTGGTGTGACCACCAGCTGCATTAAGTACTGCAGTGCATCTTCTCCTCATGGACTGCACCAGCTTTGACAGTTCTTGCTGTGAGATGTTACCCCACTCTTCCACCAAGGCACCTGCAAGTTCCCAGACATTTCTTGGGGGAATGGCCCTAGACCTCACCCTCTGATCCAACAAGTCCCAGACGTGCTCAATGGGATTGAGATCCGGGCTCTTAGCTGGCCATGGCAGAACACTGACATTCCTGTCTTGCAGGAAATCACGCACAGAACGAGCAGTATGGCTGATGGCATTGTCATGCTGGAGGGTCATGTCAGGATGAGCCTGCAGGAGGGGTACCACATGAGGGAGGAGGATGTCTTCCCTGTAACGCACAGCGTTGAGATTGTCTGCAACAAGCTCAGTTCGATGATGCTGTGACACACCACCCCAGATCATGACTCGATCCTGCTCCAGAGTACAGGCCTCGATGTAACGCTCATTCCTTCGATGATAAACATGAATCCAACCATCACCCCTGGTGAGACAAAACTGTGACTCATCAGTGAAGTGCACATTTTGCCAGTCCTGTCTGGTCCAGTGACGGTGGGTTTGTGCACATATGCGATGTTGTTGCCCGTGATGTCTGGTGAGGACCTGCCTTACAACAAGCCCTCATTCCAGCCTCTGTCAGCCTATTGCAGACAGTCTGAGCATTGATGGAGTGATTGTGCGTTCCTGGTGTGATGTTTGGATGTACCGATCCTGTGCAGGTGTTGTTACACGTGGTCTGCAACTGAGAGGATAATCAGCTGCCCATCCTGTCTCCCTGTAGCGCTGTCGTAGGCGTCTGACAGTACGGACATTGCAATTTATTTCCCTGGCCACATCTGCAGTCCTCATGCCTCCTTGCAGCATGCCTAAGGCACGTTCACGCAAATGAGCAGGGACCCTGGGCATCTTTATTTTGGTGTTTTTTAGAGTCAGTAGAAAGGCCTCTTTAGTGTCCTAACTTTTCATAACTTTGACCTTAATTGCCTACTGTCTGTAAGCTGTTAGTGTCTTAACGACTGTTCCACAGAAGCATGTTCATTAATTGCTTATGACTCATTGAACAAGCATGGGGGAAAAAAACCTTTACAATGAAGATCTGTGAAGTTATTTAGATTTTTATGAATTATCTTTGAAAGACAGGGTCCTGAAAACTGGAGGTTTTATACTACCGTTCAAAAGTTTGGAGTCACTTATAAACTTATCTTGTTTTTGAAAGAAAAGCACATTTTTTGTCAATTAAAATAACATTAAATTGATCAGAAATACAGTGTAGACATTGTTAATGTTGTAAATGACTGTTGTAGCTGGAAATGGCAGATTTCTATGGAATACCTACATAAGCGTACAGAGGCCCTTTGTCAGCAAACGTCAAGTTGTGTTAGCTAATCCAAATGTATAATTTTAAAAGGCTAATGGATCATTAGAAAACCCTTTTGCAGTTATGTTAGCACAGCTGTAAACTGTTGTTATGATTAAAGAAGCAATAAAACTGGCCTTCTTTAGACTAGTTTAGTATCTGGAGCATCAGCATTTGTGGTTTGATTACAGGCTCAAAATGGCTAGAAACAAAGACCTTTCTTTTGAAACTCAATAGTCTATTCTTGTTCTGAGAAATGAAGGCTACTCCATGCGAGAAATTGCCAAGGAGCTGAAGATCTGGTACAACGCTGTGTACTACTCCCTTCACAGAACAGCGCAAACTGACTCTAATCAAAATGGAAAGAGGAGTGGGAGCACAACTGAGCAAGAGGACAAGTACATTAGAGTGTCTAGTTTGAGAAACAGATGCCTCACAAGTCCTCAACTGGCAGCTTCCTTAAATAGTACATTCAAAACACCAGTGTCAACATCAACAGTGAAGAGGCGACTCCGGGATGCTGGCCTTCTAGGCAGAGTTCCTCTGTCCAGTGTCTGTGTTCTTTTGCCCATTTGAATCTTTCATTTTGTATTGTTCAGTCTGAGATATGGCTTTTTCTTTGTAGCTCTGCCTAGAAGGCAACGCATCCAGGAGTCGCCTCTTCACTATTGACGTTAAGGCCATGCTCATTAAAACAAATAATCATCCTCCCTCATATTCAACAGCACCGACCGTCACTGTGTTCCACATATTTCCTACATAATGGTTAGGTAATTTCCTCCTTCTGTATTGTCTGATCTCATCTCTGATTCATTCTGATTCATACACAACTGAATAGTACAATTTCCAACAAATGCTTCCTGTAAACTATGTACAATTGTATACCACTATCGTATGTTCTCTCTATTCTGTTGCCTTTCAAATTCAGCTTGCTGAGAACTGCTATAGAAGTAGTATTTCATAAGAGGACTGGAACTATACAATTATCCCAGTAGCTGTCGGTACCTCCACTCCTCAAGCCTCAGTGACCCGACACCTGGTGATGGGTTTTGTTGCCAAATGTTGGAGATTGGCGAGAAAAGGGTGCAGTGATCCTGTAGGAGTGAGCATGTCAGCATATGGTGAGGGATCATGGTTTGAGAAATAATGGATTGACAGACTCGCCTCCTGAAGAAAACACACAGGGGAGAGATGTGAATGCGTCAGCCCACGTCATGCTCCCAGTCCACTCGCCCTAGTGTCCACGGAGAAATATCTCTTTTGACTTTGCACCTACTTTCTCTATTAAAGCCATACTCCAGTTGCATCAACTGTGTGTGTGCAACCATCCACCATCATTACACATATGTAATGTGCAGCGACATATGAGTGTGCAAATATGCATTCACATTTAACTTCAAAAGACGCATGCTGCTGACAGGAGAGAGTTCTAGGATTTGTGCACAGGAGGTAGTTGCAAAGACACCATGCCTAGTCTTTCTAATCTGTAATATAGGATCTTTAGCAAATCTATTAACTGTAGCCTTATATCCCACATATACTGTATAAGAATATTTGACAAAGATGGTGTTAGTGGATCTAAGATGCCATTTAGTATGATCCACACATTAAATGTCCTCTTGGCCTTTAGTGATGTCAAGATGTAAGTCTCAGTGACCTACGAATCCCTATTATATATTTTAGGTTCATGAGCACATATTTCTTTATCTATACATAATGTTTCTGTGCCATACACACATAGCAGGAAAGCAGAAGACATGCAGGGTGGAGAAGATGACACAAATGGTATGTGAGCTCACATCAAAAGCATGCGGCTGCTTAGTGACAGCACGACATTCTGCGTCAGCCCGTCCCTGGAGTGGAAAGAGCTGTTGTTGGATATGTGGGGAGAATTCTTGGGAGATTATGATGAGAGGAGAACCAGTAGGGGGACTCTACCTCCCTAGGCCTCCACGAGGAACAAGCCCCAAGGCAGGGTAGGATCAGTGTACCCTCCTCAACGCCTCTCCCACTCCAAGGCATGACTTCCATGGCTTTGAGGTCGATCCCATTTAACTTCAAATGTAAAGGCAAAAGGCTCTAATTCCATATCCATTATAAAGTGTTAACTTCTTGGTGACAGGGGGCAGTATTTTCACATCCTGATGAAATGCATGCCCAAATTCAACTGCCTGCTACTCATCCACAGAAGATAAAATATGCATATTATTAGTAGATTTGGATAGAAAACACTCAAAGTTTCTAAAACTGTTTGAATCATGTCTATGAATATAACAGAACTTATTTAGCAGGCGAAACCTCGAGGACAAACCATTCAGAATTTGTGTTTGTTTGAGGTCACTCTCTTTTCAATGGGGTTTCATTGGGAATCCAGATTTCTAAGGGACCTTCTTGGAGTTCCTATCGCTTCCACTTGATGTCAACAGTCTTTAGAAATTGGTTGAGGTTATTCCTTTGTGTAATGAAGAAGTATGGCCATCTTGAACGAGGGTCATTTGAAGTGTACTGTTAGATAGAGGCGCATGACCAGAAAGCATGCTTCAGTTTGTTTCTTCCTGTATTGAACACAGATCATCCCGTCTTCAATTTTATCGATTATTTACGTTAAAAATACCTAAAGTTGTATTACAAAAGTGGTTTGAAATGTTTTGGAAAAGTTTACAGGTAACTTTTGAGATATTTTGTAGTCACGTTGAGGAAGTTGGAACCAGTGTTTTTCTGGATCAAACGCGCCAAATAAATGGACATTTTGGATATATATCGACGTAATTAATCGAACAAAATAACCATTTGTGATGTTTATGGGACATATTGGAGTGCCAACAAAAGAAGCTCGTCAAAGGTAAGGCATGAATTATATTTTTATTTCTGCGTTTTGTGTCGCGCATGCAGGGTTGAAATATGGTTTCTCTCTTTGTTTACAGAGGTGCTATCCTCAGATAATAGCATTGTTTGCTTTCGCCGAAAAGCCTTTTTGAAATCTGACATGTTGGTTGGATTCACAACAAATTTAGCTTTAATTTGCTATCTTCTATGTGTGATTTTTATAGTAATTTATTTGAATTTGGTGCTCTGCATTTTCCCTGGCTTTTGGCCAGGTGGGATGCTAGCGTCCCACATATCCCAGAGAGGTCAATGACTCAAACGTATGATGAATGTAAATGTGCTGTTAATGCCTTGAAGTGTGCTATAAATGCAAATACATAGGTTGGATGACTAAACCTGATTTTCTCTTGTGCTCATCGTGCTTCATAATCTGTACTTAATCAGTACATCTACAGCGGGGGTGTCTAAATACATTTGCCCCAGAGGCCGCACTCGGACTTCATTGAGATCCGGAAGGACGCACTGAAAATGTTTTATATTTCTTTGCTGTCAAAATGAGCAAAAAATAGTCTAGCTGTTACAGATCCCTCCGGAACTTTCATTACGCACACCTGTCCCCTATTCCCACGGATTAGTACTTGTATAAGTGTGCCCTTTGGTTTCCATTGGGGTGTCAATTATTGTTACAATGTCCTTTGGTGTGTGTGAGTACCTGTGCTGTGTGTTTTGGGCTTTTGTGCCCTTGTGGATTGCGCAGATGATTACGGGCCACGTCCCGTGTGATAATCATTGTGCACGTGTGTTATTTATTCAAAGTACTGCTCGCTCTTTTATTTTGGCTTTCTAGCCTGTGTTTTGTTACATGTTTGTTTAGTCTTTGTCCCCGTAATTTGGGCACAATTTTAAAAAACTATTACGCATTCCTGCGCCTGTCTCCCGAGATAATTTATACCTACCAGCGTGACAGAATAATCTACCATTAAGGGAGACTGATATGCATCTGTTTCCAGATTCTGTGAAAAAAAGGTTGGGGTGTGGATCAGAAAACCAGTTAGTATCTGGTGTGACCACCATTTGCCTCATTTAGCACAACACATCTCCTTCACATATAATTGGCTGTTGATTGTGGCCTGTGGAGTGTTGTCCCACTTTTCAATGGCTGTGCAAAGCTGCTGGATATTGGTAAGAACTGGAACACGCTGTCATACACATCAATCCAGAGCATCCCAAACATGCTCAATGGGTGACGTGTCTGGTGAGTATGTAGACCATGGAAGAACTGGGAAATGTTCAGCTCCCCGGAATTTTGTACAGATCCTTGCGACATGGGGCCATGCATTGTCATGCTGATTGGACCTACTGCCAAATTCTCTAAAACAATGTTGGTAGAGAAATGAACATTCAATTATCTGGCAACAGCTCTGGTGGACATTCCTGCAGTCAGCATGCCAATTGCACGATCCCTCAAAACTTGAGACTTCTGTGGCATTGTGTTGCGTGACAAAACGGCACATTGTGGGCTTTTATAGTTCCCAGCACTAGTGTATTGATCATGCTGTTTAATCAGCTTCTTACGACGATACACCTGTCAGGTGGACGGATTGTCTTGCCAAAGGAGAAATGCTCACTAACATGGATGAAAACAAATTTGTGCCCAACATTTGAGAGAAATAAGCTGTTTGTGTGTATGGAAAATGTCTGGGATCTTTTATTTCAGCTCATTAAAAATGGGACCAACACTTTACATGTTGCGTTTCTATTTTTGTTCAGTGCATATTGAGTTTGTCGCCCCTTACTATCTATTGTGTCGTTCTTTTGTTCTTTGGCCGTGAGGAGTATTCCCTGGAGTTGCAGTGAGTTGAAAGGTTCCCTCAGCCTTGGAAGGAAAACAGCCGTGTAGAGAGTTCAATAGTGTAATTGCTGAGTGTGTCAGGCAGATGGATGTAGCAGGGTGTTTGAGTGAAGTTACATCCCTCAGATTGGCCTGTTAAACACCTTTCAACCGACACATTACTCAAACTGTGTCGAACCTGGAAACATTGGATATAATCTTCACCTCCCAAGAGATACTGTAAGTCACTGACTAAGTCCAGTCCATCACTTGTTTCCGCACTGATATTTGACTAAACTTTAGATTGGGAATTTCCTGGAATGAATTATGTAACAGTGAGGAAAGTTTGTAATGTATTTCAACGTACTGTGCAATTATATACATTGCTTTTTTAGTTCAAAAACAAACACGAGGGACATGTAATACTAAATAAACTGTACATATCTATTGTAGTAACCGTTGACAGCATAGCAAGTGACTTTCCTTTTCCATGCTGTGAGTTCACAAAGCTTTGTGAAGCCCTAAATCACTAGTAGAGACACAGCTAGCCAGGCAAGTGAAAATCCTATCTATTATTCAACAGACAAGAGCATGGTTTGAGAATTGTGAAGCACACATACACACACACACACACACACACACACACTGTGCAACATGGGCTGTGCCACAGTCAAATGCCTTGCAGAGGATGATATCAAGCCCTCCACCCCATCACTCTCTATTACACACACGTGTGAATGGACGTACGCACGCACACATACTAATATTTATCCCTTGTTTGTCTTTCTCGTATCACCCTATGTCATTATTCTAACTTCTATCTTCCAATGGCTGAACCGATACATTCTTCATCAATGGAATGTTGTCTCTGCCTTTGTAGTCTGTCATCCATGCACAACATCCACAACTGTTTATGACCTTGCAGCACAAGTTCATACAGTATATCAAGGCGCAATGGCCATTCAAGTTAGATTTGCTTTCACGATTGTGGAGGCAGAAATCGAACCCTTTTGTGCATCTCATTGTTCGAGACCTTCGGTGTGCAGATGAGAAGCCGAAGGGAGAGGAATGGCAGCCCCTGTAGACCCCTGTAGACCCCTGTAGACCCCTGTAGACCAACTCCATACAGCGCAGAGACACGTGTCACTGCATGTGGTAACGCTGGAGACTGCAGCTGCTGAATTTCCACTGAAGGTAGAAAATAGGAGAAATCCGTCAGACAAAAATGTGATGAAACAAAGGAGCAGAGAGAGTGAGAGAGAGAGAGAGAGAGAAAGAGAATGAGAGTGAGGAGGAACAAGTGAGAGAATCTGAGACAGATAGAGAAAATGAGAGAGAGAGAGAGAGAGAGAGAGAGAGAGAGAGAGAGAGAAATATTCATCACATTTCTCTCTGTCTTCTTTCTCTCTGTCTATGCTGGAGTTGCAACATATGTGAGAAACCTTTGATTTTCTCACTAGTGGGAGGAAACGTGATCTGCCTGCACATTGCAGCCTGCTCTACACAATGTGACACCTCCCTCCACAGCAATGTGACTAAGGTGGCTCCACACCTCATTAGGAGGCAGTTGAGGGCTACTGTCTCCATGATGCACTGATGATCACTTATATAATATCATCTAGTTATTTGAACAATCTTCACCCGGGGTGCCACACACACACACACACACACACACACACACACACACACACACACACACACACACACACCTCACGAGGCT
Source organism: Oncorhynchus keta (assembly GCF_023373465.1). Classification (NCBI taxonomy): domain Eukaryota; kingdom Metazoa; phylum Chordata; class Actinopteri; order Salmoniformes; family Salmonidae; genus Oncorhynchus; species Oncorhynchus keta. The sequence goes on along the minus strand of NC_068432.1, from coordinate 3,790,617 downwards.
TCTTCTCTCCAAGCTGAGACCTTGCAACTGGGCGTACTGCCAAATTGCAGATACTGATAGTGAGGATTCGTTCAATATATCACTTGAATGAACACAGATTTTTTTTTTTTTTAACTTACCTTTATTTAACTAGGCAATTAAGAACAAATTCTTATTTTCAATGACGGCCTAGGAACAGTGGGTTAACTGCCTGTTCAGGGGCAGAACGACAGATTTGTCCCTTGTCAGCTCGGGGGTTTGAACTTGCAACCTTCTGGTTACTAGTCCAACGCTCTAAACACTAGGCTACCCTGCCGCCCCAAATTGGTTATTAGACAAACACAAAGTTAACATTTTCCATCACATTATACAGTCATATCTTACAATGGCACTTGTAAGTCCAGTTGATCCAGTTGAGGTCATGTTTCTGCTGTAAATGTCAGTATCTGGGTAACTACCCCAGCACCAGATAATGTTCTGGCTGAATGTATCTGTGCTCTAATCAGAATCTTCATTATTTCGGGGAAAAAGACAGAGCTTTTTGCACTGTTACCAAAAAAAAACTTTTATTTTCCATTGATTATGACCTGCCACCTACATCAGAGATACGTGTCGTAGGGTGACATTAGTTCTTCATTTTTTGCCTATTGCATTGCACTATAGTTGCGGCTAAAATTGCACTGTATTCTCCATATAATATACCACCATTCCCCATATTATAGTGTACCAATATTGTATCAATTTTAACCAGGGCCTATAGGGCTCTGGTCAAAAGTAGTGCAGTATATAGGAAATATGGTGCCATTTGAGAAACAGTTTCTCCTGGAGGGAGTCTTTAAAAAGCACTAAAGCAGGCTTTGCCTTGGGTCAGTGGGGGCCAAGCAGACCACATATCAGACACGCTACTAAACAGGTATTACTATAGCATGCCACACACGGTCACACACACAGTCACACACAAGCATACAGTATTACTATAGCATGCCACACACACACACACACACACAAGCACACACACACACACACACACACACACACACACACACACACACACACACACACACACACACACACACACACACACACACACACACACACACACACACACACACACACACACACACACACACACACACAAGGGTAAAGCTGCCTCCTCTTCCCAGTGTGTGTCCATCCTCCAGATGACTCCTTTCATGAAAATATTAAGTGTCCTTGTTGTGAGTGAGTCACCCTGCAACAATATCTTCTATATGTTATCTGGGCCCAGCAAACCTTGTTCACATTGTATGTGGAATCTGAAACGCTCAGTACAGTAATTGGGAGCCATGGGCTGTGGGTGATGAGCTGCACAGGAGACCATGCTCGTCATCAGCTCTCCTGCTGTTCCTTTGTGGCCCTGCCAAACCTGCCCACAAATGGGTGTCATGACTCATGTCGTTGTTCGTTCCTTCTCAAGCAACCCATCTACATGTCTAAAGGGACATGGCAAAGTTTCAGCTGACGGCGAGGGCAGATAAGGTATTCACGTCAGTCCCAGTGTAGTGTCATCATGACACTAGGACACATAACACCATGAGTCTTTGATCTGTCTGACATGAGAGAGACCTCTTTAGCAATGGTAGTGCTTCGTGATCTCCAGTTTTAGTGTAAGTTTCACTGGAAAAGATACACAAACATGAGCCAACAACATCCAAGCCGCCAGTAACCTTTCCTCGCATAGTCTTAGTGAGTTCCAAGCAATTTAGCTTTGTTTATGGCCTTCAGATAAATTGATGAGACATGATAATATGATCAAGCCATGATTAGATAGGATGAGACCCTAGATCTGAGAATAGAAAATCTCCAAACATACACTATGTCGGGTGCAGAAAGCCCTGCTCAGGTTCAGATGGATCCAAGGTGTTAATATCATTAAATCAGACATTAATGTATTTATGCAATCTAAGTCAACGGGAGTTCCGGAAAATGCTACATCGGAATGCTACGGCAGAATGCTCAATTTGGAGTGCTCTACTGAACACGACTAACTAAGCTGCCTGGGCCCCAGAAGTGGAACGCACATGGGTCTCCCCTCATCCGGGAATCGCCGTCTGGACCAAAAAGCACTCTTCCAGCAGATCTCCACATCCCCTCTCCTCCTCTCCGGTGCCATCTTGCACTGTTATTGTGCACTCATCACATATGTCTTTCACCGGGGCCAAGCTCCAAAGATAAAATAGGATTTGTTGGGGTGTGAAAACTGTTTGGACTGGGATGTATTTCTGAATATAAAAAGGCAGTGAGAGGTTGTGAAATGATTGGCATTAAGTGCAAGGGTCTCAGAAGGTTCTCACGGGTTGAACTGCTACAGCACAACTGGCCTATTTTACATGTTTTTTACCAAAGCAAATTGACAAGGTTATGTTGAGTTACACCCCTCAGGACTCTCTGCTATGATCTCCAACTCCAGGCAGACGGAATAACTTAAGTTTTTAAAACCAATATTCCTATATCCTCTTAAAAATGTATATATATTAATTACTTCCATGGCATTAAAAGCTACAAAAAAACACTGAAAAATAGCTTCTATCTCAAGGCCATCAGACTGTTAAACAGCCATCCCTAACACAGAGAGGCTGCTGCCTACATACAGACTTGAATTCATTGGCCACTTTAATAAATGGATCACTAGTCACTTTATTAATGCCACTTAAATAATGTTTACATATGTTGCATTACTCATCCCACGTGTATATATTGTATTTTATACCATCTATTGTAGCTTGTCTATAGCGCTCGGTCATTTCTCATCCATATATTTATATGTACATAGTCTTATTCCATCCCCTTACTTAGAGTTGTGTGTATTAGGTAGATGTCGGGGAATTATTAGATTACTTGTTAGATACTGCTGCACTGTCGTAACTAGAAGCACAAGCATTTCGCTACACTTGTAATAGCATCTCCTAACCATGTGTATGTGACCAATAACATTTTATTTGATTTTGATTTGATGTTAGATTTACGTGTGGGTGTGTGGGCATCACCTACATTTTTTCCTAATGGTGTTCTATACCACTGGTGAGAATGTAACATGGTGACTGTTACATCTATAGTTACTTAAAGATGCAGTTTGGGATCTTATGAACATACAAATTCGTAACATATTGTACGAATTGGAATTCCTAACATACGAAATGTATGACGTAGTACACAATTGTGCACAATTTCCGGGGAACCGTTTTGGCTCGTGAGCACTGCTTTCAAAAACTCCTGGCTGAAATTATACAAAAGCTCTGGCGCATCTCTATACTAACCCATTAGAGAGGAGGCTCATCTGATCCTCAAAAGGGAGGAAAAGGTTTTGACATTTTTCATGTCAAAGGTTACCCTTCTCCAGTCAGGTTTGAATGTACAGCCAGCACCGTTCCAACTTTTTTATTGCATTCTAACAAAATACTACAAAGTCCCCTTAGGCTTCCGGACCTCTACACCTTCAAGTGCATCCGAAAAAATCCATAAACTCCGTGGCTACATCATTTTTCCATTCGGACTGAAATGCTTTCTCCCTGTTGCCAGGCGTGAACGGGTTCTGTGGGGGATTTCTGGTTCACCAGCTGGGATAGAGCATGTTGACATAAAATACTGTACATACTTCCCCTGATCAAGCTCTGGAAAAACAGTTTTCTTTTTCCATACAGAATGATTAAACCCATCATGATATTGTATACATTTCTAACTTACTTCCAAGAGAAAAACATATTTGATACAGAACCATGTTTAGCTCTAATTAACTCATGTGTCTGCTTTAATTTGCACTTGAATTAATCAAGATCGGTTTGAGATTCTAAACATGGTTCTTTATCAAATATGTTTTTCTCTTGGAGCTATAAGTTGGAGATGTAAGCAATGTCATGATGGATTGAATCATTCTGTTAGTCTCCAGTCATTGGGTAAGGTTCAGACTTTGATTCATTGAGTGTTTCCAGAGAAACATAAATCACGCACATCATCAAACTGCTTCTATCACTCCAATGAATAGAAAGTAACACTTGGAGGCCTTACCTGCAAACATTTGAAACAGTTTAAATTTAAAATTTGCATCAGACAACTTTTTTTTTTAAAAAGCTACATTGTAGCTGCTACTAGTTCTCACAGTCTCACTTCAGAATTTCAGAACGTTTCTAAAATGTCAAGTGTTGACGTTGTTCCAAATGTCAAATGTAAGGATACATTTAGGCATTATCTCCACATTTTTAAGGTTACAGTATGGTTAAGTTCAGGTATTAACCTCAAATGGTCAAGGTAAAGGGTTAAGGTTTGGGATAGGCTTAAAATAAAAAAAGATCAAAAAACAACTTTCTATCACTGGATTCAAACTTGCAATCGTTGAAGTCAGAGGCAGATGCTTATGCTTTTATGCTCGTCCGCCATCCCTCTCCACTGTACTGGAGCAAAACCCAAATCTTCTTCAAGGTAACAGCATTCACTGTTGCCCCTACTGGCCGGTTTCCATGTCAACTCCCGATGTCCTCAGACATGGATGGACATCGAATACTGACTTGTAATCATGGGTGACCCGGCTGTGTAGTTGGTCCCATCAGATAACCTGGCACACGTTAGCCCTATGCTAACCTCGCCAGATGACAGTGATTATTTCCTGGAACAAATTTCTGCATCATCAAAGATCTTAGACTTTATATGCGCCAACCAATGACATTTCTTACAATAGGTCAACCCTGGCCACAAGATAGATATGTTAAACCTATAAATTCAAGGTTTACTTTTGATCTGTTGGTCTGTAACAACATGCGGTGTGCCAATATTGCATTGATGCATCCTCGACTAGGCTACTACAGTAGCTACAAGTACTACTTTCAGGTTTTCGCATATACACGTATACATTCTTTGCGTATTGGCCCCCTTTCCGTCCTTGACTTATCCTAAATAAGTCTGTTTTACACACGTATGTTGTAGGGATTTCGATGTCACAAGCATCCTTTTTGTGCTTACATGCAGTTTTAAGAGAACATGGTGAATGTTCTATCGGAAAGAGTCGATTCAGAGGTTTCCAAAACCCTTACAATTGCCAAATATCTCTCAAAATTGAAGAGATGAGCTCTATTGCAAATTAGAACTTTCCCAAGAACTCCCACTGTTCTATGGGTTCCACACGTGAGAGCACGTGGCAACAGGTAACACCAACGAATGAAAATGCTATTGTGTTCTTTGAAATGACTATTTTTCAGTATTCCCAAGACCTTCATATCACAACCAAAGGATCATTTTCCCTATAGCATATATATACTGTATATAATATATTTATTATATATATGTTAGAATGTTTGAGTAAAAATGACTGCTCAAGGGCTCGAAGGGGGGCACTTGAGGCCCGGCTTTTCTAGTGTTAAATAATTCATCCTTAAAGAGGAAAGTTACAAAAGCTATTTAAGATCGGTTTCCCAGAAGATGAAAAACACACTGCTCAAATTTCTACATGTAGGAATGTGAGGTAAGACACTACACTTTGGGTACTGATATTAAGCCTCGATTCCAAACTATTCACATGTCTACAGTGGCATCTATAGAGGCTGAGTATGTTTAGCCTCAACAATTACATTTTATGTTAAAGGGTGTGTGTGTGTAGTTTAGGCAGGTAAAGGGCAAAATGTAGAAAGCTCACATACAGTAACATGATAAAGGCATGTAGAGTGGTTCTATAGGGTTTCAAAGGAATCGTTTCATCAAACAATCAAGTGTGCATCTACCGTCCTTTGTCTGTATGCATATATGTGTAGCCGATGTGAAATGGCTAGCTAGTTAGCGGTGGTGCGCGCTAGTGGCGTTTCAATCGGTGACGTCACTTGCTCTGAGACCTTGAAGTAGTGGTTCCCCTTGCTCTGCAAGGGCCGCGGCTTTTGTGGAGCGATGGGTAACGATGCTTCGAGGGTGACTGTTGACGTGTGCAGAGCGTCCCTGGTTTGCGCCCAGGTCGGGGGGAGGTGATGGACGTAAAGTCTACTGTTACATTTGCATGACTCAAATGTGCAATGCCATACCACAACTTCACACTGTATATCACAAAATAGGACACAGTACTGACACAGACAGAAGCTTGATTCTAGATTGATGGATGAAAAACAGGAGTATGATCAGAGACCTGCAGAGAAGACAAAGAAGCATGGACACCGTCATAGATTACTCTCAACAGCAGACAATAAACACGTGGATTCATAGATTCAGAACTATATACAATATTTATTGACAATGTTTTTTTCTCTCCATGTGTATTAAAAACAGATCATTCATAGGTTTCAGTACAGATCTTGTTCTGGAGATGCTCTTTGTGAGTGGCACGAAGAGAGAGGGGTTGCTGCTGTCTGGAGTGACAATAGAGGGACCGCCTAGGGCAGGGCAGGAGGCTAAAGCTTCATCTGTGAGTGTGACTTGACTGTCACCAAGATGGTTCATTTAGGCTCTGACGTCACTTCTTCCGTATCATTCACCAAGAGGAATCTTTTTTTATAGGAGTTTACAAATATAAAAATATATGAAAGCAAATGCGCTGTGAGGTACAAACACGTATTTCAAAGTGAAGCCATTTGATGAAGCAGACATTTTGCCAGTTAGAGATGTGCTCTCAAAACATCCCACTGGCTGACATACGTGCGCACACTCTCAGACGGAAACACACACATACATACATTTATAATATACTACAAACAGTTGTACTGTAGCATCACTGGGCAGATTAAGACGGTCTGTAGCACTTCAGTAGTGAACTGGTTAGTTAGAGTTGTGCGGACCTGAGATGGGTGACTTAACGCTAGCTTTTCACTTGACCTGTGTGCATGTGTGTGTGAGGGTACATATACGTGTGTGTCTTTGTGTGTGTGTGTGTGTGCGTGTGTGCGCGCATGTGAGTTTGTGTGTGCGTGTGCATATGTACAGTATTTTTATATCTGATCAGCGGAACTAGAAATGCTTATACTCGTGCTTACATGTCACAGCTAGCTCAGGCATGTGCTGCAAAAGGAGAACAACTACATTCTTGCCTTTGATAATGCTTTAAATTTGGCAAAACTAAAGAAATTGTGATTTGAGTGATTGGAGCATATTGAAAACAAATCATGTATGTTTTACTAAGTGATCGAATGGTACTCTTCAAAATATTTACATTATTGTTGTCACATCAGCTGAAACCATGGAATTGCTTTGCAATCATCTTACAGTAAAGTACAAATCAGGAAGTAAAAATGTATTTGAATATTTTCTTAAGAAATCTGCAAATATTTACAGGAATATTAGGCTCCAAATGATGTTTACTAACATATTATTTTATACGTACACCTAGAAACAGGTTTTGGAACACAGTATTTTAAGCCCTTCCCCAACTCTGTGAAAACTGTACAACACCAATATCAAGATATTTTTGGAGAGCAATTTACATATAAATCATATTTAAGCATCTACAAATGTATATGTAGATTCTTTGATAACATCATAAAGTGGATGAAGTTTGAAAGAAAAGAAATGCATGGTCATATGAGAATATATTAGCAAATTGGTGAATGGTCATGTGCTTTACACAAACACAATATTGCGATGATAAGTTAAAAGGACAAATAGCAAAAATAACCAGCCATCATATAGATGCATATTAACTATGGCTATTTAACCTAATCTACATAGTTAGGGGAGTATTCAGTCAAACCTTCACTCCAGGAAACCCATTTAAAATCACAGGTCTTGTGTTGCAGAAATGCACCACAATTTTTTTTCCTGCAGTACAGGTTTAACTGAATTCCTGCCTTATTCTCATGTTTATCTGGTATCACTTATTATCAACTTTACAATCATCATATTCATAGTAAGTATACTTCTATCCCCACTTCAAACAATAATATAATGTCAACACTAAGAACAGATATGCTTTCTTTCTCCCATGTGCAAAAACACTATTATAACATTTTCCAAACGATCCCACTACTTATTCATCCTTAAACATTTACATTATGTTCACCATGTCACAACAAGAGTGTGGTTGCAACCTTTTTTTGGATTGTGGGAAAGTAAGTATAAGAGCAGGGGTTAAACTTTATGGGCTCGGGACCCCTTTCATGATAGGAAATTAATCAGGGATCCCCTCATAATCCACTCAAACTTCCTGAGTGGCACAGTGGTCTAAGGCACTGCATCTCAGTGCAAGAGACATCACTACAGTCTCTGGTTCAAATCCAGGCTGTATCACATCTGGCTGTGATTGGGAGTCCCATAGGGCGGTGCACAATTGGCCCAGCATTGTCTGGGTTTGGCCAGGGTAGGCTGTCATTGCAAGTAAGAATGTGCCAAGTTAAATAAAGGTAAAAAAAATAAAATAAAAAGAATCTTGAGTGCAATAAACGTAGCATACAGATGTAGGATCTTAATTTGATCAATCTTTTGTTGCTGAGAATTTTCCTGCAAAGAAGGAAATGCAAACTTGTAGTGTACTTGTAAAAAAGGTGTAGTGTACTTTTAAAAAGGCATCTAAAGTTTGTAATTTCCACTTTGAAATGTCAGACTTGATTTGCCCTCACAAAATCTACCCCTACACATGTTTTTATTAATTACAATCCACATAATAATTTGCATTTCCTGTTGCTGCTGTAGCAAACTGTACAAGGCGTTTTGCTATGATGTCTGCAGTGCATGGCTGGACGAACCAAGTCTCAGGCCCGGTGAAAAAACAGGCCCACTTGGCATCGAAGAGAAAATGTTGCAGTTTTTAAGCTGCCAATCTATACAATTGTACATAATTAGAAAGAAAAATTAATTGCATTTATGTTCAAAACAAGTATTGAGTTGAACATTGGATAATTGGTGGAGTATTGTGGATACCATTATCCCTGTGAGCATCCCAGACCCATTTTGCCCATGGTTAAGAACATACTGTATGTTATAGATTAATAGAATGACATAGTATTGTACTGTATTACAACCTCTAAATGTATTCCACGACTCTCTTGACCGAAATATTTTTAATCTGTTGTGAGCAATATTCATTAAAAAAAACTAAAATGAAACATATCTGGCTGCGGACACCATTTTGGGAACCCCTGTGTTAGAGGACCTAATCAAAAGCAAGGAACTGGACACAAGTTGACAGTATTGAGAAAAGAGCATGTAAATGTAAAGCATGTAGATGTAAAGCAATATGACATCTTTTGTGAATATCAATGATGTTGAAAACATACACAATTGAACTTGAGGTGAAGTCACTGCATCTGCATTTAAGGATAATACAAATGTTCATGGACATGTTTTCTATATTTTATTGTTACCGATCATCTAGGGTTCATCAAATCAGATCAGAAATCACTATGATAAATAATTTATAATATTTATTTGTCCCTGTTTTTGTTTCCGTTACTATTCCAAGGAGCATAAGAGAGAAATGCGAATGGTCTAGTCTAATCCTTGAAACTATCTCTATTTGGAGGGAGTGCCAAGTTATTTTGGAACATCTAATATACAGCCACTATGGCTTTTGTATCGGTTTGTGAAAAATGTTGTTTTATAAAGACAGTGGTCAAATATGGGAATTCCAACGTGTACGGATCTTCACTGGGTTTCACTAATAAGTTAAACAAACAGACAGGAAAGTAGTATGATTACACTATTGTGTGTTTTGGTGTCAAAAATGTTTGAGGTTTCTTAATTTACAGTGCATTTGGAAAGTATTCAGACCCCTTGACTTTTTCCACAATTTCTTATGTTTCAGCCTTATTCTAAAACAAATTGACAAAAAAAAACGTATCATCAATCTACAAGCAAAACCCCATAATGACAAAAGCGAAAACAGGTTTCTAGAAATGTTTGCAAATGTATTAATAATAAAAAAATAGAAATAGATTATTTACGTAAGTATACAGACCCTTTGCTATGAGGCTCAAAATCGAGCTCAGGTGCATCCTGTTTCCATTGATCATCCTTGAGATGTTTCTACAACTTGATTGGAGTCCAACTGCGGTAAATTCAATTGATTGGAAATTATTTGGAAAGGCACACACCTGTCTATATAAAAGGTCCCACAGTTGACAACTCATGCCAGAGCAAAACCCAAGCCATGAGGTCGACGGAATTGGGGTCCGTAGAGCTCCGAGACAGGATCGTGTCGAGGCACAGATCTGGGGAAGGCTATCAAAGAAAACAGTGGCCTACATCATTCTTAAATGGAAGAAGTTTGCAACCACCAAGACTCTTCCTAGAGCTGGCCGCCCGGCCAAACTGAGCAATCGGGGGAGAAGGGCCTTGGTCAGGGAGGTGACAAAGACCCCGATGGTCACTCTGAAAGAGCTCCAGAGTTCCTCCGTGGAGATGGGAGAACCTTCCAGAAGGACAACCATCTCTGCAGCACTCCACCAATCAGGTCTTTATGTAGAGTGGCCAGAAGGAACCCACTCCTCAGTAAAAGGCACATGACAGCCCGCTTGGGGTTTGCCAAAAGGCACCTAAAGGACTTTGAACATGAGAAACAAGATTCTCTGGTCTGATGAAACCAAGATTGAACTCTTTGGCCTGAATGCAAAGTGTCGCATCTGGAAGAAACCTTGTACCATCCCTACGGTGAAGCATGGTGGTGGCAGCATCTTGCTGTGGGGATGTGTTTCAGCAGCAGGGAATGGGAGATTAGTCAGGATTGAGGGAATGATGAACATAAAAACCTGCTCCAGAGCGGGGCGAAGGTTCACCTTCCAACAGGACAACGACCATGAGCACACAGCCAAGACAAAGCAGGAGTGGCTTCGAGACAAGTCTATGCATGTCCTTGAGTGGCCCAGCCAGAACCTGAACGAACATCTCTGGAGAGACCTGAAAATAGCTGTGCAATGACGCTCCCCATCCAACCTGACAGAGCATGAGTAGATCTGCAGAGAAGAATGGGAGAAACTCCCTGAATACAGGTGTGCCAAGCTTGTAACGTGATACCCAAGAAGACTCGAGGCTTCAACAAAGTACCGAGTAAAGGGTAAGGAATATTTATGTAAATGTGATTTCAGTTTTTTATTTGTAATAAATTTGAAACATTTTCTAAAAAAACAGTTTTTGCTATGTCATTATGGGATATTATGTGTAGATGAGCTGGGGAAAACGATTTAATACATTTTAGAATGATGCTGTAACGTAATAAAATGTTGAAAAAGTCAAGGTGTCTGAATACACTGTAAGTTGAATGCTGATTCTACTACTGGCAATGCTATACCTAGGCGTGATTCTTTATGGAGTATCACCATTAAGGTAAAAATTGAAGGAAAAGTAGTATTGTTACAGTATACTTATGGTAATGATTTGTCAGAAAAGTAGAATAATGGAATGCACTGATAACCAAAAAAGAAGCATATCTTTAAATAAAAGAGGACAGCCCCTTTTAAATTGAGATTTGGAGCAGTATTGTGCTTTTATGTATTCTGGTTTGTCTTACCAGCTTGCAGGAGCAGGCTTTTCTCTCTTTCGTACATGTTCTTTTGTATGGTTAATATCGAAACCTGGATGTTAGTAATGGCAATCATGACAATGTATATTTAGTATGTGGAGTTGCTCGAAACCGTCATGCAAACCCTTCCAGCTTCCTGAAGTGAATTATGTCATGGACAAATGCTGGATGGATCCTCTCTGGAACTATGATAGATATCATTCCCTTTTAAACAATCAATCATTTACAGGAGATATTTACACATCATTGTGATAGAAAAGAATGGCTTGTGATGCATCACAAAATGCCCATGATAGACGCCTTAACTGCTGGCTCAATGTCATCCATCAGTCATTAGGACTAGGAATGACATATCTGATGCTATCGGATGTTTCTTAACAAACTAGAGCCAATGTGTGTTTCGGTATGTCTATATGAAGAGCAAGCATGAACAAATACATCATTGTATCCTGTAATCTTAAGGATATGTGAACAAAGGACTAAAATGGACAAAGGACAATATTAAGATACACATTTGTGTATCTATCTTCAAGATACCTTTTGATCACATACAGCATCTATCCCTGTATCACTGACTCGTGAACTGCATTGATGACTAATGCACAGCATTCTCTTTCTCAGTCTCTCGCTCTTCTTCTGTCCCCCTTTTTTGCAATATATTCAACCTCTCAGTTGACAGGGGGCTTGACATGTTATCAATCAAGTGATACATTTGATACACTTAGTGATACATTTCTCTGTACGGTGTGCTATAGCATTCAATGTGAATCGTCTATACGCTTGAACTTCTAGTTTCTTCGGTCAAGGTTTGGAATGATGTTAGTTTCTGTTGTTTGAAATATCAAATGTTTGCTTAGAATTGAAATAATGCTTAAAGGAAAGCTTATGATTGGTCAACTATATCAACGTAGAAAAGGTGGGTTCATCATAAAACCCTCATGCTATGACTTCATATAGCAATACTATGAAAATGGAAACGTCACAATATAAAGACAAAATCAATTGTAGGATAAATAACATCACATCTGTCTCTTTGAATGAATACACCTTAGAAAAGATTGACCTGAATGTGCTTGTAGCTGTATTAAGGAATGTCTTTGTGGTCTGTGAGTCATTTTAAAATCAATATATCATTAATATTTCTAACTATGTTTTGGCAACAAATGAAATATAGATTGTACAAATAAAACAAAAATATATGCAAACAAACACTTTAAAATGATAAAATACTATATTCACTAAATCATCTAAATCATAAACAAAAACTCTGGTACAGGCACCATATATGTTCTGAATCTTTCTCTCCTCTAAGGTTTTCATGTGTTAGCCAGCAATTAAGGTGTTCCAAGCTCAAATGGAATCAGTCCTGATTTTGTTTCAGTAATTCAGTCTTGTGTTGCAGGAACAAACACCAAAATACCAATTCAGAGAAATACAAGCAACATTTTTGTTGTATGTTTTGTTCTGCCCTTGCTGAAGTCCATTTAGTTAACGTAGTAGAGCCAATAGATAATGTTGAACAAGGAAAATACAGTGGGGAAGATCATTCTCGACCACTTGTCGATAGAGTTTACATCAGTTAAGTCAGGAATGTTAATCTTCAGCTGGGAAGCACGCCTCCGTAGCCGGCTCTTCTTCTGAGTCACATGCCGCTCCAGGGTGTTGCGTCCAAAGTTGTGCCTGGCCTGCAGCCCTGCTTTGCGGTACTGCAGGGTGGAGCTGTCATAAGTTAACATTGTGCTCCTGGGGTCACTGAGACCAAGAGTCAACTCCGACGCTCCCATCTCATTCTTAATTTCTATTGTGCCCAGTAGAATGTTTTCATGTGGGTCCATCTAAAAGGTGAGAAAATGATACAAAGAGTTAAGTTACAAAACGCTATATCCACCAAGTTTTGTTTTTCATCAGAAATGATTGCTTATGGGTACCTTCATGTGTGTGTAAAATATCACTGTTCTCAGATGTTTTATTCATAGATTTTAGATTTTCCAATGCTTCCCACAGTTGTGTCATGTTGTCTGGATGTCCTTTGGGTGGTGGACCATTCTCGATACAAACAGTAAACTGTTAAGCGTGAAAAACCAAGCAGCATTGCAGTTCTTGACACACTCAAACCAGTGCACCTGGCACCTACTACCATACCCGTTCAAAGGCACTTCATCTTTTGTCTAACGGTTAGACTCTAACCCATTCACCTAAGAATGGCACACATATACAATCCATGTCTCAAGGATTAAAAACCCTTATTTAACCTCTCCTCACCTTCATCTATACTGATTGAAGTGGATTTAACAAGTGACATCAATAAGTGATCATAGCTGTCACCTGGATTCACCTGGTCAGTCTGTCATCGCTCGCGAAAGGAGAGAGTGGGTCACATTGAACACGAAAGAGGCTGAATAGGGCACATACACAATACTCCTCTGCCGCTAGGGCTGCACCCTAAGTTCTCTGGCCCTTCTTGCCCCGTTCAGGCGGCGGAACCTTCCTGCGGCCGCAGCTTGTTGCCCTTTGCCCAGCTTGATGCCCTTTGCCCACTGTGGGGCGGGTTGCAGTGACCAACGGGTTGCCACATGGCCCGGGTCTGTACAGGTCCCTTACGGAATCCTGGCCCCTAAGGGAGCCGGCCACTCGATGCCGAGTTTGGCTGTGGATCGCTAGCAAATGTCAAATAGCCCAAATTTCAGGTGGGGGAGATCAAGGTTCTTCCGTCCTGGGGACAGGAAGCATGGGGATTTTCGATGGTGGAAGAGCAGTATCTACACCCTCAATCTCAGATTCAAAGTCGAGGAGATCCACAAGATTAATCCTGCCATCCTCCTCATCATCCCATAGCTCAACCTCCCTGGCACCAAGTTGTCAGACAGTGAGGGGATGGAATTGATGCAATCCATAACGTCCCACCAACTTGGGTTTAAAATATGTTTGTAATTGTGCCTGGTATTTTGCTCTTTCAACTCAACACCCCTTGCCTGGACATGCTAGGAATGGAGGAATCTGGGTTTATCACCCTTCTCCTGGTGGAGCCGACTCTGGCTGACCACCTCGACCCCACATGCCATGCAGCTAGAAGTTGAACAATAACGTATGGTATAGGGGGCGAGGACAGAGAGGGCACGGTGAATGAAACACATTATTGCACAATGAGGCTTATCAGAGGGGTTGGGTTCAATGTGTTCAGTTGGACAACTGACTAGGTATCCCCCTTTCATTTCCCATGTATTCACCATCTACTAAAATGGGAAGCTATCAATCGCGGTGTTTATTTGCTAGATGTTACTATAGAGTACTGCAGATACGTACATCAAATTAAAATGTGTTTAGAATGTGCAAACCAGCATCTAAAAGTGGAGTTCAGGGGAGGACAATGATGGTGGTGGAAACTATAGGTAAAATGTAATAAGTGGTGTAAAGGAAATACCAAAGTGGTTCTAGTTGGGTTCTTTTTACTATATGTTGTCACTCAGTTGTTAATCCAGTACCTTATTCTTTTGATCGCCTAGTCCCATCGCTGCGTCATCCACAAAGATTGGTTCCCACATTGAGTCATGAGCGTCAATATCCCTCTGTTTCATTCTCGCATACAGAGTATCGTCTCTCTGAACTACATTTCCCACCAACCACTGAAAGCATACAAAAAAACATTATGGTCACTTGGGTCAACTGCTAGGAGAAGCAACACAAAATAGACAATTCAGGTAAAGGTAACCATGTTCAGAGTGGCAGTACCTGCAATTATCAAATTTCACTGAAAACTCCCCCCCAAAAAAGAACACTTTTACTCAAAATGTAATACTACAGGAAACTACTATACATCCCTTTATTTAAATGCAGTCCACAACATCCGAATTTCTATCCAAAGCATGTTTTCTCTGTTATACAGTGCCTTTTGGAAAGTATTCAGTATTCTTGCCTCATTTTGTTAGCCTTATTCTAAAATGGATTGAATAAATGAATAATCCTCAGCAATCTACACTCAGTATCCCACGACGAAAAAGCGAAAAACAGGTTTCTAGAAAGTTTAGCAAATGTATTCAAAATAAAAAACAAATATGTTATTTACATAAGTATTTAGACCCTCTGTTGTGAGCCTCAAAATTGAGCTCAGGTGCATGCTGTTTCCATTGATCATCCTGGAGATGTTTCTACAACTTTGGACTTTGTCCACCTGTGGTAAACTCCATTGATTGGACATGATTTGGAATGGCACACACCTGTCTGTATAAGGTCCCACAGTTGACAGTGCATGTCAGAGCAAAAACCAAGTCATGAGGTCGAAGGAATTGTCCATAGAGATCCGAGACAAGATTGTGTCGAAGCACAGATCTGGGGAAGGGTACCATAAAATGTCTGCAGCATAGAAGGTCCCCAAGAACACTGTGGCCTCCATCATTCTTAAATTGAAGAAGTTTGGAACCACCAAGACTCTTCCTAGAGCCGGCCGCCCGGCCAAACTGAGCAGTCGGGGAGAAAGGTCTTGATCAGGGAGATGACTAAGAACCCGATGGTCACTGACAGAGCTCTAGAGTTCCTCTGTGAAGATAGGAGAACCTTCCAGAAGGACAACCCCTCCATCAATCAGGCCTTTATGGCAGAGTGACCAGACAGAAGCCACTCCTCAGTAAAAGGCACAAGACATTCTTTGGTCTGAATACCAAGCATCATGTCTGGAGGAAACCTGGCACCATCTTACGATGAAGCACGGTGGTGGCAGCATCATGCAGTGGGGATGTTTGTCTGTGGCAGGGACTGGAAGACTAGTCAGAATCGAGGCAAAGATTAAAGGAGCAAAGCACAGAGAGATCCTTGATGAAACCCTGCTCCAGAGCACTCAGTCCTTAAGTGGCCCAGCCAGAGCCTGGACTTGAACGCGGTCAAACATCTCTGGAGATACCTGAAAATAGAAGAAGAATGGAAGAAACTCCCCCAATTTTACCTTTATTTAACTAGGCAAGTCAGTTAAGAACAAATTCTTATTTTCAATGACGGCCTAGGAACAGTGGGTTAACTGCCTGTTCAGGGGCAGAACGACAGATTTGTACCTTGTCAGCTCGGGGGTTTGAACTTGCAGGTGTGCCAAGCTTGTAGCGTCATACCCAAGGAGCCACGAGGCTGTAGTCGCCACTAAAGCTGCTTCAACAAGGTACTGAGTAAAATGCGCCCTTTGTCTTGATCTTGTCAACATTCTGATTTGTCCACATTTTTTGACAGGTGTAGATGATTAAAATATGCATTGTGATCAGATCTTCCTGACCACCCCCTGATGTAGTCAAGGATCCATTGTATCTGGACAATAATCAAATCTAAACAGATCTGGGTGGTCAAACCTTTTAAATCATTATACCGGTCTCTAAAATAATTGACAGGTAGCACCACTGACTTATGGGATCAATAGCTTTAAAATAATGTATGTTATTTTGAAGGAATATCGATCAAATAATCAGCATACAGTGAGGCACCGGGAAATCCGGTCACATGTTATGACGTGTTCACGTGATAGTTGGAACTAGGAAACTCTGAAATTTCCAATTTACTAATTGGTTGAAGCATCACGTGCATAACTCCAGCCTATTAGCAAGTCGGACATTTCCAAGCTTCTTAGTTCCGACGAGCACATGATCGCGGCAAGAGCACCAGGTGTAAACAAGGCTTAAAACAGGTCAATGTAACAGGAAGAATACTTGTCACAAGATCCACAGGCTCTCTTACGGGCTTTAAATGTTTCCTGGCCTTTCATTCCATTTCATTTAGGCAAATGAAACGGAGAAATTCTCTGCCTGTGTGGCAAATTGCCTTATTTGGAATTCACGCAAGACTGGCGTAGGCTTATTAAGGCTGGTTCTCCTTGACGGTAAAGCAGAGTAGCATTAATCCAACCCCCCTATTTGAAGTGGTGACATTCTTCATCGTGATTTCCTTACTGGTCTTCACTACATTTTAGCTTCACAGTCAGTTCTTTCAATAATTCAATTCACTTTCATAAGGTGAAGAAAGAGAAAACATCAGCTTCATATACAGTAAGCCCAAGAATCAAGTCATGCCACTGCTTTCATCTGAAACTGCCAGCTCACAGGTGTGTGTGTGTGTGTGTGTGTGTGTGTGTGTGTGAGTGTGTGTGAGTGAGTGAGTGAGTGAGTGAGTGAGTGAGTGAGTGAGTGAGTGAGTGAGTGAGTGAGTGAGTGAGTGAGTGTGTGTGTGTGTGTGTGTGAGTGAGTGTGTTCACAGTGAAATTATGAGAATAAGAATGGACAGGAACAACTTGTACAGCGATTCACAATAAAGAAAAGACTAAGCAATCATTTTCATCAAGTATGCATTGTATGAAAAGTAAGAATGTATCTAAATGTGCACGAACATGATTCACTACCTAATTAATTTGGTTATTTTCAAGGCTGTGATTACATACAGTAACTTGTATCATCTATCCAGTGGGCTACTCTTTCAAATAATGGGTATCCTATCAAGGTGAAAACCATGTACAGTACATGGTGTGTACTGTACCTTGTTTGGATCCATTCTCATTTTCTCGTTGTTGGCGACAGCTGCTTTCTCAGCCGCCCTCTTCTGGCGCTGGGGTCCCCTGCCGAAGAAGATGTAGTTGACCAAGGCGTATTCCAGCAGGGCGAGAAAAACGAAGACGAAGCAGCCCATCAGGTACATGTCAATGGCCTTGACATAAGGGATTTTAGGAAGGGTCTCCCGCAGGTGAGTGTTGATGGTGGTCATGGTCAGCACAGTGGTGATTCCTGGGAAAAGAAACCACCCAATCATCGCAGATCATCACTGGAGACCAACGGTCCGCCTCATTAGCAGAGGACTCCCACAGAGAGAGCTACTCAAGCCTTGACCACAGATCAGATACATCAGGTTTGTTCTGCTTCTCGTTTGAATGTGCTAGCAAGCAGACTGCTGTGACTGACAAGGAATCTCCTATAGACTTTCACATCCTTTCACAACCATTTCTGTTTAATGATGACAGTCAACGGGGAGGTCAGCTCACTGTTAAAAAAGGGGTCTTGGTGTTTTTCTACTTATATGGTGAAGCTAACTGATGTCATTCAATATGTTCTTGTTTCAACTCTTTTATGACAGATTAATCTGCCTTTTTTTTCGTATCGACTCTGCAATTGGTAATTGACTTCATTTTCCAGCTCTGATTCTGGTCAGTGACAAGTTGATAGAAGAAGGGCATTGCATCCATACACAATTGCAATGCACAAAGCCATACCTCTGTTGTTAGTGCCTATAAATGACTGAAAGCAGGACAGAGTCAAACGGTTCCTGAACAGAGGTCTGATTTGGGTTGACCAACCCCCTGTCCAGCTGCCTCCATTATCAAGCCTTACATCTGGTTTTCATTAAATCCCATACATGCCTCCCCTCTCCGATAAATAAACGCAGGTCAGTCTACAATCAAGGAGAGTGCTGCTCTTATCGAGGGCGCCAGCGATGTGGATGGGTGAGGGAGAATGGAGCTTTCTATATCCTATGCAGGCAGGCTGCACCACAGACCTCATGGGCCAGACTTATGCAATGAAGGTGGACAGCGAGAAATTATGACTTCCAAAATACAGGGAACAAAAAAATGCAGAGGCACTCAAATCAGAGTGGAAAGAAATCACTTCAGTCATCCATCACTCTACTTTAGGAAGCATCTCGGTTGTTGTGTTCTGTAAGGCTGCTCCATCATGCTTTTACTCCAAACCAAATGTACTATTTAGTGACTTTTTTCATGTTTGTCTTTACTTTTTTTGTACCAAGAATTCATACTATTATCAAATGTGACCGCCAAGCACTTTTCAAAAGTTACTAACCTTGACTTCGACTCTGATTCGGCTGTTCTTTTTGTTCAATACAGGTCATTATTTCTTCATTTCATAGGGTACCAAAATGCAGCAGACATAGACGCGGTAGATGGGCTGACATGCTAGTTAGAGAAAATCAACCAGAAATCCCCTCCGTTTCATTGTCCAAATGTCCAGTCACACAAGAAAAGGAGCTTAATTCGAGAGTCTTCGAGACTTAAAAAGCTGCAATAGTATATGCCTCACAGAAACTTAGATAGCCCAATCTATGAACATGGAACAGTGGTTTCTCCATGCTGCAGCACGATCGGTCAACAGCAGCCTCGGGCAAGTCCAAAAGGGGAGGGGTCTTTCTTTTCCTAACAAGAACTGGTGGCCTGCTTCCAGTGTGGATATCTCAAGCTTTTGCTCATCTGACATAGAATACCTCATGGTACCAAGAGAGTTCTCATCCATTATTATCATGGCTGTCTACATCCCTCCACATGACAACACCACTTTGGCACTCAAACTATGACTCATGAACAAACAAGAAAGTACACACACCAAGGCAGCATTTCACTAAAATTCATACAACGCCCTCCCTCGCCCTCCCTCACCCTCCCTTTGCCAAATCAGACCATGACTCTATCCTACTGCTTCCTGTTTACAATCAAAAGCTCAAACAGGAAGTACCAGTGATGCACTGAATACAGAAGAGATCTAATGAGGCAGATGCGAGGCTACAAGACTGTTTTGCTAGTACAGACTGGGATACGTTCTGGGATTCATCTGAAAGCACTGAGGAGTTTACCACATCAATCACAGGCTTCATCAATAACTACAAAGACGACGTTCCCCCACAGTGACTATACATGTACGAATGTATCCAAATCAAAAGCCATGGATTACAGAAAATATCCATTCTGGGCTAAAAGGCTGGAGCTACTGCTTACAAGGAATGGGACACGGACATGGATGCATACAAGAAAGCATGCTATGACCTCCAGCGAGACATCAAACATGCAAAATGACAGTACAGGAGGAAAGTGAAATCCTATTACACCAGCTCCAACTCTCACCGAGTGTGGCAGGGCTTGCAGATGATAACAGATTACAAAGTGAACCCCAGCCGTGAGATGCCCAGTGACCCAGAACTCCCAAACGAGCTAAATGCCTTTTATGCTCGCATTGAGGAAAACAGAGTCCTGCCCCTGTTGTTCCGGATGACTGTATGATCTTGCTCTCCAGGGTCGAAGTGAGTAAAACTTTTAAACAGGTTAACACTCGCAAGGCCACTGGGCCAGACAAAATACTAGGACGAATTCTAAGAGCATGCGCAGACCAGTTGGCAAGTGTCTTCACTGACATTTTCAATCCCTTTTTGTCCCGGTCTGTAACCACAACATGTTTCAAGCTGACCACCATTGTCCTTGTTCCCAAGAACTCTGCGGTAATCGCCATGTAGTACTCACATCTTTAATTATGAAGTGCTTTGAAAGGCTGGTCATGACACACATCAACAGCATCATCCCAAACATGCTGGACCCACTCCATACCGCCCCAACAGACCCACAGATGATGCAATCTCAATTGCACTTTATACTTCCCCCTGCCACCTGGACAAAAGGGTAAACAACTATGTGAGAATGCTGTTCATATACAGGTCAGAATTAAACACCATAGTCCCATCCAAGCTCATCACCAAGCTCGGAACCCTGAGACTGTAAACTTCCCTCTCCCTCGGCCCCTCAGCGGTGGTTCTTAGTCCCCTCATGTACTCTCGGTTCACCCATGACCTCGTGTTGCATCGCACGACTCCAACACCATCATCAAGATTGAGGGCGACATGACGGTGGTAGGCCTGATCACCGACTGCGATATGAGACAGCATACAGGGAGGAGATCAGAAACATGGCAGCGTGGCGTCAGGACAACAACCTTTCCCTCAACGTCAGTTAGACCAAGGAGCTGATTGTGAACTACAGGAGAAAGGGGGGAGGGCACGCCCTTATCCACATTGACAGGGCTGTAGTGGAGCGGGGCGAGAGATTGAAGTTTCTTGGCGTCCACATCACTAAGGACTTAAGATGGTCCAAACAGTCTCGCACACTTCTTAATTAAGTGTGCTTGACAGCGACTCTTCATCCATTCGGAGGCTGAAGAGATTTAGCATGGGATCTTGGATCGTAAAAAAACGTTCTAAAACTGCACAATCGAGCGCATCTTGACTGGTTGCATCATGACAAATTCACCACCAATCGACTGCAAGGCACTACAGAGTGGGGCGGCAGGTAGCCTAGTGATTAGAGCGTTGGCGAGTAACCAAAAGGTTGCAAGATCGAATGCCCGAGCTGACAAAGTACAAATCTGTCGTTCTGCCCCTGAACAGGCAGTTAGCCTAGGAACAGTGGGTTATCATTGAAAATAAGAATTTCTTCTTAACTTACTTGCCTACTAAAATAAAGGTAAAAAAAAACAGAAGTTGGTGTGGACGGCCCAGTACATCACTGGGGCAGACCTCCAGTGCATCGTATTAAGTTTGTATTAATCTTTCATGTGAACTCACAAAAATATGTTTTGGCAATGCAAGGTGTGACTATTAGAGATTGAAAACTTAGCTAAAAGAAACAGCATACCATCCTGTTAGTATGTGTACTGTATGATGTTGTGTTAAGGCTGTTTTCTATCCATAGCTTTGAAGATCCTCTATTATGGCGCGATTGACAATTAAAGGCAATGTTCCCGTGGTCACGGAGACTGAATTCATGACAAATGCTGCATATGTCCGCTCAATCCGAAATTCCCGTAAACATTTTCCACAGATCTTCAGCGATACATCCACGATTACGGATTGAATCCAGCCCTTACACTATGGATTCCCGCTAGCTTAACCATGTCCTAGACTTTTGCTTTGGCTAAGGTTGTTGTGAGCTTAGTCATTGGTCACATGACAAACTCCATGACACACAAGTCCTTACCTAAAGCCACTCTGGCAGCAGAGGCGTCATAGTTGATCCAGAAGGAGACCCAGGAGAGGATTGTGATCAGGATAGAGGGCATGTAGGTCTGCAGGATGAAATAGCCGATGTTCCTTTTTAGCTTGAAGCTGAGGGAGAGTCGGGGGTAGGATCCTATATATGGAGAGAGATAAACAAATAGACATTGTCAACGTAAGATGACACAAGACTAACACACATACAGGTGGTGGGTCTCCTGGGCTTGTTTGACCCTTGTTGTGTAAGACACTGATATTTCCCTCTGTCCTCTCATCCAGATCTGCTTCTACTGACTTTACTTTGCTTTATGCTTCACTCCTGAGGCTCTCTACAGTACACAGCTAACAACCTATGCCTGACAAAGGCTGATAGAATGATCCCACTCCCTGTTGTCCTCTCCAATAGCTCTGTTGGGGAAATACTCAGCAGGATTAAAATCCTGGTTCTGGCTTTAACTGTGTGGCATCAGCGTTCTCCTGCATTATCAGTTATGCCTATATCTATATGCATGTAGAGAGGGGTTCTTTGCCCGCCTAGGAGAGCCCTCTATTTTGGCTTATCTAAGCTTTATTTGAAATAAACCCAGTAGGCTGTTCTATGGTTCTCTAGCATTACTTGAACATGCTCATATTTTTGTGTCCTTGGGGATTGGGTTGTATTTTGATTATGTTGTATTATTCTATTAAAATGGCAGGCGAGGGACCATTAGAGCTCCATATCAAGAAGGACCCACGGTATAAGGAGCTGAGGAGAAGCTACACAGCAGGCGCAGTAAGAGCAGGAGAAGAAAGATAAATGTATTACAGAGTGGGCATAAAAACGCCTCCGGCACACATCTCCAGTGAGTAGTTCACAGTTTGCGTTCGCGAGTTTAGTGTGCAGCGCACGGCACATAGAGACGCAGGAAGGGTCTCCTCGAGGACCAATGAAATAGTGGGGTTGTTACGGTTACAGAGGGGAGGTGTTACAATCAATAGAGCAACAAGGGCATTTTTCTGTCCTTATCACATCATTAGATAAGTGCCAACCATTTCTGCTGATGTGTACTTCTCCATGTGTCCTGATGGTCAGTCCTTACTGATCACAGCATGCTGCTGTAGAAAATGGGAATCCCCCGTCCTCAATGCCGAAGCAGTTCAGTAACGGCAAATAAAGAAACAGGTGAGCTATAACTACTGATAGTAGTTCTCTATGCATCAGAAAACATCGGGTTTACCAACATCGGGTTTACCAGCTCTGTAATTGTTTGACTCACTCTGTGTCATTGTATTGCTCCAATTCAATAAAGCAGTTTCCCCCGACCCTCTATATACAATAACATTGTGCTCCTGCCTGCTTGCACGGCAAATTCATAAATATGAAAATGTACGATTATGAATAAATCATTCCATCAAACCGGTTCTTCTTTAAATAACACATGAGCACGCTCCGTTTCTGAGGGCAGGAGTGGCCCCCATTCTGCCTGTGGGACTTGTGCCAGTTTAGCTGAAGCGGGAATGTCCCACATCCGTTCCGGCACCACCACGGAGTCTCCCATCCACCTCACTCACTGGACCCACCATCACTCCTCCCCCTTCATAGAAGCCTCACTCTCCTCCCACCTCCCCCTATGTGCCAAATGTCCTGGAAATAGAATGCATGTGCCAGCCTGTCAGAGAAGATCCAATGTCAAAGCTATGTGCAATCAGGGAAGATCTGAACCTCTAACTGACCTATAAAGGGATGCACTTTACCAGCTGACTCATTGCCCTACACACTTCCCCGTGTTCCTTGCACTGCACAGCGGGGGACTCTGGACCGACCTGTGGCATTACGGGAAACCAGCTAGACTGATGTAACATGGCATTTTCTGGAAATGCTAAGAGCTTTTACTCAGAAACAGGCCAGAGATAACCTTGTGAGAGAAGCAGTTTTTTTGTCTGCTCTGCAGTCCTTTGTATCTGTACCTAGCTATGGTGATAAGTTAATGAGAGAAGCTTCATTTAGGGGCATTTGGGGCATAAGACATCACCTGTAGAGAAGACAACATTCTTGGAGATGAGTTTGTGGTCCACAATGGAGAACTGGGGGAGTTCTATTCTCTCCACCCCCGTCACAGCGTTGTCACCTCCTCGCCAGTAGAACTCTATGTCATCAGTGGTGTACCCATCTGAGGAAGGGCGAGAGACAGGGCATTTGATGAAGGTCAAAGGAGGAAACTGCAAGTTAGTAATGTAATTCATGTGTACACGTCTCGAAGGATTATTAATTCAACATTAACACTTGTAGGCAGACAATCATGTGTTGACTGGATCATTACCATTGTAAATACTGTAGTGTAAACCGAACATGTCTACCACTTGGATCGATACAAATACACTCCCCTACGTATTTATTTGGACAGTGAAGGTAAAACATTTAAATTGGTTCTATACTCTAATATTTGGGGTTTAAGTCACATTTTTTATGAGGCGACGGTACAGAATGTCACCTTTTATTTGAGGGTATTTTCATACATATCTGTTTTACCGTTTAGAAATGAAAGTTCTTTACTGTATGTATCTCATACCCCCATTTGAAGGTGTCATAAGTATTTGGCCAAATTCACTTATAAAGTATTACATTTAGTCAAACGTTTACTATTTGGTTCCGTATTCTTAGCACAAAATTGCTACATCAAGCGTGTGACTACAAACTTGTTGGATGCATTTGCAGTTTACTTTGGTTGTGTTTCAGATGATGTTGTACCCAATAGAAACTAATGGTAAGTCATGTAACAGTGTCATTTTGGAGTCACTTTTATTGTAAATAAGAATAGAATATATTTATGAACACTTCTACATAAATGTGGATGCTACCATGATTATGGATAATAAATATCATACCCCCCCAAAAAAATGCTAACCTCCCCTGTTATCAGTAATGGTGAAAGGTTAGCTTGTCTTGGGGATGTGATCTTTGTGAATCTGTAACTTTCTCACTCATCGTTAGTCATGATTAATTTATGATTATCTGTCATCATGGTAACATTCACATTAATGTAGAAGTATTCAGAAACACATTGTGTCCACAAACACAAGTTTGTAGAGTCACAAGCTTGATGTAGCCATTGAGTACTAGGAATATAGGGACCAAATACTACACTTTTGACTCATTTTAATACACTATAATGGAATGTCTCTTATGAGACATTCAAATTGGCAGACTAGATACATAAAGTACATTCCTTTCTATGAAAATATCCTCGAATAAAAAGTTACATTCGGTACTATCGCCTCATAATTATAAAACATTTGATCTGAAATCCAAAATACTGGAGTATAGAGACAAATAAAAAAAAAGTAGCTTTACTGTCCAAATAAATATGTAGGGGAGTGTACACTATAAATACAAACGTATTTGGACGCCCCTTGGAATTAGTGGATTTGGATATTTCAGCCACACCCGTTGCTGACAGGTGTAGAAAATTGAGCACGCAGTCATGCATTCCCCATAGACAAATATTGGCAGTGGAACGGCCTTACTGAAGACCTCAGTGACTTTCAACGTGGCACCGTCACAGGATGCCACCTTTCCAACAAGTCAGTTCCCTGCTGGAGCGGCCCCGGTTAGCTGTAAGTGCTGTTATTGAGAAGCGGAAACGGCTCAGCCGCGGCTCTTACAGCAAATAACTACCGATCTCACGGTAACTGACCATTCATGAACATAAACTTGCTTCCACGCATAGCCTACAAGCAACTGACCCAGACCTTCGTAACGTTTACATTTTGAAAAGTCAAATAAGTCATTGTAATATAGCCTACACTCACAATAAATTCATTTTTTATTTTAGACAGGTCTAAAGAAACATAATATGAAGAAAATATTGTCTATTTGAGAAGAACGGAATAGCATACTCTGAGTTGTCCTTATATTAGGCCTTGATCTGCCTATGCAGTGGGCTATACCAGTTAATTTAGCAGACAAGATTTGCTTAGAATTCCATGCCATTATTTTATAGCATGAAGAATACAGTTGAACATGGCTGAATAAAATAGAGAGGATGTTTTCTCTAAACGATTTCGGTTGGAGTATGTGCACATGCGCCTACTCTGTGTTGAGTGGTTAACAAAGAAACAGTTCCTCCTATATGCTTATTTTAGAGTTATTTATGCAACTAGAGTTATGATAAACAGTGGGCTGTGTTTAGATGTTTTATACATTTTAAGGCTGCATGATACAACTGTAATGATGATTTGAAAAAAGTAGCATGAAAAACATGAGCTCTGCTATGTTTCTTGCACAGGCTGTACACACATCATCAGTCTCTCATTCACAATTTGACAAGCACTTGACAATGCCTTGAAATTTCCCTGCGGCATCCTCATAGTGTGGCCGTAATGCCCCCTAAATAAATCCTTGCATTTTGCGGCCATTGGCCATTGTGCCCTTGGGCTGAATATAATAATTATAATTCCCTACTCCTAGCTGTGTTTTCCGAAGCACCTCTCACTCACATGGCTCTCTTAGATATCTCAATTCTTACTAGTCAATGCCCGTTGCATGTTTGGGTTCTTTTCACAGACATCTATCTCAGCTCCAAAGTAGGCTACAAGTGAAGACAGACACTTCGGGGAGACAACTATGTGTCCTCTTATCGAACTCCGAGGCACATATTGAAGATGTTTATAAGAACCGTCATCATTTCCTTATCATCAACCAACAAGATGAGTAGGCCTAACGAACAGCAAAAGCACTAGCCTATGTCAATTTACTATCTCCCATATTACAAAAGTTGACCTATTCTACTGGTCAACTTGTCCTTCTGTGTGAGAAAGAAATATTCCAAACATAGTCTGGGTCAGCTGTGGGATGCAATAGATCCCAAATTAATACAACCACTCAAAATCAATGACGCTGATGCAACAAAACGTTTAGCTTAAAATGTTGATAAACAATTAAGCTATTTCTTCACATTTTAAGCGCAGCAACGTGCACAAAATGCAATTCATTCTCAAAAGTGATCACAAATGCAATTATTCATGAAATACTTCATTATAAAAGTGCATTTTTATGGTGAAAATGATCTTCCCCAAACCAGTTAGGCTCTACACTGGTTGTAAAGAGGATTAAAGTGCTTCATTTTAAGAAGTTATTTGGCCACTTTAGATGTGATACAAACCTTATCAAAACACATAGGCCTATGGGCTAGGCTACATGAGGTGTGGAACTATAGTTTGAAAAAGTCTTGCCTAACTGCACAAAAGCTGGGCATCATTCACAGTGATAATATATCATTAACAAGTGATAGACTAATATTGTCACCCATCAGACTATTCCTGATATAATCTGCTTTACATATACTAAATAATATATGTGTGAAATTAGTTTTGATTTAGAATGACCTATTATCATGCACCTGTCTCGGAACAGCTGCAGGGAAAAAATACATGTGATCCAGGGGCGCAACTGTGGTTTTAGAAGTGGGGGAGGAAATATATATATTTTTTAATCCAGTCTAATAAACACTCCAAACAGCCTACTAGACAGCTCGGAGGCGTCCGTATGGTCCTAAAGCACACCGTTGCCTGATGTCGTATCATATTCTAATGATAAAACTGGGGGGAGCCTAGTTACCATGACTAAATGGTAATGTGGAAATTGGACTGCGGTCATGACTCGTGAATGCCAGCGTGGCGGTAATACGATCACCATAACAGCCCTTTTGGTCACGTAGTGTACTGTATATCACAATAGAGAAGCTGTTCAAATAAAACAACCAGAAGACAAAGTCAACTTACTACTACTGACCACAATTAGAAATAAAGAAATAGAATAGATGATAAATACTCTCATAAAACAATGCTGTTTTGTCTGCCTTAGTGCTCGCTCAACTGAAACTAGTACAGAAACGAGCATCCAGCCAGTGCACTCCCGGCTATAAATGATTGAGCAACATCTTACAGAATCCCGGTGAAAAAAGTGATTTTCCATCAGACCATGAAACTGGGCCTTGCATTATCCACTGGCTGCCAGCCTGGGCCAATGCAGTTATCAAGTCGTCTGACTCCAGGGCACTGTCGGTGCACGCATTGTAACAGAGAGGCAAGGGTTAGTGATAGAGGGTTCTGCACCACTCAAAAACACAAAACAAATTCAGAGTAGTGAAATAAATGGTTGTTTTTCTCTTTTCTCTATTAGAGTTACGTCAAAAGCATTTCCTCCTCATTGTCTGTGAGCCTGAAATATAACGTTTACATAAGTATTCAGACCCTTTAATCAGTACTTTGTTGAAACACCTTTGGCGATTGCAGACCCAAGTCTTCTTGGGTACGAGGCTACAAGCTTGGCATTCCTCTCTGCACATCCTCTCAAGCTCTGCCAGGCTGGATGGAGAGCGTTGTGGAACAGCTATTTTCAGGTATCTCCAGACATGTTTGATCTGCGTCATGTCCGGCTCTGGCTGGGCAATTCAAGGACATTCAGAGACGTGTCCCGAAGCATCTCCAGCTTTGTCTTGGTTGTGTGCTGTGTCCTGTTGAAAAGTGAACCTTCGCCCCCAGACTGATGTCCTGAGCGATCTGCAACAGTTTTTCATCAAGGATCTCTATGTACTGCTCCGTTCATCTTTACCTCAATCTTGACTAGTCTCCCAGTCCCTGCCACTGAAAAACATCACCACAGCAAGATGCTGCCACCACCATGCTTCACCTTAGGGATGGTACCAAGTTTCCTCCAGACATGGTGCTTGGCATTCAGGCCAAAGAGTTCAATCTTGGTTTCATCAGACCAGAGAATCTTGTTTCTCATGGTGTGAGAGTATTTAGGTGCATTTTTGGCAAACTCCAAGTGGGCTGTCATATGCCTTTTACTGAGGAGTGTCTTCCATCTGAACACTCTACCATAAAGGCCCTATTGGTGGAGTGCTGCAGAGACAGTTGTCCTTCTAAAAGACTCTCCCATCTCCAGAGGAACTCGAGAGCTCTGTCAGAGTGACCATCGGGTTCTTGGACACCTTCTCTGACCAAGGCCCTTCTCCCCCGATTGCTCAGGTTCTGCCTTTCCAAATCATGTCAAATCAATTAAATTTACCACAGGGTAAATTCCAATCAACCAATACATGTTTGTAGAAACATCTCAAGGATGATCAATGGAAACAGGATGCACCTGAGCTCGATTTTGAGTCTAAAAAAAACTGTTTAGTATTTGTCATTATGGGGTATTGTGTGTAGATTGCTGAGGATTTTTTTATTTATTTAATTGATTTTAGAATAAGCCTGTAATGTAACAAAATGTGGAAAAAGTCAAGGGGTCTAAATACAGTTGAAGTCGGAAGTTTACATAAACTGATTTTAAATGTATTTGGCAAAGGTGTTTCACAATTCCTGACATTTAATCCTAGTAAAAATTAGTTAGGATCACCACTGTATTTTACGATTGTGAAATGTAAGAATAATAGTTGAGAGACTGATTTAGTTCAGCTTTTTTTTCTTTCATCACATTCACAGTGGGTCAGAAGTTTACATACACTCAATTACTATTTGGTAGCATTGCCTTTTAAATTGGGTCAAACGTTTCAGGTAGCCTTCCACAAGATTCTCACAATAAGTTGGTCAGGTGTTTAGGCCTCCTTGCTCACACAAGCTTTATCAGTTCTGCTCACAAATGTTTAATAGGATTGAGGTCAGGGCTTTGTCCTTAAACCATTTTGCCACAACTTTGGAAGTATAATTGGGGTCATTGTCCATTTGGAAGACCCATTTGCGACCAAGCTTTAACTTCCTGACTGATGTCTTGAGATGTTGCTTCAATATCTCCACATAATGTTCCTCCCTCATGATGCCATCTATTTTGTGAAGTGCACCAGTCCCTCCTGCAGCAAAGCACCCCCACAACATGATGCTGCCACCCCAGTTCTTCACGGTTGGGATGGTGTTCTTCGGCTTGCAAGCCTCCCCCTTTTCCTCTAAACATAACGATGGTCATTATGGCCAAACAGTTCTATTTTTGTTTCATCACACTAGAGGACATTTCTCCATGTCCCCATGTGCAGTTGCAGCCCGTAGTCTGGCTTTTTTATGGTGGTTTTGGAGCAGTGGCTTCTTCCTTGTTGAGCGGCCTTCAGGTTTTGTCGATATAGGACTTGTTTTAATGTGGATATAGATACTTTTGTACCTGTTTCCTTCAGCATCTTCACAAGGTCATTTGCTGTTATTCTAGGATTGATTTGCACTTTTCGCACCAAAGTATGTTCATCTCTAGGAGACAGAATGCGTCTCCTTCCTAAGTGGTATGATGGCTGCTTGGTCCCATGGTGTTTATACTTGTGTACTATTGTTTGTACAGCTGAACATTGTATCTTCAGGCGTTTGGAAATTGCTCCCAAGGATGAACCAGACTTGTGGAGGTCTACAAATGTTTTTCTGAAGTCTTGACTGATATCTTTTGATTTTCCCATGATGTCAAGCAAAGAGGCACTGAGTTTGAAGGTAGTTCTTGAAATACATCCACAGGTACACCTCCAATTGACTCAAATTATGTCAATTAGCCTTACTATCAGAAGATTCAAAAGCCATGAATTTTCCAAGCTGTTTAAAGTCACAGTCAACTTAGTGTATGTAAAATACTGACCCCCTGTAATTGTGATACAGTGAATTATAAATGTAATAATTTGTCTGTAAACAATTATTGGAAAAATGACTTGTGTCATGCTCAAAGTAGATGTCCTAACCGACTTGCCAAAACTATTAGTTTGTTAACAAGAAATTTGTGGAGTTTTTTCAACCGTTTTTCAACCGAAAACAAGTTTTAATGACTCCAACCTAAGTGTATGTAAACTTCTGACTTCAACTGTACTTTCCGAAGGCACTATACATGTATATGTAAGTGCGAGAGCGTGGTGTGAGCGAGCGGGTAGACCGCTGGGCTGATCTATGACAGGATTATTCAGGAACTCTCCCACTGCCTCATTGATTAGTACCATGCAGGCATTCCCTCTCTCTTCCTCCTCTCTCCTCTCCTCCCTCGGCTTTCTCCTCATGATTACTACTGGTGACCTATTTAGATGCTATAAATAATTAAGTCACTCAGAAACTGGTTTTACCATATTATGTTCAGACTGTGTTCTAATTTCTGGATCATCCTGCACAAAACAATTGGTGCTCATATCCGAAAAATGAGCTTTAAAACAGCAGATTACTACACAATGGTATGTGTTTAATTGGAAACATGTGGGATAGGCTATTTCCAAAAGGCTATTAAGAGATATTTGCTTTTAGGATATTTAATTTAGTTAATAAAGCGTACAGCATATTATTACGTGAAGTTTGCAATTATGAAATCAAAGTGTTATTATCGTAGAGCCTACACGATAAATATCCTTTCATCCCTTGCTATAGAGATGTCTAGATCTGGCCGTTGCTTGGTTGGTTGAGCTTATCTGATCCACTTAACTCCATTGTTTCAATGTCATTGAGCCTGACTTTGCTAATTATATGTTGCCTCTATTTTCTGTTACATCACTGCATTTTGCTTGGATGGATCCCAAATCAGAATCGGTGGTGCACAATAACTGAAGGGAGGAAATGGGGGAAGAGAAACTCCCTGCCTTTCCACAGAGGCTGGGAATTCCTTGCGCAGGGGAACGCTCCAGACCCGATCCAAGAATTAAACCATGTCCTTGGTTGAAATAAATACAATTCCCTCTTGATAACATAGTTGTAGATATAATAATAATACTGAAGCTGTTTCACTAGGGCCGGTCATGTCCTCGGCCCATCTGACTGGAGGCATTTTATACAGCTTAAATAAAAGAAAAGTTGTACAAGAAAGACATTTCTTATGAAAATGAAGAAAATAAAGAAATTGATTTGTTTTATTGTTCCAAGGAAGGAGGACTTTGTCAGAGTGTGGTGGGGAAAACTATGTCTGGACTTTACTAACAATATACTGTACCTTGACTTCAAAATTAACAATTTGGTTCAAATCAAACATTAAAATGTGTCTCTGTTAGGGGATCAAACTTGAGTAGCATTGAAACAAAGTGACAAGTGAATCCTGGGGGTATACTCTCAGGTAAATCCTGGGGGTATACTCTCAGGTAAATCCTGGGGGTATACTCTCAGGTAAATCCTGGGGGTATACTCTCAGGTAAATCCTGGGGGTATACTCTCAGGTAAATCCTGGGGGTATACTCTCAGGTAAATCCTGGGGGTATACTCTCAGGTAAATCCTCGGGGTATACTCTCAGGTAAATCCTGGGGGTATACTCTCAGGTAAATCCTGGGGGTATACTCTCAGGTAAATCCTGGGGGTATACTCTCAGGTAAATCCTGGGGGTATACTCTCAGGTAAATCCTGGGGGTATACTCTCAGGTAAATCCTGGGGGTATACTCTCAGGTAAATCCTGGGGGTATACTCTCAGGTAAATCCTGGGGGTATACTCTCAGGTAAATCCTGGGGGTATACTCTCAGGTAAATCCTGGGGGTATACTCTCAGGTAAATCCTGGGGGTATACTCTCAGGTAAATCCTGGGGGTATACTCTCAGGTAAATCCTGGGGGTATACTCTCAGGTAAAATCCTAACTTGAGAGATGCGCTTGACTTTGAATTTTGCGTAAATCATGTCAGTCTTATACGATGATGGATATCAGTTAGTATTCATGGCAAAGCTGTGGCCTGTAATGAATTAAAACGTGCTTTATGCTTGGAGTTATACGCAAGCTTATTAAAGATCAGTGATACTAACTATCAAGAGCAGTGTGCGGTTTCCTTTTTCCTTCATGCTTGGAGTTATTAACATCCCTTGGTTCATACATGAATACCTCATCATCAAAATCCAATCGAAAGTAGACAAAAACCAGAGCCCAAGCCTCAGTAAAGTCAGTAAAGTTTGCATTGAGTCAACAAAAGTTTCAGACATAACAAACAAAGGTCTACACAGGTAGACTTAAAAGACAATTCCACACCAAAACTATATTTTGGTATTTATTTCATTAGTCCATTGTTGACACAGTCCCAAAATATTTTACTTGTCATCAATTAAGTTTTCCCAAATATGTTACTTTCAAAACACAGAAATCATCCCTATATGATGCATTTTCATAGACATAGCTATTTTATAGTTTTTGCCATGTTTTGAGGCTATATAGTGTTTACAATTACTTTGTTTATAAACATTGGAGTAAAACAAGCTTACATGAATACTTCATTTTGGGTTGTGATGGGGTATGAAAGTTGAACTAAGCTCATGAGGCATTTGTAAGCTTTATTCTTCAAGGATCAACGGGTATGCAGTGCTTTTAGAAGGTATTCATACCCCTTGACCTTTTCACATTTTGTTGTGTTACAAAGTGGGATTAAAATATATTTATTTGTAATTTGTTGTCAATTATCTACACAAAATACTCAGTCAAAATGGAAGAACAATTCTAACGTTAAATAAATAAATATATAAAAACACTAACATATCTTGATTAGAAAAGTATTCAACCCCCAAAGTCAACACGTGAGAATCACCTTTGAAACCGAATACTTTGAGTAAATCTCTAAGAGCTTTCCACATGTGGATTATGCAACATATGTCCATTATTCTTTTCAAAATTATTCGAGCTCTCTCAACTCTCTCAAATTGGTTGTTAATCATTGCTAGACAACCATTTCAGGTTTTGCCATAGATTCTCAAGCAGATTTAAGTTAAAACTGTAACTTGGCCATTCAGGAATTCTTGGTAAGATTTTGCCATGTGTTATTGTCCTGCTGAAAGGTGAATTAATCTCCCAGTGTCTGGTGGAAAGCAGACCGAGTCAGGTTTCCTCTAGGATTTTGCCTGTGCTTAGCTCAATTCTTTTTTATCCTGAAAAACTCCCTAGCGTTAATGATTAAAAGCATACCCATAACATGATGCAGCCACCACTATGCTTGAACATGTGAAGAGTGGTACTCAGTAATGTGTTGTATTGTATTTGCTTCAAACATAAAACTTTGTATTCGGTACACATTTTCAGCAGTATTACTTTAGTGCCTTGTTGTAAACAGGATGCATGTTTTGTAATATTTGTATTCTATACAGGCTTCCTTCTTTTCACACTGTCAATTATGTTAGTATTGTGGATTAACTAGAATGTTGTTGATCCATCCTCAGTGTTCTACTATCACAGCCATTAAACTCTAACTGTTTTAAAGTCACCATTGACATCATGGTGAAATCCCTGTGCAGTTTCCTTCCTCTGTGGCAACTGAGTTAGGAAGGACGGCTGTATATTTGTAGTGACTGGGGGTATTGATACACCATCATGCTCAAACGGATATTCAATGTGTGATTTTTTTCTTTTTGTTACGCATCGACCAATAGGTGCCCTTCTTCGCTAGGTATTGGAAAACCTCCCTGGTCTTTGTGGTTGAATCTGTGTTTGAAATTAATAATAATATATATTATTATTATTATTATATTATTTGAAATTCACTGTTTGAGTGAGGGATGTTACAGATAATTGCATGTTTGGGGTACAGATTTAGCCAGATGGTTAAAGCACATAGCTGTGTTAATTTGCATCCACTAGATGGCAGTGTCTCGTTAAGAGACCCATAAATAATGTGTGCAAGCGGGTTATGGGATTGCGTCTGAGTAGTGTGTAAGAGTGAGAGCAAGCATTACACTGAAGAGCTGTTTAAAATCCATCATGGGTTCAACATTACTTTAAATAATACTTTTTATTTTGCTCTTGTAGCGGAATATACCATATTTCACATCATCTGCAGTGTGGTTAGGGTGGACAGTGAGTTTTTACGTATTCATATTGCTTTATGACAACATTTATTTAGTCCATACAACTAATGTGACTTGTTAAGGACGTTTTTACTCCTGGACATATTTAGGCTTGCCATAACAAAGGTGTAGAATACTTATTGCCTCAAGACGTTTCATCTTTAAATTTTTATTAATTTGCTAAAATGTTGAAAAAAACAACATAATTCCACTTTGACTCCACAATCAATTTCTAATTCAGGCTGTAACACAACATTATGTAGAAAAAAAGTCAAGGGGCGTGAATACTTTATGAAGAGCACTGTATATAATACATTTATAAGTCAAAACATGTATCCAGTAACTGCTGATTGCCCCTTTAACTGGAGAGAGCACAGGAAAAGTCCAAATCCAAAACAGCTGATGCATATTCCCCCTGCATGTGCTTGGGAGGTTCTTCTTAAACATGACTAAAATTAATGTTTGATACCGATGGTTCAAAGCTACTTTAATCTCATTCCTGGTGTCCAATTAAAAGCTTGGCTCTAAAGTCTGGCAGTGTGCAGTGAGCCATCTATCTTCAGCTCAGCAGGTTGGCAAACGTGCAGGAGTGGCAATAGGAACATCTAAGGCACGAAATATACTCCAGTGTACAAACTGTTCAGACCCCAGAGGACATTTGTGGTTTCTAAAAGTGCATATCATAGCAGTGCTGCTCTCTATATACGTTGTGCACCGCTGGTGCAGAAAATGTAACTATTACTTGGTGGAACATTGAGATGTTCATTTCATCATTTCACATTGACAATAGCCTAAAACCACCCCAATAATGTGGCCTCTCAACTTTTGCCAAGACATCTTAGAAAGAAAAACAGCATGTAGGTGGAGAGATAAGGCTGGTAGGTGGGTCTACTTGTAGCATTATCCGCTCGAACACAATATATGTTCTCCAAAATGGTACACGGGCGCAATTTAATCTCTCTTTCTCTCAAAATAGGTCATTTAAATGCCTCAACGTTGTCAGAGAATAAAGTAATGTACTCAAGGTTGTCTGAACAATGATTACATAATGATATTCATGGATATAGTTGAGAAAAAGGGGTTCAGAAAGAAGCGAGATGTAATCTATTCTACTGCACCTACATTTGGCACTGGCAGCTCGATTTAAACAGTGTAGTAGTCCATACAGTACGCTTCAATGACACAGGTCTGTGTATGTACAAAACTATGCAACTACTATAACATGCCTATACGACTGCAGGAGTTTGACATTGTTCAACAGGGCTGGCTTTAGCCTCCTGTTGTTGTTTTTTTACTCTCTTGCACTGGTTCTCTGCACACTCACTGGACTCTACCCATACACTCACACATACTACACCGACACTCCAGCACAAACACACATACACTTACACTACATACGCTCACACACACACACAGACACACACAAAAAAAAACACACACATGCATATTGATGCAACACACTCACACACACACACACACACACACACACACACACACACACACACACACACACACACACACACACACACACACACACACACACACACACACACACACACACACACACACACACACACACACACACACACACACACACACACACACACACTCTGCCAAACTAGACAGTCTAATGTACTTGTCCTCTTGCTCAGTTGTGCACCCGGGCCTCCCACTCCTTTCAGAAGAAACTTATTTGTTTCTGGACATTTTGAGCCTGTAATCGAACCCACAAATTGTGATGCTCCAGATACTCAACTTGTCTAAAGAAAGCCAGTTTTATTGCTTCTTCAATCAGAAGAACAGTTTTCAGCTGTGCTAACATAATTGCAAAAGTTTTTTTTTAATGATCAATTAGTCTTTAAAAATGATAAACTTGAACTAGCTAACACAACGTGCCATTGGAACACATGAGTGATGGTTACTGATAATGGGCCTCTGTACGCCTATGTAGATATTCCATAAAAAATCTGCCGTTTCCAGGTACAATAGTCCTTTACAACATTAACAAAGTCTACACAGTATTTCTGATCTATTTTATTTCAAATCAACAAAAAATGTGCTTTTCTTTAAAAAACAAGGATATTTCTAAGTGACCCCAAACTTTTGAATGGTAGTGTACATTTTGGGAGGGGGTTGGAGGCCACCTAGCGGCCTGGGGCCCTAAGCGACCGCTTAAGTTGTTTGTGCCTGGAGCCGGCCATGCTGTTGAATAATACAGCCCACGGTTATCGCTTCCCAGATATACGTTATGTGGACTACTGCACTTACTACAGCCGAGAGTTACGTACATGCATTATAGAGAAGCCGGGAACACTGCCCACCATGAGAACACCATGAGAACACCAGTCTCTGTCACACTACTAGTCCCGGGAGAGAACAAGTCTGCGCCAAAGACGTATTTCATTACAATCGAATTAATATGAAGACAGAGGGGCATTTAAGTGGAACAATTTATAGAAGGAGAGTAACCAATTGCATCACAATAATTGTATTGTGCATGTTAAGTGCTCTCACAATAATGATTTGAGTAATTAAGAGTTGGATATTTATTATTGCTTGCAGACATATACTGTATCTTGGGCAGTGTACTGTATACAGGTGCCCTGTAATTACCCCTCTCTTTACCCAGTCAAACTATGTTTCTGATGCTTCATCCTCTCTTCCCTTCCACCTTCTGAACCTGACAAAGCTTCCATCTCACAATATGTGATATCTTCAGAAGCCATCTGAACTACCTATATGCATGCATCAGCTGTGAGAGGCATGAAGAGAAATACATACAGTGCATTCGGAAAGTATTCAGACCCCTTTACCTTTCCCACATTTTTGTTACATTAAAGCCTTATTCTAAAATGGATGAAATAGTATTTTTCCCCTCAATCTACACAGAATAGCCCATAATGACAAAGCAAAAACAGGTTTTAGATATTTTTGCACCAAAGAAAACGGCTACAAGCTTGGCACACCTGTATTTGGAGAGTTTCTCCCTATCTTCTCAAGCTCTGTCAGGTTGGATGGAGAGCATTGCTGCACAGCTATTTTCAGGTCTCTCTAGAGAGGTTCAATCAGGTTCATGTCCGGGCTCTTACTGGGCCACTCAAGGACATTCAGATACTTGTCCTGAAGCCACTCCTGCGTTGTTTGGCTATGTGCTTAGGGTCATTGTCCTGTTGGAAGGTGAACCTTTGCCCAGTCTGACGTTCTGAGTGCTCTGGAGCAGGTTTTCATCAAGGATCTCTCTGTACATTTCTCTGTTCATCTTTCCCTCGATCCTGACTAGTCTCCCATTCCCTGCAGCTGAAAAACATCCCTACAGCATGATGATGCCACCACCATGCTTCACAGTAGGAATGTTGCCAGGTTTCCTCCAGACATGACACTTGGAAATCAGGCCAAAGAGTTCAATCTTGGTTTCATTAGATCAGGGAACCTTGTTTATCATGGTCTGAGAGTCCTTTAGGTGCCTTTTGGCAAACTTCAAGTGGGCTGTCATGTTCCTTTTACTGAGGAGTGGCTTTCGTCTGGCCACTTGACCAAAAAGGCCTGATTAGTGGAGTGCTGCAGAGATGGTTGTCCTTCTGGAAGGTTCTCCCATCACCACGGAGGAACTCTGGAGCTCTGTCAGAGTGACCATCGGGTTCTTGGTCACCTCCCTGACCAAGGCCCTTCTCCCCCGATTGCTCAGTTTGGCCTGGAGGCCAGCTCTAGGAAGATTCTTGGTGGTTCCAAACTTCTATTTAAGAATGATGGAGGCCACTGGGTTCTTGGGAACCTTCAATGCTGCAGAAATATGTGCCTCAACAGAATCCTGTCTCGGAGTTCTACATACTTTACTTTTTGCTCTGACATGCACTGTCAACTGTGGGACCTGATATAGACACGTGTGTGCTTTTCCATGTCCAATCAATTGAATTTACCACAGGAGGACTCCAATCAAGTTGCTCATTGACTGCATTTCTATACAATTTAAAAACTCTAAAATGCTATTTGGAGAACAGGAAAAGCAAGCAAAACTTTCCCAGCTATTATCACATTGGTTGCTATAGCTTCATTCAGCTCAGTCGATCTACAAACACATAACCTATTAGCTACACAATTAGTCGCTACACATTACATCAGCACCGGGATTAAAAACTATAATTTAATTCGTATAGAGAGATCTCTTAGCAAAAAATTATTTTATAAAGAAAATATAAACAAATATATTTTCTTTACAGAACACATTATTTCTCACAGTTTTAAAGCAAAATTCCTGCAATTTTACAAATTTTTACATGATATCTGAGTGAGTGACTAACACAATCAATTGGGGCTCCCGGGAGGTCAGGGCCCCTCCATGATTACTACACGTTTACATAGCTGGCTAGACTAACTACACTAAATACCAATCACTTTTTTTTTACTGACATTGGCTAATTGAGTGACTGTCAGTAAGTGACATATAACAAGAGGAAAACTGCTGATGCACAAACAATTTTCTAAAATTGCACCTTGTGTATTCTACTATTCAAACTTTCAAGTTTAGACCCCGACTAATAATACTGATATGTAGCTATGGCCCTGGCTGTATGTAATAACACTGCAGACAGAAGAGCTATAGAACTTAATCTGCATCTTATATCACACTTCCACACTCACTTCCTAGTGGACATCTAATTGTGATTTACAACATGCCATTTAAGTATGTTTTGGTTACGTTCCTTCCCCCGTATTCTGTTTCACTCAATAGGCAGCAGACCTTTACATGTTACAAAACAAGAACATTTCAATATTATTCATATTATATTAACGCTGCTTTGTAAGGCAATTGACTAATTATAATAAATGAATTAACTTCGGGAAAAAAAAGATGAAGCCTCGCGTTTTTCCACTTTTTTTAGGGAGAGAGACGCATTACATAATTCACTCCACACAGTCGCTGTTGCGCTGGGAAATAAATCAGCCACCAAAATGAAGGAGTAGGCTTTGTGTTTGAGAGCTGAAGTGTTCTGTGAGGCATGTACACTCCCATACGCTCTCTGTCCCTGCCTTTAGCTACTGAGCCATGTCTGAACAGCAGTTGAACAGGACCACACTGGACCTAACATTTGCCTCCAACAAAACTACACTCTCGACAAAGGCAAAACAGGTCCCAATTAGATTTGATTAAGGTCATTTTTGTTCACTGTATCCCTAATACGGAGAAACAATGGATGCACAATGTTAGTTGGTTCTGTCAAGATAAAGGTCAGCATCATTAGGATAATGCAAATGTAGTGCTGTTGCCCCATGCTCTTGCATTGCGTGACCTTTCAAATTGTCGCTATATTTCCAAAGATGAGAAATCTAGTAAAAAATCATTGATATGCTGTTTAGGAAATGAAGTGATTCAGCGAGAACGAAATGACCAGAAACAAGAATGAATAAAAGAGTGGAATGTGATAATAGATATTTTTTGATTGAAACGTTTGTTTTCTGTTTTGATTTCTTAAAGTGATACATGTGGGGCAATGAAAGGCCATAAAGCATTTACCAAGCAGTTGAGAACGGAATACACTTTTCAAACAGCAGCATTTACAGTAGACCTTGGCCTCCAAATGAACTGCCTTGTTTGGCTTCCTTTCTTGCACAACGTTGTTATGCGGAAAATCCCTGAATTGCTGAAGTGATGCAAAATAGTATACTGTCAAATCGGCTGACAGGAAGCACTGTTCATTTCCCCTCATGGGGCCACATTTACTGTACAGCAACACATTCTTACAGAGATGGTTCCAAGTGGTTTCAAGGTTTGAGATATTATTGTGTTATTGTAACCGACTAGAAATTGTACGTCTTACACTGTGGATTGCTTATATGTGCAGTGCTAGCACAGAGCATTGGTTTGGCACATGCTGTTTCCCATTTATGCCAATTCAAATCAAATTGAAATGAGTTGAATTGAAAGCGAGAAATATAGAAACTCACAGCTCTCTATCTCCAATGTGCAGTTTTGCTCGTCCAGTGGATATCGTCTCAGGTCCATCATACAAGCTGCTGTAGTGGTGATCCTGAAGAGAAGGGGAGGACAAACACATTGTCAAGAGTCTGTACAGACCAAGGAGGTCACATTGAAGATTCAAGTGGTACTCAGCACTGCCGATGGGATCCTAACTTCACTCGGTAATCGCTTAATTGCAGCTTTAGGTCCAAGGCCGATTAGTATGAAGACAATTTCCTACAATCAAAATATCAATCAGTATCTGGGCCCTGGGTCTAGCAGATAACTACACCCTAGTAGCAAGGACACATATTGCTACTAAACGGCTTGGCTTTTTATAGCAGCGTCAGGAGGTTCTTCATAATGTACTGCTCTCATCCTGTGTCTTGTCAGTGTACAGATAAACTAAATAGTGTGATGAAGTCGACGATAACCATTAGCTGATATTGATCCCCAGTTAAATCAACGTTGGATAAATCTCTAGATTATCTCAACCTTATTTAGCAGCTATAACACTGTAGCAGCACTTCCAGCAAGATTAGACAATTAAAATAAAGAACTAATTTTCAAAGTTTCCCAGACACATGACCAAGAAAGACAATACAAAACAACGGTTATTTACCAGCAATGGACATTATCGTCTTTTTCTGTGAACCAGCCCGTCTACAGTGGTGTGTCTATAGAGCTGGTGAGTAGCCTACAGATGCATGCGCGTAAATATGAACTTTTTTTTAATCTAGCCTGCTCTCAACATACAGTATGTTGCCAGATAAATAAGCAGTCCATGGCTACAGAAACACTAAACAAGCCGTACACGATTCTGTATCTGTAGGTGCAGTCCATGGGGCCACGGATTAAAAGGCCAAACCTAATCATTTTCCTGAAGGTGGCATTCTTGAAATAATTCCACTGTGCACGCTCCAGGTTCCCCTACCTGAGAGGTGAATCACACCCTAGGTAGCTGCAGGCCAGCAAGGCCAACCAGGATAGCTACTGGTAACAGTCCCACACTGCACTAAATCACTCAGCGACATACTGTATCCTCTGGATACTGCTACGCTACATTTGTAGGATCTTCACATTGATTGGGGGAACTCCTGTTCTGGTCCTGAGGAGCTGGGTGTGCAGGCTTTTATTCCAGCCCATTACTAAACTAAGCCAATTCAAAGTATCAACAATGAATGTCTTCAGTCGGGACCATGATTAGCTGAATCAGGTGGGTACGGAAGGGCTGCAATTCAGGTCTGACAACCAGTAGTTCTTCAGGACTAGATGGAGAGCTCTGACGTTGTCGGATCATAAACGACCTTGTTGTCTAACCTATGAGGCAAGATTCTCTAGTCTGATGAAACCAAGTTTGAACTCTCTGGCATGAATGCCAAGCGTCACGTCTGGAGGAAACTTGGCACCATCTCTACGGGGAAGCATGGTGGTGGCAGCATCATGCTGTTGGGATGTTTATATAGCAGCAGGGACTGGGAGACTAGTCAGGATCGAGGGAAAGATGAAATGAGCAATGTACATAGAGATCCTTGATGAAATCCTGCTCCAGCATGCTCAGGACCTCAGACTGGGGTGAAGGTTCACCTTCCAATAGGACAATGACACTAAGCACACAGCCAAGACAACGCAGGAGTGGCTTCGGGACAAGTCTCTGAATGTCCGTGATTAGCCCAGCAAGAGCCCTGACATGAACCCGATCGAACATCTCGAGAAACCTGAAAATAGCTGTGCAGCAGCGCTCCCAAACCAACCTGACAGAGCTTGAGAGGATCTGCAAAGAAGAAAGAGAGAAACTCCCCAAATACAGGTGTGCAAAGCTTGTAGCATCGTACCCAAGAAGACTGTAATCGTTGACAAAAGAGCTTCAACAAAATACTGAGTAAAGGGTTTACTTATGGAAATGCGATATATCCTATTTTATTGTTCATACATTTGCATACATTTCTAAAAACCTGTTTTTGCTTTGGCATTATGGGGAGTTGTGTTTAGATTGATGAGGAAAACAACAATTTAATACATTTTAAAATAAGGCTGTAATGTAACAAAATGTAGAAAAAGTCAAGGGGTCTGAATACTTTCCGAATGTATTGTATATTCTTATTGACACAGAGCCCACTAAAAAGACAGAGATATCAGGAGAGAAAAGATGAGAGTGATGGTGAGAGACGGTTTGGGAGTATTCAGCTCTGAGTCAAATCTATTTTTATCTCGTAAAGAATCAGCTGTGTATTGCTAGGGCAAAAAAAC
The DNA here is from genome assembly GCF_023373465.1 of Oncorhynchus keta. NCBI lineage: Eukaryota > Metazoa > Chordata > Actinopteri > Salmoniformes > Salmonidae > Oncorhynchus > Oncorhynchus keta. The sequence goes on along the minus strand of NC_068432.1, from coordinate 3,747,468 downwards.
TAATCGTGCACCCAGGGAGGGTCCCCGGGACCAATTTTGGTAACCTTGGAAGTCTACTGGCATAACTCAACAAGAACAAAGCAAATGGATGATGTGAATACTTGCGAAAAATCAACTCCTCGTGCCCTCTAGTCTGTGTTGTGAAGACGACATTATGACTGTGGCAATTAACTCGAAAAACAGAGCCGCATCGTAGAAAATATACAAAAATGTTCTTTGCAAATGTGCAGCCTATTGCAAAAAACTATCTACAGTGCTTTTTAAACGATGCACTACCATTATCATTCCAATATTATTAACATACCTGCCCATTTATTACCTTGCAGTGTTCATTATCATCAGAAATAAAGCATTAAAATTACTAATGGAAATCATATAGTCCTGGATCTAGTTATAGGTTCTGGCACATCCTGATATTCCTCCAGGTGCCAAACAGCCATTAAACCTGAACACTATAATTCTTTATGCCGAATACTGGCATAAAGATCATTAAGTGTGTAAATGACAACTCCAGGGTGCTTTTATAGCAGCTTAAATGAACATTGCCAAAGGTAGAAGGATGCACAAAGCTGACCTTAAACGTTCCACTGGTTCAATCAACGTTGTTTCCATGTAATTTCAATGAAATTAGGTTGAACCAACATGGGATAGATGTTGAATTTACTTCTTTGCCCTGTGGGTTCCTTCCCCCACCTCCCAGTAGGCAGAAACAGGACAAACTTATTGAAATGACTGCTGTTTCAACCAGTTTCTTGTTGTGAATATGTCATTATAACACGTTTTGCCTGATGAGGTGTTTAGCACTCTAGTCTGATCACATAAACAAACTCCCATTTCCCCTGGTCTATGTTTGGACCTTTTTCACACATTCCTATTTGTAAGCCAAACGACTGTGACGTTCTTTTAGAAAACACAATGCATACAAAACACATTTTATGGGCTTTTAGGGGTCTGAATATTAGGCCACCTTTGTTTACCCCGCAGAATGTGGAGATAAAGGCGTTTCAAATGGTAACTGTGGAGAGTTGAGAAACATTTATGCAAGGTCTTGTGTGATCCAAGGGGGACAGGGCACCTTTAAAACCAAATTACTCTCTGTCTGCGTTTACTGGGGCTTTAAAGGGCACACACTGAACTGTAACACCCGTATCAGAAACACTGGGAGATTTATTGAGTGCCAACACAGGGGACTGTATATGTTCGTACAAGAGGTCTGCCGTAGATGAACCCAATGCTATTTTCAACACCAACATGATTCTACATTATGGCTGTAAGACAGAATGATTACTTTGCCTATTCGTAGGGGTCCAGAGTTTTTCTTAAATCAGGTTGCGTGGTCAGGAAAAACTCTTAGCCCAAACCAAGTCAATCATCCACACAGAGGACAGAGCAGCCTTTATCCCACTGGAACTGTTTTCGACACTGTAATACCAGTAATGAGTGAATAGATAAGATCAATGTATCCATCAGGCAGGAGCAGGAACAGAAAGCGCTCATAGAGAATGAGTAATAGGGAGTAACTCTTCCTGGCTCTGGCCTTTGTGCGTGAAGAGGTGGACACCCACAGTCGGTGCTGCCAGCCAGCCACAGACCTGCATGGCAACATGGGCAATCGTCGAAACCCACCTGACGACGCTGATAAATGCCGGCCAGCGGAGAGGCTCATCTTGGAGCCCAATCCTCTGCGGTATGGCACAGAGATAATCACCTGCTCCCTGCTTTCTACGCACCTGTCTCTCTATCGTCCGCCACCGTCTCCACACTACAGCCGAGACGAGGTCAACACATCCTTCAGCTCTGCTCTCCACCACAGGAGTGGTCAGTGTGTACAACACTCTCCATCTCCACTTAGAGTCTGGAGATCTGGGCCAATAATCCATTATAAATTGGTATATTGGTCAACCACTAGTTGATTTCAAGTAACAGTAGATGGTCCAACTGGGTGCACTGGGTCTTTGCGTCATATTTCCCATAAATCAGAATGACAGGTATTCTCTCATAGCCTATGTCAGGTAGCTACATAGTTGGCAGCAGCGATCAGGTTATTAGTAGCTAATCAGGCTCAAATAAAATAAGTAAAATGACCATCTAATTATATGATGTTCTTGAGCACATTCATGGGGCACACTCATATTCATGTCCTTTATGATATCACATTTTAGCACAAACACATTGTTCGTCATCACCATCCGTCTCTACCAGCGAGAGATAATAGGAAACGTATTTGAGATCGTGAAAGCAGACCATAGAATGGTTGGGTGATGCTCTCACAGTGGTAGGTAGCAAAGGCTATTTTTGCATGAGCAATCGGCCGATTACAAGGGTGTCAAGTGTAGAATTAACTGTCGACATGCCACAGACCTTCCCTTTACAGTACCTGTGATGAGCAACACTTCAATGCCCTAAACACCTTCTGTACTGCACTGTATTGTACCACAATCCACACTGTGAGAGGGATTGGCGTTCTGTGAAATAGATAATCAGGCAGTGGAATGTCCCATCAGATAATCTCACAAGAAACTGAAAACCAGGCCTACAGATTCTCCATCTGAGCAGGCCCACAAATGATCCATCTCATGTCACTTCACCTGTCAATTATCTGTGTTTATATATAAGATACTGTAGCATTGACCTACAACACAACGGAAAAAAAGGTTCCAGAGGTCAATCCCAGTTTGATTCCTTATCCGATCTTTAATCTAATACAGGCACCACCCTGCCTAAAATACATATACTAAACAGAGGTCAATCCCAGTTTGATCCCTTATCCGATCTTTAATCTAATACAGGCACCACCCTGCCTAAAATACATATGCTAAACAGAGGTCAATCCCAGTTTGATCCCTTATCCGATCTTTAATCTAATACAGGCACCACCCTGCCTAAAATACATATACTAAACAGAGGTCAATCCCAGTTTGATCCCTTATCCGATCTTTAATCTAATACAGGCACCATCCTGCCTAAAAGACATATGCTAAACAGAGGTCAATCCCAGTTTGATCCCTTATCCGATCTTTAATCTAATACAGGCACCATCCTGCCTAAAATACATATGCTAAACAGAGGTTGACAGGAGGGACCATGGCACTGATTTATGACCACATATAGATTGGGATGGTATTAATGTGTTAATCTCATGTCCCCACAAAACGCAATGCTCTGTTTCTGTAGGTGTAGTAGTACTTAACAGGCCGAACTCTCGCAAGACACAGAGACAGATCTTGTCACAAAGCCAGTTAATATCAATGAAGAAATTGAAAAAAAATATATACATTTTTGGTCGTTTCAAATGACACACTCCAGGGGTTCTGCACCCAGGAGTGGCCTCGTTCTTTGAGCCTCTGAGGTCGAGATGAATGTCCTATTTCCTCCTGTAGTCACCCTGTCTTTGTTAGCAGTCATTTCCCTCCAATGCATCTGCTGCACTTCCAAGTGTTTAACCAAGGAGCAAATTGGCGGTTACTTTCTGATCTCTGTGTCAAGATGGAGTCAATGGAGTAGAATTTGAGCAAGCGCCTTTGGCACAGTCTTCAAAGGAGTGTGTACACATACAGTGGTAGGCCAGTACTGTTAATGTGAGTGTGTGTAGCAGCGTCTGTATCTGCTTGTGTATTTGTGTGTGTTTGTGTGCGCGTGGTGTGTGTCTCCGTGAATATTTACCTCAAGCATTAATTGATGTACAAAATAATTGTTCACGTTTCCAACACAACCCTCGGTTGCTTGGTTACTGACGACAAGCAGTGCCAAGCGAGCCCCATATGGCTGTCCACCTACGCGGGCTCAGTGCACATTATTGCAGGAGTTTTGGGTCACACTAGGATCCAGCACCCCTCTGGAGCTCCAGAAGTTTGAGGTCAGAACAGCGGCCTCAGGGAGGGGAGGAGGGCACCAGCGCCAGGGGGAAGGAGAGACAGACCAATCAAATCCATCCACATGTCTAAGCAACCCACTTCTACTGCTGTCTGTTCTGGTTTTCACACACAGGCATCAGCACTTCTCCCCTGGACATATTTTAACACAATATTTTGTTCATTATATCTGTGGTCACCTTGGTTTTCCTACTGCTGGTCTTTCCTGATGAATGTTTGGGACATGGGTTTATATATTTTCACATGGATAGGCAATACAATGCTGTTCAATGCTCAAGCATCATTCCCCCATTTAACAGAGCAAGCACATCATTAATAGTGTCTGTTTATGCATGAAAAACATATAACTGTTGTAAAAAAAAACAATTATGAATTCATGAAAGTCTTCTCACTTGGCATTGTCATTTTCTAAGGAGTGAGAGGGGGATCAATTGTACCTCAAGTCACCTCCTGTGCTGGGCACATGCAGTGTAGCAGTCCTATAAATTCTCAATATTTTTCTCTAGAATTCTTCATTGTTTTCTTGGACTAGTTTTCTTTGTGCTCCTCTGCAAGTGACTCAAGACAACAGCTACTTGAACAAAGAGCAATCATGTCCATAACACCGAGTGTCTGCCTGCAGAAATACAACACACATACAAACCAAAGCCTTGTGTTTCATGTGCTGCTCTGTAGCGGATTGAAGCTTGTGCAAACAAAAAGGCATCTTTTTTTTAACCCAGCTAATTCCATAGTTTTCTCTTTTCAATTGCTTTCCTTTGAAAGGTCAATACGAATCTTTGTTGTTGGGTCGAAAGGAATGCCCTTGAATAAAGTGAATTTCAATGTTTAATATCAAACCAGGCTGCAAGTTATTGCTTTATCAAAACACGGTCTCAGCATGTCAACAAACGCACATTTGACTACACACTGGGGCATAAAAGCCTGTATTGTTTGCTTTGTAGTGGACTGTAAACATTCTGCAGGCGAATTGGCAGCTCAATGGCGAATAAATGAGTTTGGCAAATTTGTATATTCATCATGTATTTGTGCACAGTGGCTGTGTCAGCGATCAGGAAACACTACATGCACGGAATCTAATTGAGATACCAAAATGAAAGACATGTATGAAAAGATCTAGCAGCACTATTGTAATGCATATTGTGTTTTTATGTGGATGCTGCATGTAGAACAGTCTGACCACTCAACACAGGTAATCTGCATCTCACTGAGGAGGAATAACGAGGTCATGGAAAGGTCATGATTCCCGGTTACATGACTGGGTCAGCCAACCTACACAGTTATATTGTTACAACAATATGCAAATGTGTGAATTGCATTTTTCAAAACAGATCTGTGAGAAACAACTATTAAAATTCCATGCGGATGCAGACCATTTTTGCCTGTCTGATAATAGAAAATCAAAGACATTTGGGTTTGTCACATGCGCCGAATACAACAAATGTGTAGACTTGGAGGTAGAAGCTGTCTAGGAGCCTGTTGGTCCATGAGTTGATGATCCGGTACCGTTTGCCAGACGGAAGCAGAGTGAACAGTCTTTGGCTTGCATGGTTGGAGTCTTTAGCAATGTTTTGGGCCTTTGCCTGATATCTAGGTCTTGGATGGCAGGGAGCTCAGCCCCAGTGATGTACTGGGTTGTCCGCACCACCCTCTGTAGCATTTGCAATACCAAGCGGTGATGCAGCCAGTCAAGATGCTCTCAATGGTGCAGCTGTATACATTTTTGAGGATCCGAGGGCCCATGCCAAATCTTTTCAGCCTCCAGAGGCGGAAGAGGCCCTGTCGTGCCCTCTTTACGACTGCGCGGGTGTATGTGGACGTACCCTGGTATTTTGTCTGGTCTGGCGGCCTTGCGAGGGTTAACCTTTTTAAACGATTTTCTCACATCATTTTGCTTATTTGGGAGATCAACATTACTGGGCATCTCATGGCTGGGTTTCCCTTTGTAATATGTTATCATCTGCAAGCTCCTTAAAAAAGTATATAATGTTTGACACAATCATGCCAGGTGTCAAGGTTGGTGTCACGTTCTGACCTTTATTTTCTGTGTTTTGTGTTTAGTTAGTATGGTCAGGGCGTGAGTTGGGTGGGTAGTCTATGTTTGTTTGTCTAGGTTTTGGGAATTTCTATGTTTCGGCCTAGTATGGTTCTCAATCAGAGGCAGGTGTCATTAGTTGTCTCTGATTGAGAATCATCTTAGGTGGCCTGGGTTTCACTGTGTGTTTGTGGGTGATTGTTTCCTGTCTCTGTGTGTGCACCAGATAGGACTGTTTTTGAGTTTTCACATTTCTTGTTTTGTTAGTTTGTTCATGTGTACCTTAAAGCATTAAAAAGTACCATGGAAAATTACCACGCCGCGTATTGGTCCTCTGATCCGTTTCGCCTCTCCTCTTCGGAAGAAGAGGAGGAAACTCATTACAGAATCACCCACCACAATCGGACCAAGCGGCGTGGTAAAGGACAGCGACGACAGCAGCAGCAGCGTCAACAACAGAGGCCACCATCACAGGACTCCTGGACATGGGAGCAGATATTGAACGGAGAGGGACCCTGGGCACGGGCTGGGGAAAATCGCAGCCCCAAAGCAGAGCTGGAGGCAGCGAAAGCTGATCGGCGGCAATATGAGGAGCCAGCACGGCAGTGCGACAGGTACGAGAGGCAGCCCCAAATTTTTTTTTTTTTTTGGGGGCACACGAGGTGTGGTACTAAGCCAGGTAGCAGACCTGAGCTCACTCCTCGTGCTTATTATGAGCAGCGCATTACTGGTCAGGCACCGTGTTATGCGGTTGAGCGCACGGTGTCGCCAGTGCGTGTCCATAGCCCGGTGCGCTATAGGGCAGCCCCGAGAGTGCCATGCGAGTGTGGGCATTGAGCCAGGGCGTATGGTGCCTGCTCAGCGGGTCTGGTCGCCGGTACGCAGTCTTGGTCCAGGTTATCCTGCGCCGGCTCTGCGTGCTGTGTCTCCGGGGCGCTGGGAGGGTGCAGTGCGTCCTCTGCCTGCGCTCCGCTCGTACCGGGCAACTGTGGGAGTGGAGCCTAGGGGAGAGGTGCGTGTAGTAAGCACTAGATCTCCCGTGCTTACCCACAGCCCGGTTCAACCTGTGCCTGCACTCTTGAGGGTCCGGGCTCGAGTAGTTGTCCAGCCTGGGGAAGTGGTGCCAAGGTTGCGCACCAGAGCTCCAGTGCTCCCCACAGCCCGGTCTTTCAGGCTCCTCCTAACACCAAGCCTCCTGAAAGTCTCCCCAGCCTGGTAGTTCCTGTGGCAGCCCCACGCACCAGGCTGTCTCTCAGTCTCCTCCCTGCAGGTGCTCCCGCCTGTCCGGCGCTGCTGCCGGAGCCTCCCGCCTGTCCGGCGCTGCTGCCGGAGCGTCCCGCCTGTCCGGCGCCGCTGCTGGAGCGTCCCGCCTGTCTGGCGCCGCTGCCGGAGCGTCCCGCCTGTCTGGCGCCGCTGCCAGCGTCCCTCCTGTCCGGCGCCGCTGCTGGAGCGTCCCGCCTGTCCGGCGCCGCTGCCTCCTGTAGCAGCTCCACGCACCAGGCTGTCTCTCTGTCTCCTCTCTGCAGGTGCTCCCGCCTGTCCGGCGCCGCTGCCGGAGCCTCACGCCTGTCCGGCGCCGCTGCCGGAGCCTCCCGCCTGTCCGGCGCCGCTGCCGGAGCCTCCCGCCTGTCCGGCGCCGCTGCCGGGCCTCCCGCTTGTCCGGAGCCTCCCGCCTGTCCGGCGCCGCTGCCGGAGCCTCTCGCCTGTCCGGCGCCGCTGCCGGAGCCTCCCGCCTGTCCGGCGCTGCTGCCGGAGCCTCCCGCCTGTCCGGCGCCGCTGCCGGAGCGTCCCGCCTGTCCGGCGCCGCTGCTGGGCGTCCCGCCTGTCTGGCGCCGCTGCCGGAGCGTCCCGCCTGTCTGGCGCCGCTGCCGGGCGTCCCTCCTGTCCGGCGCCACTGCCGGAGCCTCCCGCCTGTCCGGCGCCGCTGCCGGAGCCCCTCAGCCCAGAGGCGCCAGAGCCCCTCAGCCCAGAGGCGCCAGAGCCCCTCAGCCCAGAGGCGCCAGAGCCCCTCAGCCCAGAGGCGCCAGAGCCCCTCAGCCCAGAGGCGCCAGAGCCCCTCAGCCCAGAGGCGCCAGAGCCCCTCAGCCCAGAGGCGCCAGAGCCCCTGTCCCTTTGTCCAGAGCCCCTGTCCCTTTGTCCAGAGCCCCTGTCCCTCTGTCCAGAGCCCCTGTCCCTCTGTCCAGAGCTTCTGCCCCTCTGTCCCGAGCTGCCCCTCTGTCCAGTGGGGTCATTGAGAGGGGTTGCCATGGTGAGAAAGCCACGGAGGCGGACAAAGACAATGGTGAAGTGGGGTCCGCGTCCCGCGCCAGAACCGCCACCGCGGACAGATGCCCACCCAGACCCTCCCTATAGGTCAAGGTTTTGCGGCGGAGTCCGCACCTTTGGGGGTACTGTCACGTTCTGACCTTTATTTTCTGTGTTTTGTGTTTAGTTAGTATGGTCAGGGCGTGAGTTGGGTGGGTAGTCTATGTTTGTTTGTCTAGGTTTTGGGAATTTCTATGTTTCGGCCTAGTATGGTTCTCAATCAGAGGCAGGTGTCATTAGTTGTCTCTGATTGAGAATCAAGGTGGCCTGGGTTTCACTGTGTGTTTGTGGGTGATTGTTTCCTGTCTCTGTGTGTGCACCAGATAGGACTGTTTTTTTGAGTTTTCACATTTCTTGTTTTGTTAGTTTGTTCATGTGTACCTTAAAGCATTAAAAAAGTACCATGGAAAATTACCACGCCGCGTATTGGTCCTCTGATCCGTTTCGCCTCTCCTCTTCGGAAGAAGAGGAGGAAACTCATTACAGTTGGAGGATTTCAATCAAACCATATTTTCACTTTGACCTCCACCTCCACCTTCACATCCGCCTACACCATAAATCTCATTCCTACCATCACTTAAAGATGCACTCTGAGATCTTAAGCACAAGAAATGTGTAACATATTGCACAAATTGCATTTGTACCATATCAGACAAAATGGATGACATAGTAAAAAAATTGGATGACTTAGTACACAGAAAAATGGGGACCCATTTTGGCTCATGAGCACCACTTACAAAACTATTGGCTGAAATTATACAAAAGTTTGAGAGTACAGTGGCTTGTGAAAGTATTCACCCCCCTTGGGTTTTTTTCTATTTTGTTACCTTACAATCTGGAATTAAAATAGACTTTTGTGGGGTTTGTAATCATTTGATTTACACAACATGCATACCACTTTGAAAATGCAAAATATAATTTATTGTGAAACAAACAACAAACAATACAAAAAAAATGAAAACTTGAGCGTGCATAACTATTCACCCTCCCAAAGTCAATACTTTGTAGAGCCAACATTGGCAGCACTACAGCTGCATGTCTCTTGAGGTGTGTTTCTATAAGCTTGGCACAACTAGCCACTGGGATTTGTGCCCATTCTTCAATTCAAAACTGCTCCAGCTCCTTCAAGATGGACAGGTTCCACTGGTGTACAGCAATCGTTAAGTCATACCACAGATTCTCAATTGGATTGAGGTCTGAGCTTTGACTAGGCCATTTCAAGAAATGTAAATGTTTCCCCTTAAACCACACGAGTGTTGCTGGAAGACTGAAACAGGTTTCCCTCAAGAATTTCCCTGAATTTATCACCATCCATCATTCCTTCAATTCTGACCTGTTTCCCAGTCACTGCTGATGAAAAACATCCCCACAGCATGATGCTGCCACCACCATACCACCATGATGGTATTCTTGGGGTGATGAGAGGTGTTGGGTTTGCACCCGACATAGCGTTTTCCTTGATGGCCAAAAAGTTACATTTTAGTCTCATCTGACCAGAGTACCTTCTTCCATATGTTTGGGGAGTCTCCCACATGCCTTTTGGCAAACACCAAATGTGTTTGTTTCTTTTTTTCTTTCAGCAATGGATTTTTTTTCTGGCCACTCTTCTGTAAAGCCCAGCTCTGTAGAGTGTGTGGCTTAAAGTGGTCCTATGGACAGATACTCCAATCTCCACTGTGGAGCTTTGCAGCTCCTTAACCTCATTGAGATAGGGGGCGCTCTTTTAATTTTTGGATAAAAAAACGTTCCCGTTTTAAACAAGATATTTTGTCACGAAAAGATGCTCGACTATGCATGGAATTGACAGCCTTGGAAAGACAAAACTCTGACGTTTCCAAAACTGCAAAGATATTATCTGTGAGTGCCCCAGAACTAATGCTACAGGCGAAACCAAGATTAAGTTTCATACATGAAATGCCCCAGATTCTGAAGGCGCTGTGTTCCAATGTCTCCTTATATGGCTGTGAATGCGCCAGGAATGAGCCTGCGCTTTCTGTCTATTCCCCAAGGTGTCTGCAGCATTGTGACGTGTTTGTAGGCATATCATTGGAAGATTGACCATAAGAGACTACATTTACCTGGTGTCCCGCCCGGTGTCATGTTTCGAAATTGTTGCATAATCTGTAGGTCCATGCGCGTTCCATTTCTTCAGAAGAGAAAGTCAACTGCCACGATGGATTTTATCGTCGATAGATATGTGAAAAACACCTTGAGGATTGATTCTAAACATCGGTTTGCCATGTTTCTGTCGATATTATGGAGTTAATTTGGAAAAAAGTTTGCGTTTTAATGACTTCATATATATATTATTTTTTTCCTTACCCAAACGTGATGAACAAAACGGAGCGACAAATAATATTTTTTGTAAAAACGGAACATTTGCTATCTAACAGGGTCTCCTCATTGAAAACATCTGAAGTTCAAAGGTAAATGATTTTATTTGAATGCTTTTCTGTTTTTTGTGGAAAATGTTGCATGCTGAAATAGTGGCATAATCCTATGCTAGGCGATCAATACTGCTTGTTTAGCTATGGTTCAAAAGCATATTTTGAAAATCTGAGATGACAGTGTTGTCAACAAAAGGCTAAGCTTGAGAGCAAATAGATTAATTTCATTTCATTTGCGATTTTCATGAATAGTTAACGTTAACGATTAAATCGGTCCATATATAGCCTAGATATCGATCTATGAAGACTGTGTGATAAACGAAAAAAATAGCGTCTTATAACGTAACGTCATTTTTTTTAATTAAAAAAGTCGACGATAAACTTTCACAAAACACTTCGAAATACTTTTGTAATGGAACTTTAGGTATTAGTAAACGTTAATAAGCGATCAAATTGATCACGAGGCGAAGTATATTCTTTAGCTGTCCGTCTGGAAATAATGTCCGGGTAAATCTCAACGAAAATATCCGGAAGACCGGAAGAAATGCGCTGCCTTGCGTCTGTTTGACCAAGAAACAAATAGTAGGCAAAATGACAAGACTCTAGACAACGTGTGGAAGCTGTAGGTATTGCAACCTCAGCCCCATTAAATGTGGTTCACCTTTATCAATGGGTTCAAGTCGCGCATTGATATATTTTTCCATTTTCAGTGATCAGATTTTCCTGCACTTTTCGATAAAACGCACGTTCTGTTATAGTCACAGCCGTGATTTAACCAGTTTTATAAACGTCTGAGTGTTTTCTATCCACACAAACTAATCATATGCATATACTATATTCCTGGCATGAGCAGCAGGGCACTGAAATGTTGCGCGATTTTTAACAGAATGTTCGAAAAAGTAGGGGGTAGGAGTAACAGGTTAACAAAAGGCTAAGCTTGAGAGCAAATAGATTAATTGAATTTCATTTGCGATTTTCATGAATAGTTAACGTTGCGTTATGGTAATGAGCTTGAGGCTGTAGTCACGATACCAGATCCGGGATGGCTCGACGCAAGAAGTTAAGGGTTATCTTTGGTCTCTTTGTTGCCTCTCTGATTAATGCCCTCCTTGCCTGCTCTGTGAGTTTTGGTGGGCGGCGTTCTCTTGGCAGGTTTGTTGTGGTGCCATATTCTTTCCATTTTTTTTATAATGGATCTTTTGGTGCTCTGTGGGATGTTCAAAGTTTCTGATATTTTTTTATAACCCAACCCTGATCTGTACTTCTCCACAACTTTGTCCCTGACCTGTTTGGAGAACTCCTTGGTCTTTGTGGTGCCCCTTGCTTAGTGGTGATGCAGACTCTGGGGCCTTTCAGAACAGGTGTATATATACACTAAGATCATGTGACACTTAGATTGAACACAGATGGACTTTATTTAACTAATGTGACTTCTGAAGGTAATTGGTTGCACCAGATCGTATTTAGGGGATTCATAGCAAAGGGGGTGATATATGCTCCCACCACTTTTTTGGTTTTTTAATAAAAAGGTATTAGTAATAAAAACAAAAAATGTTTTAAAAAAGTATTTTTTTAAATTTCACTTCACCAACTTGGACTATGTTGTGTATGTCCATTACATGAAATCCAAATAAAAATCCATTTAAATTACAGGATGTAATGCAACAAAATAGTAAAAAAACGCCAAGGGGGATGAATACTTTTGCAAGCCACCGTATGTCTTTATTCCTTAAGTTATGAGCCAAATGTAAACCCTGCTTTGCTACAGCTCTCAAAATAAGTGCTTCTGGTCACGCTGGGCTTGACAGCGGCCTGTGAAGGCCATTAGTCTAAACACAAATGCACTGTCAAAGGTCTGTCTCACACTGCTAGTCAGTGTCATCCTCCTCCCCTTCACCCTTCCCTTCCCTTCGGCCTCATCTAAATTAGCATCCTGTAATCCTTTAGAAACAAGATGAAAATCAACGTAGAAAGGGGATCATTTCCATTCTGCACTCATTACTGTAACGATGTACGCTGAGAGTCGGGAAGCAAGTTCAGGGAGTGAGTGTTTTAATAAATTAAACAAACACGCATCACAAACAAAGCACAGATATGATCCAGGAACAGAAACAATGACGACTTGGGGAGAAACCAAAGTGAGTGACATATTAAGTGCAGGTAATCAAGGAGGTGATGGAGTCCAGGTGAGTGTCATTATGCGCAGTTGCACACGTGACAGTAACCCCTCCCCGACGAGCGGCTCCGGCCGCAGGACACCGGCCAAGGTGACGATCCCGTGGAGTGGACCGGTCACCTCTGCTAAGGCACGGGAACCTGTCGATCCAGCTGAGGCGCGGGAGCATGGCGATCTAGAGCGCTGGAGAGAGAGCATACTTGACAGTACCCCCTCCCCAGCACGTTCCACTCCAGCCTCAGGGCGTGCCTCGGTCGAGGCACGGGAACCTATTCATCCAGCTGAGGCTTGGGAGCCTATCGAGCCCGCTGAGGTATGGAAACATGTCAGGCCAACTGAGACATGGGAATCCGACAAACCGGCCGAGACCTCTCAGGTAGCTCCGGCTCCAACACCCAGACCAGACATCACCTCCAACACAAAAACAAAACGAAGAAATCACTCCCTGATGCTTCCCTTTGAGTCGTCATTCTGGAACGATGTACGCTGAGAGTCGGGAAGCAAGTTCAGGGAGTGTGTGTTTTAATAAATTAAACAAACAAACACGTAACACAAACAAAGCACAGACATGACCCAGGAACAGGAACAATGACGACTGCGGGAGAAACCAAAGGGAGTGACATGTAAAGGGCAGGTACTCAAGGAGGTGATGGAGTCCAGGTGAGTATCATTGTGCGCAGATGCGTGTAACGATGGTGTCAGGTGTGCGCCATAACGAGCAGCCTGGTGACCTAGAGGCTGGCGAGGGAGCACACAAGACAATGACTTGACTTCCAAAGCCTTAATGTGATTTTTCCACACAGCGGTCGGGGAATAAAATAGTAATTTTTTCAGGAGCTATGTAAAAAATGCATGCTCTCTCTCCATTACACCCAGATTACGAAACTCAGAAAAAAAAGAAACATCCTCTCACTGTCAACTGTGTTTATTTTCAGCAAACGTAACATGTGTAAAATATTTGTAAGAACATAACAAGATTCAACAACTGAGACAAACTGAACAAGTTCCAAATACATGTGACAAAAATAAATGTAACAATGTGTCCTTGGGGGGGTCAAAATCAAAAGTAACAGTCAATATCTGGTGTACTGCAGTGCATCTCCTCCTCATGAACTGCACCAGATTTGCCAGTTCTTGCTGTGAGATGTTACGTCAATCTTCCACCAAGGCACCTGCAAGTTCCCAAACATTTCTGGGGGGAATGGCCCCTAGCCCTCACCCTCTGATCCAACAGGTCAAGGGGATTGAGATCCGGGCTCTTCGCTGGCCATGGAAGAACACTGACATTCCTGTCTTGCAGGAAATCATGCACAGAACAAGCAGTATGGCTGGTGGCATTGTCATACTGGAGGGTCATGTCAGGATGAGCCTGCAAGAAGGGAACCACATGAGGGAGGATGATGTCTTCCCTGTAACGCACAGCTTGGAGATTGCCTGCAATGACAACAACCTCAGTCCGATGTTGCTGTGACACACCGTCCCAGACCATAACGGACTCTCCAACTCCAAATCGATCCCGCTCCAGAGTACAGACCTCTGTGTAACGCTCATTCCTTCAACGATTAACGCAAATCTGACCATCACCCCTGGTGAGATAAAACTGCGACTCATCAGGGAAGAGCACTTTTTGCCAGTCCTGTCTGGTCCAGCGACGGTGGGTTTGGCAAAATTGTTGTCGGTGATGTCTGGTGAGGACCTGCCTTACAACAGGCCTACAAGCCCTCAGTCCAGCCTCTCTCAGCCTATTGCAGACAGTCTGAGCACTGATGAAGGGACTGTGCGTTCCTGGTGTAACTCGGGGAGTTGTTGTTGCCATCCTGTACCTGTCCCGCAGGTGTAATGTTCGGATGTACCGATCCTGTGCAGGTGGTGTTACACATGATCTGCCACTGCAAAGACGATCAAGTGTCCGTCCTGTCTCCCTGTAGCGCTGTCTTAGGCGTCTCACAGTATGGACATTGCCATTTATTGCCCTGGCCACATCTGCAGTCATGCCTCCTTGCAGCATGCCTAAGGCATCTTCACACAGATGAGCAGGGACCCTGGGCATCTTCCTTTTGGTGTTTTTCAGAGTCAGTAGAAAGGCCTCTTTAGTGTCCTAAGTTTTCATAACTATGATTGCCTACCATCTGTTAGTGTCTTATTAACGACCGTTCCACAGGTGCATGTTCTTTAATTGTTTATGGTTCATTGA